>NW_008334668.1:192451-194926 GCF_000622305.1 Nannospalax galili | reverse complement strand
GGAGGCCAGAATTGGGCATTGGATCCTCTGGAACTGGAGTTAGAGATGGTTGGGAGCTGCCATGAGGGTGCCGGGAACCAAACCTTGGTCTTTTGCAAAAGCAACCAGTGCTCTTAGCTGCTGAACAATCTCTCCAGTCATTTTTATGCTTTGAATAATTGTTATTTTTTAAATTTTTTAAAAAATTTAATAACCACATTTATAAATGGAGTAAAATTCTTTCTTAAAAAAGGAGTTAAAGAAAAGAAGTATAAATGCAGTTTTATTGCTTATTTTTAATGTGTATGACTGCTGTGCCTCCATGTACGTATGTACACTTCTGACATGCAATGCCTGCAGAGCACTGAGGAGAGCATCAGATCCCCTAGAACTGGAGTTATTAACCATTGTTTGCCACCATGTGGGTACATGCAACTGAACCTGGGTCCTCTGCAAGAATGAGTATTCCTAACTGTTAAGCCATCTGTCCAGCCCCAGTATGTTGTTTCTTAATTTATTTCCTAATATTCTGGAAATTCAAAATGGTTAAAGAAATTGTTTCTAAGCAATTTCAAATATGAAACTGTATTGTCTCAAAAATGTTTCTCATTTAAGCAACAGTAAATGTATATTTATATAAATAATGTCTGTATAATTAAGGAAAATATTTTTTAAAACTTTTTACTTACTTAGTTTTATGTGTATTAGTGTTTTGCCTACATGTATGAAAGTGCATGTGTGCATGCAATGCCTCTGGAGGCCAGAAGAGGGTGTTGAATCCCCTGGAATTGGAGTTATGTATGGTTATTAGCTGCCATGTGGTTGCTGAGAATTGAAATTGGGTCCTTGGGAGGAGCAGTCAGCGCTCTTAACCACTGAGAAATCTCTTAAGGGCCAAGAAAATGGTTTCAACATAGGACATAGTATGTGTCTTCTCTAGACACATAGATATTTGAGTTTATTATCAAAATGGATTTTTCTTTCAGTTTTTACAATAAACACATTGCATTTAGTACTGCATATACTTAATTCAGTGACTCTAAATCCTGATTATGTCACAAACAAAAGGTACAATATTCAACGATTATCATTAATTAATGTCTTGCCTAATGTATCTGGGTGTTTTTTCTTTTCTACTATTTCTCAATTTAGACATTTTAACATAGTCTGTAACTTTATATTTAATCACCTCCCACTTTAGAGTGACTATATATTTCACCACAATATTATAATACCCTCCAGAAGTACCACTAAGTCCTCATATGTTATTTTCTCTCTTTCTTCAAATGCTAGGTGTTCAACACAGGGCTTTGTGAGCATGCTTGGCAAGTGCTGTGCCTATTAGCTTCACCTACAGGACAATTTTACTTTTGTTTTTGTTAACATAGAATATGTTGATACATGGTTCATATGCTACAAAGCATGATTTCCAGAGCAATTTGTCACAATGAAGAGATTGGAGAAAAATGACAGTGTTGTGTATTACACAGCACTTGCTTGACCATCCCAGTCCACTGAGTTTGTGTAGACTTTTAAAACATGAAAATAACACTCTCAAGAGTTTATACTTATTTACTTATTATGCATGTTTTTATTGAGTTTTTGTGCATTTCATATGGTAGATCATAATTAAATTTAGACCTCCTCTCTCAACTGCATGCTTCATGCCCCCCCACCAGATTTCATGCATTCTGTCACAAAGGTCTATCCTGTCAAGCATTTGTACCCAGATAAATTTACTGTACGTAACTGTCATCACTGTGTCTCTCGTACTGCTCTATAGTTACTATCTATCACTGTAATAAAGCACTCTGATCAAAACTAACTTGGGGAGGAAAGGGTTAATATGACTTCCACTTTCCACATCACAGTTTATCTTTGAGGGACTTCAGGAGGGTCTCAGGGGAGGAACTTGGAGGCAGGAGCTGAAGTAGAGACCATGAGAAATGCTGCTTACTGGTTTGCTACTCTGGCCTATGGCTCAGCTGGCTTTCTTACTCAACACAAGACCACCTGCTCAGGGATGGTAATGCCTATAGTGGGCTGGGCACTTCCACATCACTCAACAATTAAAAAAAAGCCTCAAAGTCATTCCCAGAGGCCAACCCAGTAAAGAGCATTCTCCAGTCGAGCATTTCTCATCCTGGGTGTGTCAAATCAACAAGTGAAGCTATCCGGCACAATGAACCCCTTGTCAACTCAGCAAACTCATCACTATGGATCTGAGTGCAACTGACTATGACTAGTAATAATCAGATACATACAGATTAGAGATACATGCACCTACATTTCAGTGTTATTAGCAAAAACAATGAGTCTTTCTGTAAGAAACAGTATATTTTAAAATGAAATGGAGATCTTTTTTAAAGGTTAAAAACTCATTCAATTTTATGTCTCACAGGGTTTATACTGAGTTCAATATTGTATATCTGTATTAATTCAACTGTGAACCTAGAAACTTGCACCCACTTGTGAAAGAGATGTACTCTTGCTCTG
>NW_008334668.1:187980-192381 GCF_000622305.1 Nannospalax galili | reverse complement strand
AAATTTTCCAGTCCTTGTTCCCAAGACCTCATATTAATACTACTATTGCAATATAAACAGCACAACTTTAACACAATATTTAAAAATTCCAATACTTTAAAAATTCGATGTCTTTTCAAAACAGTCCAAATTTTCTTAACTGTGAGCTCCTATAAAATCAATATCATGTTAAGTACTTTGGTATTTCAAATCAAAGAACCAGGCACACTTAAGCAAAACCAAAATTGAACAGTATAAATAGCTTGGTGTCAGACACCTGAGATTCACTCATGATCATCTGACCTCCAAAAAGCTTGGAGCCTGCATTTCATAACACACACAGCTTGTTTTGTAGGCTCAGACTCATTCTACTCCACATCTGCCACTGTTCTTGGCAGATGTCCTATGGTCTTAGCATCTCCAGTATCCTGGGGTAGCACCTTCAACTGAGGTAGCAGTTTCATGAGTGGTCTCTCCTGGTCTCAGATGGTACCAAGCTCAGATTCTCTCCATGACTCCTTCGATTCTGCAACTTTCATCCTGCAAGAAGCAGGACACATAGGAGGCTTAGACATTACAAAGTCCTCATTCCAGCTTGAAATGGAGACTTGGTCCCATTTGGACCACAGCTTCTGTGTGCTGACTCTGAGGAAATACTTCCCAAAAGTCATCACTTCAATGATGCTGATCTCTTGTTAACCATAGCTGATTTTTCACTGCAGCTGACTCTTATTAATTGTCCCAGTGAAGAACAGGTTTTGCTCCCACATATTCTTAATAGGAAACAAGTTTACAAATGTTGCCCCTATGAACCTATACCGATAGTGTCAGCATGCACAAGACCCATGCAACCTCAAGCACACAACAACCCAACATAAAACTGGAGAAAAAGGCAGCAGGTCCCAATCTTAGCCAAATAACTATTGGAAGCTGATTGCCACTGGGTAATGAAGAGTTGATTTTTTTTGGCTTTTTGAGACAGGGTCTCCCTGTATTCCCAGCTGGCCTGGAACTCACTATGTAGACAATGCTTGCCTTGAACTCACAGAAGTTGATCTTCTTTAAGGGAGAGACTGTAGATAGACTGACTACATCCCAGTGGATGAATTTGCACTGAAGGATATTTGGGTACACTAACTTGACTTGATATGCCTTAAAATATATGACAGAATGAATGAATTTCAGTGAACTACTGGAGGTCCAGATGGGAAAGGGGGTATAAAGATGAAATTTGACAGCCTGAGAGTGTCTGGTATTGTATCATGTTCACTGTGCACAGGGGTTTACTTTTTTGGTATTAATGCTGGATAAATTTCTTTCTTCTTCTTCTTTATTATTGGAAATACAGAGAAATGAATAAAGTTTTCAGTGAATGAATTGCCTAGAAATGAATATAGAAAATAGAATAATCTCCAGGATGGCCTCAAAGAATCCATACACACCAGACATTAGTCTTCTCCATTGAGACATCTCATGATTTACCATGAGCCTAGTGTCCCTTGCTAGTCTTGTCATTTTCCTATGTGATATTCTTGAATAGTTGTTATAAAATATATTTTTCCTTTTTCTTCAGAAGAGTGTGGCACCCCCACAAAGAACACCTTACCCAAGTAAGATTTCAAAGGTTTTTAAATAGATTAACAATTTGGAGAACATAAATATCGGAAGCTAAACCTTATTGAGTATGATCTGTAATGTGCCTTTATAAGGGACTTAATGCTTCCTGTATCTTATAGTCAAAACAATCTAAGAGAAAAAAAAGTTGTTCTTTTTACCTTGAATGCACATATTTGTATGCCCATCCATTATTTCCAAAGCATCATTTCTCTCCTTGGGCACATGGCTGTGAGTTCTAAAGACTCAGAATGACACAGAAATATTTGTTGAGCATAGAAAGAGCCATGCCATGGTTGCATCACACACTCTAGAATAACTTATTGAAAACAGAAACTACCAAAACTGTGGTGACTTGTGAGAGTGCTGGCAGAGCAATGCTCATAAGGAGCAATCAATTTCATGGCCTAGCACCCAACCTCATGGAGGGAGGAAGGAACTCAATGAAATGCCTACAACATGTCACGGAAGGTAGTGGGGTGCTATACAGGATGAATGAATGCTAATTGAATTGAGTGTGTAAATATAAAACCATGAGTTCCTGCAGCCATCATGACAATGCATGGGAAAGAACCACTATCTGCCTACACCCACGTGTGTGTGTGTGTGTGTGTGTGTGTGTGTGTGTGTGGTGTGTCTGTGTGTCTTTGTGTTCTGCTGTTGGATTAATCAAGGGCTGTCTTCTTGTTTCTTTCACACAAAAATTTTGTAGGAAAAGCATGCAGCAGTCCTATTTAATTATTAAAGAACAAATTAAATTCCTTTGTAAATTTCTAATGTTAGTTACAATAAGAAGTCATAAAACCAATAATTCAGAGATTTGGTAAATGATTCCTACATGTCTATAAAGTAATTCTATTTTCTTCATATTTCAGTGAAGTCAAACCTGAGAAACCAGTAAAACCTCCACAGAGGAAGTTTGTAGGGGCCGTTACAACTAAGTTCTTTTACAGATATATGCTGTGCATGATGTGACTGTAAGTAAATAAAAGAGTAGAAAGCTTAAGTTCAAAAAGGAAATATGAAAATGAAGTGTAAATTGCAGTTATATTATTTATTTTTTCTATTTTTAAATCATATTTTATTTATACTTTGAGAATTTCAGACGGTGTATATTGATCATATACAAAGTCCTCCCCCATCACCTCTCAGACCCTCTCCACTTCTCTACCAACACAACCATCCTCTTTGTTTTTAATGTATATTGTAGTTGAATATTCGTTCATTTCATTCAGAGCATCATCTTAATCATTGGTATACCCCCTTTCTCATCTGCACCCTTTGTAAACCACCCCCACCAGATTTTGTGCATTCTGTCATATAAGTTAAGGCCTATCCAGTCAAGTTTGTGTAGCCACATGTCATTCAGTGCAAGGTCATCCACTGGAGTTTAGACAGCCTACTAACAGTGGAAGTTTTGTTCCCACCTCTTTCTTCCATGCAATGTTTTTTTCTAGTTTCTGCTTTCTCAGGTCTTGTGCATGCCCTCCAACCATTGTTTGTTCATGCATGCAACTTCCCTGTTGTGTCTCATCCACCACTTCTGTCTCACATGACCTTTCTGCCACCTCTTTCAAAATGCTCCCTGAACCTTTGAGCAAGAGGTGTGATATAAATATCACATTAGGTCTAGTGCTCTGCAGTCTCTTATTCTCTATGCATTGACCACTTGCCAGTTACTGGGCTACTTGCCATCTGTTGCACAAAGAAGCAGCTCTGATGATCGTTTAGAGATGATTTGATCTATGGGTATAATGATAAGGCATTGGTTTAATATTATGTCTATTTAACAGAATCACAGTAGTAGGTTTTTCCTCTATGGCCTGTGACCTGCCTGGTCACAGGTTCCTGGCCCTGATAATAGTGACTTTATGGGTTACATCTTGTGAAGAAAGTCTTACATCTGATCTGAAAACCTTTGGAAACATCTCTAACATTTCTGCCACTAGTGCATCTGTGAACATATCTTGCAGTGACAGTCATTGTTAAAGCCTTCAGGGCTCACATCTGGATAGGGCTGATGAATAATTTCCTCTCCCAATAGCATGGCTAGAACCTCTGATCAGTATGGATTGTTACAATGCTACTGAAGAGAAAATCGTTCATAAATGCTAGCTTGTCGAGATGAAGTTGAAAGCTGGTACCAGTTTGAGTTTTCCATGTTCTGTGCTTCACGTAGGTAGTGTCATGGAATCAAGTTCTTACATCAAGTTCTGAAGGATAACCAAGAGCAAATGAAAAGGCCAGAATAATTTGATGGTCTGTGACTGATCCCTCCCCCTCCACCACCAACGGTAAAATAAGGACCTGATTTCTCATAATGTAGTTGTTATCTTCTAGGCTATCATGTCTGATAGGGAAATTGTTTCCCTCCACATTGTGTGGTAACTTCTTTTAAAATCTTTTTTAAATGTTCATGTGAATTTTTAGGAAGCTTCTACAGTAGTAGGTTTTCATATGACTTCTTCAAACGCCTTTATTTTTCAGTATCCCCCTCTATACCCTTTCCTCTACACTGCCCTCCCATGTCGCACTTTATTTAACCCTTCCTTTTACGTTTTTCCCTTCCTTCCTTTATGTCAGTATATTTCCACTCCCCTCCTATGGCCCCTTCCTAGTTTCCTGAGTTACATGTATTTTTCTTATTGAATTGCACCTTCTAAAGATTCAAGGCTTGCACTCACATATGAAAAAGAAGGAGTTACAGTTGCTGTACTCAGGATGATTACTTCCAGTTCCATCTACTCCTATGACTGTTCATCATTTCATTTTTGTTAATAGATGAAAAAATTCCGTGTTTATTTATAC
>NW_008334668.1:184792-187883 GCF_000622305.1 Nannospalax galili | reverse complement strand
ATAAAGAGTTTTTTTTACATCTAATAGTACCTAGAATAGAATGGTTATATATAACCATTCTATTCTAGGTACTATTAGAACCCATACTAACAAAAGATTAGTTCTGTCAATTTAATGTGTGATCATTTTTTATATCAAAAAATATTTTGCCTTTGTTTTCAGAATCAATTGCCAGAACGATGGGGTATTCTTCACCAAGGTAAAAGTTTATAGCTCTTTAAATACATTATACAATTGAAGAATATAAAGATAAGAAACTAAGCTTCTTGAAGGCACTGTGAAATAAACCATTCATAATAATCTTAATGCTTGCTGTATCTTATAGTCACTACACTTTAATGCAATGCCATTTTGGTCAGAGAAGATTCTCTTTTTATTTCCATTCACATGTGTGTCGGGACTGCCTGAGTGCAGCCACACCCTGGGCCTATGAGTTCCGGAGCACTTCAGCAGCCTGACCTAGAGTCGGCCCACATGTCCGGTCACTTTTGATTCTCGCCAAGATGGTGCCCAGCACAGGTCAAGGGAGAGGGATGGGAAAAGTCTTCGCTGACATAGGATTGGCTCCACCTGGCCCTGCCTCATTCCTGGTGTACAGAGGGTGTGGCCCCTCAGCCTATAGGTCTGCAACAGCAGAAGCAACTGTCACTCACGGCTCATACTTCCCGCTGTGAGACTTTGACTTTAAATACCTGTGCCTGCTGCAATAAAGTGTGTTCCTGCTCTGACTCGGCTCTGTGTGTTCCTTTGGAGCCGCGCACTCACCATCCCGCTCAGCCCGAAGGGGAGAAACAGATTATCGGCTGGTTCCGAGGACTCCTTTTCCCCCTCCCTGCGTGTCGGAACCCGACACATGTACATATTTTTTATATGCTCATCCACAACTTCCAAAGAACTAGCTTTCCTCTTAGGGAGGTGAGCCTCCACAAACATACACAGCAGAATTATTCTCCCTACCAATTACAAACCTGTACTGGAGTCCCCATATTAGCATGGACCTTCAAGAGGAGTAATTGAGGATGCCTTTCTTGTATTTACTCACAGCACACATGAATTGGCCTCACTCTAAGTTACTATATAGCCTTAGAGCAAGAGCATTCAGCACCTTTTCCTAGTTGGTGGGGATCTCATACCCACCCTTCACCAATACATATACCAATTCATTTCTCTCCTCATAGGACCTTTCACAACACTAATGAATTATCTTAGTTTCAATTATATTATTTGGATTTAAGAAGCTCACCTCACATTATGACTATTCATCATCTGTGTATAAAGCTGCGTTTTTTCTTTCATGTTAATTGGATATAAACACAGTTGAAGGACCATTCCTATAATGATTCACTGGTTCAAACATTGCTTAGGTCAGGCACGAACAGTAGTACTGCAATAACTGAATTATGGAAGACAATCATGTCCCCAATTTTCTTGATAAATACAACAACCAAACTTTAGTTGAACATTATTAAATAACTTATTTACTCCAATTTTAAAAACTTCAAAAATAACACAGCTAAAAAAAGTGAGCATTCATATTATGCTGATACATGGAGCATTTCAAATTTTCAACTGGAATAATCACACTTTAAGTTTTACTTGGAATTCCAAAACAGCTCCATAGCAAAAAAAAAAAGGGAAAAAACTAAATTATTTATGATTTTATTTTTGTATGTTCATTTTATTACCTTGTTGAAGTCTTCCTAACAACCTGATGTCATTAGCAGTAAAGTTTTATATTGTTAGAACTAACTATATTTTGGGGGTTCTAGATAGATCACTTCCAAAAAATGCATTTCTTTTTGTTATGGAGCTCAGACTCCTTCTTGCAAGAAACTTAACATACTACTCAGTTAATATCCAGAACTATGTTTCCCTTTGCTTAACAAAAGTTCATCTTAATTATTTCTACTTTCATTACAACCTGAATCAATATTTACAAAGCAAGTGAGTGAATTTCCTACTGACCTCCAATACAATATGAAATAGTGTGATAATTCAGGGGTAAATAGATGGCTCAGTGGATAAAGTGTGTGCCTTGAAAGTCTAAAGAGGAAGTTTGGATGCCCAGAATCCACATACGGCCTGATGGTCAGTGATCATTCCTTATTTTGAGGATCCTTTTTTGAGATGGGGTGTGGAGATAGAGAATCCCTTGAAGTGTGGTTGATACCTTCCCTGGATCCATGAACAATAGATCTTGTACAATACAAGGTACAAGGTTAGGATTGATTCCCAAGTCTATACTCTCACATGCATGCTTGCACTATGTAATATGCACCTGAAATAAATCTCTCTTCTCTCTCTCTCTCTCTCTCTCTCTCTCTCTCTCTCTCTCTCTCTCTCTGTCTCTCATACATACACACACAAACTACATAAAGCACATCATATACTTATTTTAAAGCTTAGAATTCAGGACATTCAACTAATATGATTGAACAATGGTAACTGCTGAAAAGACTGAGAAACAATGTAGGTTCAACTAGGCATGGTGTCACATACCTTTGGGAAGCAGACGCAGGCAGATCTCTGTGAGTTCAAGGCCAACATGGTCTACATAGTTCCAGTCCAGCAGGGGCTACAGCCAGACCCTGTCTCAAAAAGACCAAAAAATAAAATAAATAAAGAGAAAGCTTCAAAACTGTCCCAGGCTATGCTAGAAATCACCTCAGCAATGACCTTATGGACATGCTTCTGCAGAGCAAGTTGACAACCATCTCAAACAGTTCCACAACAGTCATCAAACCCAAATTGTAAGATGGGAAATAAAGCTGTTGGCCTAGAGTTCAGTAGCTTCAAGCCCTGAAATCTGGGGCTCCTAGCTGTGGTCAGGGTAGAATGGAGATGGAGGCACAGTTTTACACCTGCGCGTTTTTGCACTAATTGTGACTTCTTAGGATTCAGACAAACACGGAAATGCTTGTTTAGTGTGGAAACATTAAATTTTGGTTTCAGAGGCCAGTCATGTATGAATCAATAAAAAACAGTTTTAAAATACCAAAACAGTGGTAGCTTATGAGGATGTGAGCAGAGCAACCTTTAGAAGCAGGATTCAATTTCATGGTCTACCCAACCCAGCTCCTGGGAAGGGAGA
>NW_008334668.1:156482-182522 GCF_000622305.1 Nannospalax galili | reverse complement strand
TTTTGTAATTTTATATAACAGTTCATTCTCAAATTTAGAGCCCCCCATCCATGTCACCCACCCTGAAACTGGACTGCATGTATTTTGTCATACATGTTAAGTCTGATTCCATCAAGCATTTGCACCCAGATGTCCATCAGAGTAAATTTGTCCACCAGAGTCTAGTTCATCTAGATATCAAATATAAAGCATACTATCATCCCTCATCCAGCATCAATCAACTCCAATAGTTCTCAATCCAACACTCACATTAGCGGGAGAGGAAAATTTAGTGAAACAGGCAAGAAAAGAAGAAATGTATTGGGATGGACTGGATTGCTCCCATGGGAGAAGGGGAGCAGTGGTTTCTTGTCACGACATGCTGGATTTTATAGGATTTTTCTTTTACACGTAGGGAGAGGTGAGACTGTAGCAGGAAGGTGAGTCAGTAGCCTTAGAGGGGTTGTGATTAGTTAGGTGTTTTTCAGTTTTTTTGGCTGCGATAGAAAATTGCTGTTATGATCAGGGTGCATTGTTAAAGCAAAGGTCAGGTGGTTACTGAGAAACTAGGATGGTTTAGCTTCTGTTTCCCAGAATGCTGCCCACCAGGTTGTGATCATCATGTTGCTGGTCAGTAATGAATCCATCTTGGGGCCCAGTTTGACCTAAGAAGTATAAGGTTGGCACTCATTGGAAAAATGCAAATCAAGGAAAATTAGACCCTTACTGAACAGCTGTTTTTGTTTTGCACCTATTTTCTGAGGCAGAGTCTTTCTTCATATCCCAGGTAAGCCTCAAAAACTCAGTTTTCTTGCCTCGGCCTCCCTATTGCATATACCACCACATCTGGTGCTCACCATTCAAACTGATAAAATTCAGATCACTCACAGCATCAAATACTAGCAAGGGTGTGGGATAAGAACCTCATTCATTGGTGCAGGGAATACTGCATAGCACAGCAAATTTGGAAAGCCACTTGACTGTTTCCTGCAAAACTGAACCCTCTCTAATCCTAACTGGTATTTATTCAAGGACTTAAAAATTCAGTATCTGCACAAAGCCTATGCAGATGTTGACATAAACTTTCCTTACATTGCCCAAACTAGGAGCTGCCAAGGTGTGGACTTTGAGAAGTAAATGGATAAAATATGGCACTTCTGGGCATGGGATACTTCCTATGCTGAAATGAAGTAAGTTATCAAGCTGAGAAAAAAAGAGTTGTATAATCACTAAGTGTAAAAGCCAATGTGACACTTAAAAGTCTTTAATGGATGAGCTATCTCTCCAGCCTCAAACATCCAATCTGAAAAGGCTATATAGTGAGTGATTCCAACCACAGGGGTTTCTGAAAAAAGGATAACATTACAAGGACAGTAAAATATTAGCCACTGGGAAGACAGGGGGATAAATAAGTGGAGTATAGGTAAAAAAATTAAAAACAGAGCTTCACTGTATAGCTCAAACTGGTCTTTAACTCACCATCCTCCTCCCTCAGCCTCCTGAGCGCTGAATGGCAAGTGTGTGCCACTCTTCCCTAATGTGAGTGTTATGGAAAAATCAGACACCCACAGCCAAAGTCAGGTGAGAAGAGCAAATTTAATAAGTTTAAGCAAGCAGACTTCTTCACAGATCCTTTCATGAGGGAGTCAGTAGCCCCTTCCAGGTTTGGAGGGCTTTTATATTCATGGAGGAAATGCAAGCAAAAAGCAAAATAGTACATACATGTCAACTAAGTATAAAGGTACATGTGATAATTAAGCAAGGTAAAATATGGCCACAAAGGTTACAGGAATGTGAATGCTTTGGAAAACAAAGATTTCCATCCTGGGCAACCACAGGGAGCAGGGGGTTAGATTCCTGCTTGCCTCCCCCATACTTATTTCTTAGACTTTTCCGTGCTTCAAAGTTCTTAATTACAATCACACTGCAAAAGCTTTCCATTTACATAATATGAGCACAGGAATTTGTTTTTCTTTGAAACAAGTTCTCATGTAGTCCAGACTAGCCTAGATATCCTCATTCTCCTGCCTCCACCTTCCAAGGGCTGGGATTACATGTGCCATCATGACCAGCTTGCATACCTTGCCTCCAGGTTCCTGCCCTGAAGTTCCTGCCTTGGGTTCCCTGATGAACTGTGACTCAGGAGATGTAAGCTGAATAAACCTTTCCCTCCCCAAGTTGGTATGGGTCAGAGTGTTTTGTCACAGCAATGGAGAAAAAAAACTAGGACATCGCCAAACTAGAGTATGCACTTGGTTAATTTAGAATTACATTGTTTTTCATTATGTTTAAAAAGGAAATTATTTTTCAAAGACTGTTAAAGCATTTGAATCTGAAGACAGTGAAAACATTTGAATGAACAATTATATCAGAAGACATGTCTGAAGTAAGGACATTGCATCACCTTTACCTGTAGCCTGACCAAGTCACGATGGGCATCCCTGTTATCACTTAGTAACATGCTAAGCACAATTTGAGGCAGCTTTTATACATCTGAGTAAAGTATAGGTACCAAATAGAGAGAAACAGTGGGTAGATAGCAAAACATCATCAAATTGATAACCACAACATCCAGCAGAATTCAAATAATGATGCTCTCATAACACTGGGATGATGAAGTTACCAAGTGAGGATTGTTAGGCAGAGTCCTCTACATTCCCACTAAATGTATTTTATATCATGGAATAAAAAATAGTAACCTCTGTCAGAAATAGCTTACCTTTTAGTTGTTCTTTTTTGAAAAAAATACTTTATGCCTTTAATCTCAGCACTAGAGAGCATAGGCAGTTGGATCTCTGTGAGTACAAGACCAGTCTGTTCTACAACTGGGAAGCTGGGGCTACAGGGAGACCCTATCTCAAAAGGACCAAAATAAAATACTTTATTATTTTTAGTGAATGGAACTAGAAAATACATAAGTGAGGTAATACATGCTTAGAAAAACAAACAGCACCCATTCTCTCTCCTGTGCACATCCTAGCTGCTTCTTGTATACGTGTGCAGCTTTGTACTTGTGAGTGCATTTTCTAGGCCATGAAACTAGAGGAAACACTGAGAGGGGAAAGGGAGGCCTTAAGGAAGTGAAGTGGGGCAGGAAATAGAATCACATATGATGTGACAGCAGAAAGGGGAATGCTGAGGGCAGAGGGCCATAGTGGGGACAGTGCAGAGAGTTGTGGGAGATGGAGATCAATCAAAGCAAAGTATGCCTAAAATGCAATGTGGACTCCTGTTACTTTCTATACTAATTTTTAAGTTTTTGAAGATTTTCTGGAGAGGGGTAGGCTAGATGGCTCAGAAGCAAGAGCACTTGCTGTTCTTACCAGGATTCAGTTCCCCACACCCACATGGCAGCTCACAACTGTCTGTAAATACTGTTCCAAGGGATACAATGCCCTTTTCTAACCTCCATGGCCACCAAGCATACATATGGTGCACATATGTACATGCAGGCAAAACACTTTCAATATAAAATAAAAATAAATAGGGTCTGAAGAGATTGCTCAAGACTAAGAGCACTAGCTGCTCTTCCAGAGGACCTGGGTGTTGGGCTGAACTGGGTCCCAAGATGGAGTCACTACTAACCAACAATTTGGTGTCCACAACCCAGCAGGCAGCATTCTCAGAAACAGAAATGTAAACCACCCTAGTTTCTCAGTAACTACCTGATTCCTATTTTTTGAAGCCAACTGAAAAACTGAAAAACACCTGACTGAAACTTCCCCCTGCCAAGGCACCTACTATTGACTAACTTCCCACCCCCTTCTGCTACAGCCTTACCTCCCCTTACCCACAAATAAAAGAACTCTTATAAAACCCAGTCGGCTGTGACAAGAAGCCGTTGGCTTCTCTCTCTCTCAGATGAAAGCAGTCCAGTATCTTGTATGTTCTAATAAATTTCTCCTTTTCTTGCCTCAAAGTGATCTCTGTGGTCCTGGTCTTTTCCCAAACTTAACAGCTTGTGCTGAAACCCAAGACCAGGAAGGAGAGACGCTGGCCTCCTTTCCTGGGATGCTGGCCCTCCTTCCTTGGCCTGGCTACTGAGCTGCTGTCTAGGTGCTCCAAGAGTCTCAACCAGTGCCAGCTCGTCACCTACCACAATTTGACTTCGCCTCTGGATAGTCTACCTTCTCCCTCTTCCTTTGCCTTTGATTCCTCCATTTGTAAGTGTCTTACTAGGGTTGGCCTGATCTCTCTCTCTCTCTCTCTCTCTCTCTCTCTCTCTCTCTCTCCCAAAACCATGGGTCATGCCAGGCAACACCCCTTGCCTCCAGCGGGCTCTGGGGCCTCTACAAGGGACACCTTATCAATACCTTGGGTCTCCCTCCCTCCCCTGTGTCCTGAGCCTTAGGGGACGCCCTTTGGCTGAGCTCATGGGTACCCAGTTCACTTCTGTCTTTTCCATGCCTTTTTCTCTTTTCTTCCTTCAACTCACCTTTTCCTTCCTCACTTTTCTCCTTGTCCTAGCTTTCCTGTCGGGACTTCTCACCATGATCCCCTCATGTTCCATAACTGAGAAGACTGCCCTGCTCTTTTTTTTTTTTTTTTTTTTTTTTTGAGACAGGGTCTCCTTATAGGTCCAGTCCTGCTCTTTTTTAAAATCTTACTATGAAGTTTCTCTTCACCCTTGTCATCCTCTTTCCTTATTTCAAAACTGGGAAACAGGGTCTCCAAAACTGTCCCCATCACTCCTCTGAGCTGTCTCCTTAACAATCTACAACCTCTGGGACTCCAAGGCAATATTAAGCCTCACAGCATAATTTTTTACTGTAACACAGCTTGGCCTCAGTATGAATTGGAAAGTAAAGGCCTGTAAAGGGAACTTTTGACTTCCAAATTCTTAGTTACCTTAAAATTTTCTGTCAGCCCACAGGCAAGTGGTCTGAGATCACCTACATCTAAGCCTTCTTTGCTCTTTGGTGTTGGCTCTCCCTCTGCACTGCCAGCTACTCTCAGCAAATCCTTTTAGTCAAGAGTTCACATAAAATCTGCCTGCCTAAATCCAGTTCCCCACCTAAGTCTGTTCTTGATTCTCAATCCATTGAGGACCTGGACTTGCCAACAACACCAGGAGCCCCAGCCTCTCCACCTCCAGCTCAGGACCCTCCTTCCCCTGACCCCCTCCACCTCTGCCTCTCTTTTCTTCTCCAACTCAGTGCACTTGCTTGTGCAAAGATGGGCACTCTGATGGCCTTCTCCCTTTGTGCAAGGTCTCAGGAGGCAGAGGAACAGTTATCTGTCCCTTTTATTATGTCTTATTGCTCCAAAACTGAGCAGCGCTTGGGTTTCTTCTCCACTGTTCTAAACAATTCCAGTATCTTACCCAGACCTATACTTTACCTGATATGATATCTATGTTATTCTTTCCACTACTTTGACACATCCCCTTACCTTCCCCCATGAACGAGAATGAGTCTGGTTGGTCACCCAGGCTCATGCTGATGAGGTTGATGTAACAGACCTTACCTGCCCTGTGGGGATGTTGGTGGTCTCTAGAGAGGACCCTCAACTGGATAGACCACATTCCTACCCCCAATGATGATGACCCCAATCTCCCTTCCCCTGGTAGAATAGCAAGGGACCCAATGGTCGTCTACATTTTGGTGGTTTCTGGTGGGCTTCCCACAAGGTAGTTAATTTTGACAAACTGTGCACCATTACCCAGGGCCCCACTGAAAACCCAGAAGAGTTTCTGGGATGCTTGGCTGAAATACTCCTTCAGCATACCCACCTAGATCCTAACTCCCCAGAAGGCATTCTGGTCCTTAGCTCCCATTTCACAGCTCAGTCCGCCCCAGACATTCATAAAAATCCAGCAACTTGAAAAGAGCCCTCAGACGTCCCAGGAAGACCTTCTGGAAACAGCAGGCATTTAAGGTTTTTAATGCCCAAGAGGAGCAGGAAAGAACAGATAGAGCAGCCCAGGACCACCAAAAGTGCCACCTATTGGTTGCAACCCTTGGGGCTCCTCCATAGACCATGCCAGGCCCGCAACGACAGCTGCCAGGACCCTGCTACAGGTGTGGCAACATCAGACACTGGGCCAAAGCCTGCCCTTCTCCATGACTACTACTGGGACCCTGGCCCACAGTGGACTAGGAGGAGACTGGAAAGTTGATTGTCCCTCCCTGCTTTGTCAAGATGGGCCAGCCCATTCCCTCCAATCTCCACAGGAACTGCTTGGCGACTTACTGGGCCCAGTAGCTGAAGACTGAAGGTGCCCTGGGAACTGGGATCCTGGCAATTAACTCTGCATTTCTATGGAGGAGCCCAGGGTCACAGTCCAGGAGACAGGTAGCCTGATCTCATTCGTCCCTGTGGTGGGTCCTGCCATCCTACTCTGGCAAAACTTTTCCTTTGCAGGTCTCAGTGGTGGGTATCTACAGCCAGCCCCATTCTCCCAGAATTATTGTGCCACGCCCATGGGTACTTTGGGATGTTTCCCTTTCCCACTCCTTCCTGTGATGTCTGCCTGCCCAGCCACTCTCTTGGGTTGGGACTTCATACAAAATCTCTCCCTCTCTTTAGTTTCCCACTCCCACACCATTTTCATTCTCACCCCTGCTCCCTCCCTTGTAACTAAATTCAACCCTCCTTCCTGACTCTGAAAGTGATCCCCAAATATGGGACATCGCCTCACCTGCTTTGGCCTCTCATCTCACACCTATCCATATCACTCTTAAAGACCTCACCACCTTCCTTTGCCAACCCCAGTATCCCTTTTCACTCAGGCATCACCTGAGACTCAAATCTATTATAACTCACCTCTTCAGAGCAGGCCTTCTCCATTGCACACACTCCCCCTGTAACGCACCCATCCTCTCTATCATCAAGCCCGATGGCTCCTATTGACCAGGTGCAAGATCTTTGTATTGTTAATGCTACTGTTCTCCCCATCCACCCCATAGTCCCTACCCATGTACTCTCCTTTCACTCATCCCTTCTTCCACCATGCATTTCAATGTCTTAGACCTCAAGGACACCTTCTTCTCTATATCCTTACACCTAGACTCCTACAACCTTTTTGCTTTCACTTGGGAGGATCCCTGTTAGATAAAAAGGTGGCAGGGGTCGGGATCACCACAAAACAGAAACAAAGAGAACTCTGGAACAGCAGGAGTTTAATTAGGTTTTTCAGGGCTGGTCCTCAACTCTGATATGAGGAAGAACCAGCAGCCTAATGGCTGTAGAGGGGTAGCTTATAAAGGGAATGAATGAAGAAAAAGAGATGATTTTTCTGCTGTTTGGGACTCTTTTGAGGGCTACTTGCTCAATGGAGGGCTTGGGGTCTGTACCTGGTGAAAGATATTGGGGGAAACATCTCCTGTAAAACATGTTTTTCTACAATTACAGAGTTCCAAGAATTAATTGCAGCTAAAGGCTTGGGAAACCTGTTTGTCAGCCTGTGGGGCATACTCTGGCCATCACAATACATTGGTCATTAACTTCCCAAGGACTGCTTTTATTAACTTGAAGGTGGCTTGGAGTTGGTTGACTGAGCTCCTCTTAGGAGCCTTATGGTTTCTGGGTCTGGGGCCACCTGGATCTGAGCCCTATCATTCCAGCCTTTTATTTTATAAGATTAGAGACAGTGTCTCTCATCTGGCTCCTTCCTGCTGGGTAAGGTCGACAACAAAAGGGGAAGGGGGTTTGATGAGGGTGGATCTGGAAGGGCTCCTCTCAGGCTGTTGTTTCCTGGTATCCATTGGTGTTAGAGCATTCTCTTTCCATCATGCTTGGCAGTTTTTTATATCCTGCTGAGGGAAGGAAGAGTAAGCAAAATTGGTTAAAGCTGGTGTGAGTTAATTGGCGGATATGATCCTGAAGACAGTAGATGAGGCATTGGGCCACTATAGTGACTGGGGATCCTATTAAAGGATAGAGCCATGGGAGAACTCCCTGAAAAATTCCCCACGACGACCACTGCTGGTTCTTGTGTATATCTTTGGGAAAGATCTTGTGCCACCTTGTGGAGGCGTTGGAGATTGGATTCTATTTTACCCAACTGATTGACATAATAGCAGCATTCTTCTCCCAAGAAAACACAAGTTCCTCCTTTTTCAGCAGTTAGGAGGTCAAGTACCCTTCTATTTAGGAGGGTGCCTTCTGCCAGGGAGGAGAGTTGTAAAAACTAAATAGATTGGGCAGTGTCCTCAATAGCTGAGGAGAGTTGGTCACTCAGGTCATGGATCTCCTGGGAAAGTTGCTGGGTTGCTATTAGGGTTATTCTGAGGCTCCCAGCAGTGAGACCTGCTGAGGCCACAGCAGTAACCAAGCTAATTCCCACCAGAACTGCCAGGGTAGCTGATCTCTCCCATGGTCTTAACCCATTCAAGGAACTCGAGCCAGCATTTATAATAGGCAGAAGGCTCTGGACTTCTGAAGTGAAAAGGATTAGTCTGGGCACAGGGTGGCTGGAGTGCATGGACCCCAGGTATGAGGGGAGACACAAGTGTATACCAGTGATGATCAGAGGAAGAGTAGCCCTGGGGCTAAGGAAGTGTTTCCCTGGATGGTTATATTTTCTAGTGAGGAATCAGGGCACTGTGTGATGTTGGCAGCCTGGTATTCAGACAGGTTGAAGTAGTCTGGGAAAGGCGGGAGGGATCACTGGAATAGTGGGGTTGGGGGACATTGGGAGGAGGATTGATTTGTAATATTGTGTATTGGAAGGGGAAGGAGAAGTGAACCCTAGAGTGGGGTGCACAAGAAGCAGGTGGAGGCATTAAGGTCAGAAAAATTCTTTAAGAGTGATAGGGAAAAAGAGAGAATGGTGTCCCATGAGAAGCTGGTAGAAGTATTTAGGTGGTGAAGCTGTTGTATTATTTGTTGCCTGGTGATGTTAAGGTTTTGTATTGCTTACTGAGTCTCAGAGCTTTGAATTGTTTTCTTAAATTTGAGTCACATTCTAATGGAGTAGCTAGCCCAGCCATGATATGTTCCTACTGCAGCAATTCTGTCTCCCAGCCAATCTGCTGGGTTAGGGATGGTGGACTTCACCTGGAGGCCTTCATGTGCGTTCTTTCCCATGAGGCTGAGCTGTATTGGCCTAATTCCTTCTATATGTGGCATCCTCCAAGAGGATGCCCAATGGTATCTGCAGTTACAAGATGGTCATCCCTCCCACCCCCCTGGAGCCTTGCAGTCTTGGCTAGTTTGGTCTTCTATAAAGCAAAGGAACCTTGGGTCACTGGGATTCCCTAGGAGTATAAAAAAGAGATCAATGGATGGACAGTTAAGGGTTAAACATTGGGAGGTGTTTAGGAGGTTAATGTTTTGATTATTATCATCAGTTTCCCAAACCTCAAAGGTGAACTTACAGGAGGGAGTTGAGCAGGGGGAGGCAAAAATAGTCAGTGGTAGTAGAAGAGGAAGAAGGAGAAGAAGAATAAAGCCTTTCATTCTTCAACAGCAGTCAGGGAGGGGACTTTTGAGATTTTCAGTTTTAGGGGTCCTGTGAAGACCACCTGGTACTTGCTGCATCCCTGAGCAGGCTTGAGCTTAGAGAGATGGATCCTGCCTGGTTGTCCTAGGAGTTTGGCTGCTGCTGGAGTAGACAGGATCACTAGGTGGGGTCCAGTGCAGCACAGCTGGAGGGTTCCTTTCAGTCCCTTGTGTTGATCAGTATACCAGAGGTAGGTGTAGTTTCCTGGCTGAAGGGGATGGGAAATCTGGTCTTTGGATGCCTGTGGAATAGTCCAGTCAGGATGCTCCATGAGGATTTTTCATAGAAGAGTGGAAGCAGGTATGTAGTCATGGAAGGGAGAGGATTGTTGGAGTGGCAGATTGCTCCGGAGGAAAGGCCTGCCATACATAAGCTCAAAAGGACTTAAAAAGGATGGAGCTCATGGGATGGCTTGTAACCTGGTTAGAGCTAGGGGAAAGAGAGTGACTCATGATTGATGTTTAGTTTAGTAAGAGTTAGGAGTGCTTAGTAAGGTGATCCTTGAGAAGTGAATTAGCTCATTCAACCTTGCCTGATGACCGGGGATGGTAGGGAATGTGTAATTTCCAGTTTATTCCTGGGCCATTGTCTGATGGAGGGCAAGAGGGAGGCCAAAGTGGGGGAGGATGTTTTGGATTAGACTACTAGCCACTGTATCTGCCATTTCCCCTGTAGTGAGAAAAGCCTCTATCCATCCTGAGGAAGTATCTACCAAGACTAGTAGGTATCTGAACTTTTTGAAGGCTGGCATATGGCTAAAGTCCAGTTGCCAATTAACATCAGGGAGAGCTCCTCTATGTTTTTGGGGTTTAAAGAAGGGAGGTGGATGGCCCCCACCCTTAGGGGTGACAGCACCGCAGATGGGACTGGAGTGAGTGACTTGTGAGAAGGGGAAGGAGTTTAAGGTGAAAAATGAAGGGCTCAAGAAATTTATAAAGTGGGTGAGCCCCAATATGAAAAATTTTATCTAGGTGGGTCAGGATGGATAAGCCCTGGTCTTCTGGTAGACAGTACCTGTCCCCAAAAATCATCCATCCTCCTGTGGTTGAGGTACCCCCTTTATCTGAAAGAGATTTATATTGTTGAGGGGTGTAGGATGGCACGAACCCTGATGGAAATAAGAAAGACAGGTTAGCAGCATGATATTGGCATTTGCTGGCATCCCTGGTCAGCCAGGTCATTACCTCTGGCAATAGGATCAGTGAGAGGTTGGTGTCCCCTAAAATGGACTACAGCTACTTTGACAGGAAAATAAGATGCCTCCAATAATTTAAGGATTAATGGACTATTAATAATGGGGGTCCCCTTTGTGGTAAGTAGACCTTTCTTTCCATATAGAAGCATGATGATGCAGTATATGGAAGGCATATTTAGAATCTGTGAAAATACTGATTTTTAGATTTTTGGCCAATGTTAAGGCTCTAGTGAGTGCTATGAGTTCTGCCCTCTGTGAGGTAGTGCCAGGAGGTAAAGGTCCAGACTCAGTAATGACTGTGAGGGAGAAGAGAGCATATCCTGCCATGCGGGACCCAGTAGGGGTCAGGGTTGAGCTGCCATCCACTAACCAGGCTAGATCTGAATCAGGTAGGGGCTTGAGAGAAACCAAGGGGTCCTGATAAGTGAGTTCCTGGAGGGTCTCCAGACATGAATGAGTGAGTGGTGTGGCAGAAGGGAGGAGTGAGGCAGGGTTAAGGGGAGGGCAGGAGTCTAAAGTAATTGAGGGATTTTCAAGAAAGGTGGCATGAAAGAGTTGAAGCTTAGATGGAGCAAGAGTGCCAAGAGAGGAATGAGTGAAGAGGTCCTTAAGACGGTGGGGGAAAGAACAGAAATAAGCTGACCCAGGGTGAGTTTAAAAGCTTCCTGAGCTAGGAGGGCTGCTGCTGCCACATCACAGAGACAAGGCTGCCATCCCTTGATGGTGGTGTCTAGTTGTTTTGAGAGATATGCCACAGGGGCAAAGATGGATCCTTTCATTTGTCTGAGGACCCCAGAGCCAGTCCCTTACTTTCAGTGACATATAAGAGAAATAGGGATCCTAGGTCAGAGAGGGCTAAAGGTGGTGCCTCTAGGAGGGCCTTCCTGATGGCATGGAACACTGCTGTGATTGGTCCCAGGGGCTCTACAGGTTCAGAAGGGTCTCCTTTTGATGCATCATAGAGGGGCTTTGCTAGGAGGGAGAAATTTGGGATCCAAGTTCGTAGATATCCTGCTATACCCAAGAAGGATAAGATTTCTTCATTAGTAGAAGGGGTTTTTAAGGATTGGAAGTGGTTTGATCTATCTAGAGTCAGGTGACAAGATGTGGGAGTAAGGAGAAAGCCCAGATATCTAACTTGTAGGAGAGAGAGTTGGGCCTTGGAGGGAGATACCCTGTACCCCTTGTTACCTAGAAAGTTGAGAAGTTTGATGGTGTGAGCCTGGGTTAGTGAAAGGGATGGAGAACAAAGGAGAAGGTCATCTACATATTGTAGGACTATGGAAGGACTGAGGTCTAAGGTGGCCAGGTCATGGGCTAGGGCCTGTGAAAACAGGTGGGGGCTGTCCCAGAATCCCTGAGATAGGTCAGTTGGGAAGTTGCTGCAGAATCGGGGTCCTCCCAGGTGAATTTAAAGTGATCATAGAAGTCAGGGTATAAAGGAATAGAGAAAAAGGCATCCTTCAGTTCCAGGACTGTAAAATGAGTGGTGGAGGAGGGGATATATGAGAATAGGGTAGAAGGGTTAGGGACTACTGGGTGGATGGGGACTATGGCTGCATTTATGAGCTGGAGGTCCTGAATTAATAAGATCCTTCTGGTTTGAGGACAGGTAGGATGAAGGTATTGTAGGGGGGAGTGGGTTGGTTTGAGGAGGTAAGCCTTGAGAAGTCTTGAGAAGGCTTGAGTCCTTGACGGTGTTTGAGGGAAATAGGATATTGAGTCCTACAATGATACATAGAGTGATCTTTGAGGGTGATGTGGATGGGGGTGTCATGAGAGGCCAGGCCCAGAGTAGAAGTGTCCCAAACTTGGGGATCAAACTCAGATGCTGGGAGTGGCCAGGTTTTGTTCTGAGTGGGAGAAGCTATAGGGGAGAGAACGAAGACCAGGGAGGGAAGAAAAGAGAGAGAGAAAGAGAGTTTCTGCATAAGATCCCTACCAAGTAAGGGAGATTGGCATGAGGGCATGACTAAAAAGGCATGAGTTAAGGGAGTTTTCCAAAATATATAAGATAAGTGTTCTGTTGTTTCACGGAAATGAGGTCTTCCATCTACCTCCACCATGGAAATCTGTGAGGGAAAAACCCTACCGGAGTAAGAGAGGAGAACAGACCATGACACCCACATGTCTATAATAAAGGAAATAGACTTACCAGCTACTGTAGTCATTACCCTGGGCTCCTCCATATTGATGATTATAGATGAGGTGGGGGCTGAGGAACCAGGGCCCTGTCAGTCTTCAGCCACCAGGCCCAGAAGATTGGTGATGGACTCCTGAAAAGTGGATGGGGCTGGGGAGGAGACTGGCCTACCTTGACATGGCAAAGAAAGACAATCGATCCTCCAATGACCTCTCTGTACACATTGAGGGCAGGGTCCCAGTGGTGGTCATGGGTTGGGGCATTGTTTAGCTCAATGTCCAGTCTGTCCACATCTGAAGCAGGGTCCTGGCAGCTGATGCTCTGTTGCAGTGGAGCCAGAGATTGTCTTCTTTGGAGGAGTCCTTAGAGCTGCAGCCAGCAGCTGGTATTTTGTTTAGACAGGGCAAATTTGTCTGTTCTAGCCTGCTCCTCCTGGTTGTTAAAGACTTGAAATGCCATTTCTAACACATCTCCCTGGGGGGGTATCCAGGCCCCTTTCTAGCTGTCTAAGTTATCTCTTAATATCAGGGGCAGATTATGAGATAAAATGATGGCTAAGCATAAAGTGCCATCTCTAGAAACTGGATCATATCTGGTGTACTGCCTCAGGGCCTCAATAAATCTAGCAAGAAACTGTTCTGGGTGTTCAGAGGGGTTTTTGGTTACTTCCTTTATCAAAATTTACAATTTTATAGGAGGTTTTCTCTAATCCTGTAAGAAGACAAGTAATCATAAAAGTACAAGCCTTTTCCCCATCTCTTCCATCCTGATAGTTCCATTCTGGGTCCTGGCCTGGGACAGCAAGAGTCACAACAGGAGAATCACCATCAGTTACATGAAGTTCGTTGGCGTACTCTTGGGCCACTGTCCAAATCGGTTCCCTCTCAGCAGAGGTCAGGGTGGGTATACTGGAGGATAACAAAGATGTCATGCCAGGTCAAGTCATTGCTGGGGGTTAAATATTTGAATTCTAAAATGAAGTGGGCTGGGTCTGTGGAGAAGGATCCTAATCTTTCTCTATTTGGGACATGTCATTAAAAGAAAAAGGGATGTGGACTCTGACAACTCCCTCCACCCCAGCTACCTTGTGGAGAGGGTAGAGACCCATGGGGTAGTGGACTGAGGTTGTGAGCAAGTGCAATGAGAGATGGGGGATGGAGAAGGAGGGGACAGAGGAGTTGACTTCTCTTCAGTTGAAGGATGTGGGTAAGCTGCGGAGGCAACTGAAGGTGCACAGCATTCAGCAGAGACCAGCAAGTGTTTTAGGCATGTCATATGAGGCAAATGAGGTGTGGGGATGGAGGGGAGGGGGATGCAGCAGGAAAGCAAGTTCCAGCATCCCCAGTGGCGGAGGCATTGGCCACAGTTGGAGGACTGGAGGGGGAGTGAGGGGAAGGGGAGCAGAGGAAGAAGGGGATGATGAAGAGAGTGTTGGTTGTTGAGGGGGCTGTTCATAGGCCAGGTCAGGATCAAAGGTAGATTTGAGGAAGTGAGGAGAAGGAGAAGAGGGGTCGCTGTCAGCAGGAGGGGTCCTTGCCTAGAGGACCTGGCATGTCTGTCATGGAGCACAGAGGGAGGGTCAGGCACAAAGAACAAGGAACGCTTGGACATAGGGAAGTTTGGACCATTTGCTGTTACATTAGCAGAAGTTATTGAAATCTAAGGTTCTTGTCTCTGGCCAGACAGAACCATTGTCTAGCTTGTACTGTGGGCAGGCAGTGGTGCAGAGAAATTTGATGTGCTTAGGTCTGACAGTGTCCAGAAGATCTAAACTTTTTAGAGATTTTGAGAGGCAAGTGAGGGGGGTGAGTCCAGTAGGTTTAGAATTGAGGTTGCCCATTTTAATTAAAGGGATGAAGAAGAGAATGAAAAGGGCAATGAATGTGAGGAGATGACAGATAAAGAAGGGAAAGGAGAAAGCTTATGGGTGTCTCCAGGGAAAGAGGAGGTTGAGAGTGAGGCTGACTAGGAAGACAAGTACCAGAAGGAGGAGAAAGACTGAAAGGACAAGAACAAGAGAGGAAAGAGGCATAAGAGAATAGGTGTGCCAAAATGCCATGTGAGACCGACATCCAGAGAGGCATCCCTCCGTGGAGAGGGTCTCGAAAATGAGAGTGTCCCAAGGTCCCTAGAAACAGCGTCCTGTGTCTAGGGAGGGGAAAATGTGGGATCTCCTGACATACCATACGATTTCATGAGGAACAGGAGATCCAATGACTGTACGTCATGAAGAAGCAAAAGTAGAGGAGAGGAGAGACAGAGAGAGAGAGAGACAGAGAGAGAGACAGAGACAGAGAGAGAGACATAGAGAGAGACAGACAGAGAGAGAGACAGAATTTGGGAGCATTGGATGGATGGGTCTATCTGCCAGGTGGGCTTAGGCAGACACAGCAACCATGCCAGACACTCAACAGTCATGGAGGCCTGTGCTGCCCAGTGGCCAAAGCTTTAAGTCCAGGAGTGACTGATGGTCATGATGAGAAGGAGAGTGCCAAATGGCAGGGACAGGGAGGGTGGCAGGTGGGTATGAGGCAGCAGAGGATGAGAGGAAAGAGAGAGAGAGAGAGAGAGAGAGAGAGAGAGAGAGAGAGAGAACCTGAGTACCTGATGGCTGGATTGGTGGTGCATGCAGTAGCCAGTATCAGGTGGCTTGGTCTGGCCAGAGTCCTCACCGCCAGACCCTAATAGAATCCAGCGTTCTGAGTCATGCCACCATCTGTTAGATAAAATGGTGGCAGGGGTCAGGATCACCACAAAACAGAAACAAAGAGGACTCTGGCAAAGCAGGTTTAATTAGGTTTGGTGGTGCCAGTCCTCAATTTGGGTGTGAGGAAGAACCAGCAGTCTAATGGCTGTAGAGGGATAGCTTATAAAGGGAAAGAATGAGGAAAAAGAGACAACTTTTCTGCTGTTTGACACTGTTTTGGGGGCTGCTTGCTCAATGGAGGGCATGGGGTCTATACCTGGTGAAGCATGTTGGGGAAACATCTACTGTAAAACATGTTTTTCTATAATTACAAAGTTCCAGGAATTAATTGCAGCTAAAGTCTTTGGAAGCCTGTTTGTCAGCCTGTGGGGCATGGTCTGGTGATCACAATACATTGGTCATAACTTCCCTGGGGCTGCTTTTGCTAACTTGCTGGTGGCTGGGAGTTGGTTGACTGAGCTCCTCTTAGGAGCCTCATGGTTTCTGGGTCTGGGGTTGCCTGGATCTGAGCCCTATCAATCCCAACATACACTGCCTCCCAGCTCACCTTGGCTATCCTACCCCAGGGGCTTTCAGATAGCCCCCACCTTTTTGGTTAAGCTTTGGCTACTGATCTCTGTTCCCTAGACCTTCTGCCTAGGTCATTACTAAAATATGTAGATGATCTCTGCTCTCCCTCCCTTTCCCTGTCCAAGTTACACACAAACTCAACTTTCTTCATCCCAATGGATGTAGGGTCTCTCCAGCTAAGGTCCAACTCTTCCTCACCCAGATCTAATACCTTAGCTTTCTCCTTACCCCCATCTCCTGCTAGCTTACCCTAGATTGAAAACACCACCTTTGTTCCCTTGCCCTACCCACCACTAAAGATGAGATCCTGTCCTTTCTTGACTTTGCTGGGTTCCTATGAACATGGGTCCCCAAATTTGCTCTTCCCTCTAAGCCCCTCCATGACACTGCCAAGGGGGACCCCGATGATCCCTTAGATCTGGTGCCTGAAGTGGTTGCTGCCTTCTCCCAATTACAAGATGCCCTCCTGGAGGCTCCAGCCCTGGCTCTCCCACACCTCAATCAGCCCTTCACCTTACATACAACAGAAAAAAGGGGAATGGTTGTGGGAGTCCTGGGACAGATAAAGGGACCTTCATTTGCCCCTGTAGCCTATCTAAACAGGCCCTGGTAGCCCTGCTTGTATGCTCTTGCTTCGGCAGCTCTCTTGGCCCAGGAAGCACAAAAGCTTACCTTCAGATGGGAACTAACCTCATAAACTCAAGGACTTCCTGTCTATCAACCCTAACCCCATCTAAACTTCAACTTTTTAATGTTACATTTCTAGAAATCCAATCTAGAATCCTGCTTCCTGAGACCCTTGTGGGGTACTAGAGGAACTGCAATCAATGTACCAGGTCTGGGTTAGGGACATTTGGAGATTGTGATAGGTAAGCTCTTCCAATGTTTCCAAGAAAGAGTGTGTGAGCTGTTTGGGCAGGGGCAAGAGGGTGGCTTGGTTGAGTGGAGGGCATGAGAAATGCATTTTGATGACAAGGTAATAGAGACAGGACCACTGCCTAGGGGAACAGCCTCCAAAAAAGGCAGCACTTGCCCTCACTCAGGCCCTCACTCTGGGCTATTGAAAACCAATCAACATTTATGCTGACTCTAAATACGCTTTCCCTATCCTTCACCACCATGCTTCCATTTGGAAAGAGAGAGGTTTTCTATCTGCTAAGGGCACCCCAATCACCAATGGAAAAATTACTGGAGGCCTCCTGGTTACCAGCACAGGCAGGTGTCATCTACTGCAAGGGACTTCAGTCCTTGACCTCTCCCATGACTCAGGGAAATTCTTGTCCCGATAGGGTTGCTAGATAGTCAAGTCTCCAGACTCCCAATATGTCCTCGGCTCTTTTTCTCTCCCCCACCTCCTTTACTCTCTCCTATTCTCCAATACAGAGGCAGGCCCTCATGAATTAGGACACTGTTGCTGGCCCTCAGGGATGGTTGCTTGTGGGAGACCTATACTTGTTACCCGACTCCCAGGCTATGACCATTTACACAATCTCATTCATATTGGTACCCTCCACCTATACAGGTTCCTGACTCCTTTCTCACCCTTCCTTCTCCTCACTAATCTCCTCTGTGATGCAGATGTGCTCCCTCTGTGAAAAAGCCTCTCTTCAGGGAGGGGCCAAACCTCCTCCCTATTTCAAACCCCTTCAACACAGAGGCTTTCTCCCTGGAACCAACTAGCAGATTGACTTTATCCAAATGCCCCCTCATAAAAAGGTTAAATGTCTCCTCACCATGGTGAAGATACTTTCTCAGGAGGGGTTGAAGCCTTACAAACAGCCAGAAAAACTGCAGATATTGTTGCCTCTCATTGCCTTCAGGTCCATCCCCTTCACTTTGGTCTACCCCTTGTCATCCAGTTCAGTAATAGGCCAACCTTTGTTTCGAAAACTACACAAGAAATATCCAAACCTCTAAAAATTAATTGGAAGTTCCACATCCCTTATAGACCCCAATCTTCGGTCAAGGTAGAATGGGTAAATGCAATTCTCAAAAGTCATCTTTCCAAACTAACCTCTGAACTTCATTTACCCTAGATTCCCTTCCTTCTACTTGCCCTAGCCAGGATCAGTTCTACCCCAATGGCCCCCTCATTTCTTAGCCCCTTTGAACTCATACAAGCAACCTTCCTCTTCTAGGAAGCACTTCCCTTCATGAGTACCTGCTGGTGTTCACTCTCATCAGAAATCTCTGGGAACATGCCTACTGCTTTCTTTCCCAACCTTCAAAAAGACCCAATTACTCTCTCTCTTTACCCTGAAGACCAGGTGTATCTCAGAAAACCTTGTCCACAGTGCCTTGTACTGTGTTGGATGAGACCCCATTTGGTCATTCCAACTATTCTCACAGCTGCCAAGCTCCAGGGAATCCCCAACAGGGTCCACCTTTCACAATTTAAGTGCATCAAGCCAGAGCAATTCAATCCCACAACAATGATGGATAAGTACTCCTCCACCCCAACTAACCCTCTAAAACTTAAAATCTCCCATGCTCCTTCATTCCTACCTGGTGCTGGAATGACCCCTCTTGTTGTGTTGCTGTTTCTGGGATTCATCCTTCTTTCATCTCTATCTCCTCTCTCCTCTCCTCTTTCCTTTCGTCCCCTCCTTATCCTTGGTGATTTGATATTTTTGCTACAGGCATACAAAACAGTTTCTGCAACTCTACTCTTCATCCCATCTCTGGCTGTGCCTCATCTGTTTCTTTAACCTTCCATGTTCTGGACACTTGCACGTATTCCTGTCATAAAAGGGAACATTCTTACACATGGGCTGCATATATTTGCTTCTTCAGGGATCAAACTATGCCTACCTTCAAAGAGGGTAAGGAGTGGGGAGGATGCCCCTCATGGAAATGTTGCTATCTCTATTTCCAGGACAGCTCAAGCTTGCCCAAGGAGATATTCACAAGGTCATTATTTTCATCATCAATGATCCCTGGGACCAAAAATGGATGGATGAGGTAGAAGGGGTGGTGTCTTTATGGTACTGTGGAGGCTCAACAACAAGAGGAGAAATTGAATTTTTTTTAGGTCACTCCAGACAGCTCCCTGCATGCCCCAAAATAACTTCATTCAAATAATTCAAGACATAAAACAAAAGCATGACCATCTACAACATGGCCTACACAACCTCTCTCTTACTACCCCATCATGGATTTGTATCCTTAACTCTACCATCCTCTTACTTAACCAACACAATGTAACCAGCCATACTGCCTGCTTTCTCTGTTGCCCCTCTTACAACTCTTCATCGCAGTTGTTCCTGTTTCATGTTACCTCCACTCTCAACTCTTCTTGCTTATCGGACCCTTATCCTTTATGTCAATCTCCATCTCCCCCTCAAAGCGTGTTGACTGCTGGCATACAGATATCTCCCAATGCTGGCCTGAATCTTTTAAAAACTCTACAATCTCAAAAATCATACCTTTCCAGCTGGAATTTACTTCCTGTATGACACAACTCTATGTACCTGTATCTCTTCCAGCCAACATCCTGGTCTCTGTGTTCAGGTTATCCTAGTCCCCAACCTTACTCTCTATACAGAAGGTGAAGAAGCATCCTTTTTATTACTCCAGCACCATTTACAAAAAAGGGTCTTCCTACTGGTCATGGTTGCAGTATGCCTCACAGCCTCCATAGTGGCTGTGAGAATGGCTGCTGGGACATAGTCCAACTCACACACCAAACCTTTAATCAACTTCTACTAACTTGTCCAACAGATTCTCCTTACCAGCCCCTAGCTACCTCAGAGCTGACTCTCTGTTGACTCCAGGGGAACCAGTCAACAACTGAATCCAGTGTCCCTTGAGAGATTTACCAAAGACCCCACCCAGCAGGAAGCAGCTGCAGAAGCAAAGTGCCACCCCATATCCCTAACAAAAAGCTGGAATGTTAGGTCAAATTGAGACCGAAGATGGAGTCACTACTGACCAGCAACATGGCGATCACAACCGGGTGGGCAGCATTCCTGGAAACAGAAACTAAACCACCTAGTTTCTCAGTACCTACCTGACTCCTATTTTTAACAATACACCCTAATCATGACTGCAATTTTCTATCACAGTCAATCTAAAAACTGAAAAACACCTTATTGAAACTCCCCACTGCCCAGGCACCTGCTGTTGACTCACCCCTCCACCCACTTCTGCCACAGCCTCACCCTAAACACACAAAAAGAAATCCTATGAAACCCAGTCTGTTGTGCCAAGAAACTGCTGGCCTCTCTCTCCTGTGAGAATAGCCCAGCAGGTTGTGCCTTCCAATACATTCCTCCTTTTCCTGCCTGAGAGTGGTCTCCTGTGGTCCTGGTCTCCCCCCACCAATCTAACACAGGGTTTGGTTCCCAGCACCCACATGGTAGTTGGCAAATATCTGTAACTCCAGTTCCAGGGGATCCAGTGCCCTCTTCTGACCTCCAAGGGCACTACATGACATGGCTGCACTTGCATACATGCAGGCAATACACTCAGACACATATAATAAAATAAAAATAGGGGGCTGGAGAGATTGCTCAGCAGTTAAGAACACTGGTTGTTCTTGCAGAAGACCTGGGCTCGAATCCTAGCACCCACATGGCAGGTAACAACTGTCCATAACTCCAGTTCCAGGGGATCCGACAACCTTCTGTCCTCCTTGCCACTGCACGAAACAGGTGCACTTACATACATGCAGGCAAAACACTCATACACATATTAAAATAATAAAATATTTTAAAAATGAAAATAAATGATTTTTTAAGAGTGGCTGGAGAGATGGCTTACCAGTTAAGAGCACTGGCTGCTCTTCCAGAGGATCCGGGTTCAGATCCCAGCACCACATGGCAGCTAACACCACTACTTAACTCCCGTTCCACAGGACCTAACACTCTTCTGGATTTCTGTGGGCACCATGTACTTGCTGGGATGGAACCTTGGACTACATGCATTCTCTAGCTCTGGTTTAGAGTGCTGTGCTCCCAATTTCCTTTCACTTTGTGCCTTACTTCTGACCACTTCTTTTTATAAATTTTGATTTTCTGTATCTTTTTTTCTTCCTTAATTTCATTGTCACTCTCCATCTGAATTCTATGTAGCTTTTTCCACCTTGCTATGGCGGTGGCCTCATTACTGTCTGTCTGAATTCTGCATTGCTTTTCCACCTTGCTGTGATGGGTTTTTACTCTATTTCCGGTTTGCTTTTATTTACTGCTGTTCCTGCTTCAGACCATCCCTTTCTAGCTCAATATTTCCGGTGGGTGAGTTAGAAGCTGTCACTGAACTCTACTCCAAGTCAGCTGGAGAAATATGACCTTACTAAGTTCCCAACTTGTAACCCACAAAAATCTGGGCATATGCACCACGGATGCACCCAGTGAAATGCACCCAGCCTCACAGCTGCCCCAGCCCCTGACTCCTGCTGTTTGGCAGGTGTTGCCCACTCACCTGGGGCCTCATGGGGATTCACTTCCCTGCTAGCAGGGTAAGTAGCGCAAGAGATGCATGGGCGAACTTGTGTCAGAATCAGGCACAGCAGCCACAGACCCCAGCACTAGAGCAGTTTCTTTCTGCTCTGTGCAGCTGTGATCCCCCTTTGTCTGGAGCTGGAGAAACAACAATCATTACCAAAAAATATAATATAGCTCTACAAGACTTAAGCAGGACATTCTGCTTGCACTAGTAACCTTGAGAAAGAATTTATGGCAAGGTTATCTTTCTTGCAAACAGTTCTCGGAAAAGTAAGTCATGCAGTAATCTCTTAGAACATCTGGCGGTCAGTCACGTTGCTGAATTGCTCAGTCCCCCTCCCATACCCATAAAAATGCTGTAACCTTTTGACCAACTTCTTCAACACCTTCTAAATACAAACTGTATATAAGGAAAGCTTGCAGTTCAATAAAGCGGACCCTTGACAAGTGGACTTGCTTGGGCTCCGTCTCTTCTTTCTCACCAGTTTTTCCTTTCAGGGAGTGGTCCCCCTCGAGTCTTACCTGTACAGGGTCCCCACAGGCGGGGGCACCCCTTAAGCCCAGTAGCTAGGAGAACTTCATGGCTGTCTGGCCTGTTGTGTCCTGACAGCCACAACTCGGAGATTATTTTAGTCATTTTTTTTTTATTTAAAAACTTCTTGCAGAGACAAATGAAGTGCTTTCAGTGTTGAGTGGTGGGGAAAAATGAGTAGCAATGGTTAGGGGGTACGTCTAATCTGCCCATGCGCGGCTGGGCAGTGGTGAATGCAAAGAGAAACTTTGAGGTATCTAATAACAAAATATCACACACAGACAATTTAATATTTTAGAAAGCTGGGCAACCAGGAGACTCCCTGTTCCTTAGAATAAAGAAACTGGAGTCTCTGACTCTCAAGATTTTATTCACAGGGATGGGGAGCTCTAAGCAGGTATTCAGGAACAAAGGGTAGGCAGATCAAAGGACATTTCTCTGCAGGAGTTCAGGAAACAATTAGCAGCAATAAGTGGGGTTTTCAAGGTCCAGAACAGATGTTCACACAACTAAGTAAGGCATAGTTTGTTATGTAATCTAAACATAAACATAAGTGACATTGCTCTTCAGAAGCTGGGTGCATACATGCCTATCTAGCTCTGCTATCCGAGGCCATCTTGGCTACTGGCGACTTATCACATGTAGTCAGGCATGCTTTCTGCAGTTCAAACAGGGCAGTGACTCCAACATCTCAGCCTTTTTTATTTGTTCTAAGATGGTGGCCATGGTATTTTGTGGTTGAAGAGCTTTCTTTTGAATTCTGTTGGTTAGTTGGTCCATTTCTGCAGACTGCACAGGAAAGAAAAAGCACAGCTATAGCCACAACAAGAAAAGCAATAAAACAACGACCTGATCTTTGAATTGTGTTCCCATGTTCTAGGATTAACAGCCTGAATTCCTGTCATACTTCAATGATTTGTTCATTAGAAGTGTAGTCACAGAGGTAGGTGATGAGCAGGGGTGCAGGTCGCTTTCCCCTCACACCCCTCCCCCTCAGGCGCCAGCCCCACCCATTTCTCCTCCCTGCCAACCCCACTGAACCATCCCCTGCTGCCGCCGGGGAGGCTCTGGGTGCCCCCCAACAGACCCCCATCATTGGCAGCCAGAGCTCCAAGGCTCCCTGGGAAGATGTGCCCGCCTAGGAGGCCGTGGGATGTTCTCCTCCCCACTAAGGCCAAAGGACAGGAGAAAGCCCACTTGAAAAGCAATGGAGACTTGTCCCCCAAGGGTGAAGGGGAGTTGTCACCCGTGAATGGAAGAGAGGAATCAGCTGGCACCACTGGCGATGCCATCGAGCCAACACCCCGTAACCAGAGAGCTGAAGCCAAGGAAGAGGGTCCCCCACCAAGGAGACTGCCCCCCAAGAAGAAGAAATTCTCTTTCAAGAAGCCTTCCAAATGGAGCGGCCTATCCTTCAGGAGGAGTCGAAGGAGGGTGGGGGCGATTCTTCTGCCTCCTCGCCCACAGAGGAAGAGCAGGAGCAAGGGGAGATCAGCACCTGCAGTGCCGAGTGCACTGCCCAGGAAGAGAAGGCTGCTGCCACCCCTGAAAGCCACGAGCCCCAAGCCAAGGGGGCCGAGGCTAGTGCTGTCTCCAAGGGAGGAGACACAGAAGAGGAGGCAGGAACTCAGGATGCAGAGCCATCTGTTCCCTCAGGGCCGAGAGTGGCTCTGCATCTGCCAGCGCTGAGCAGATTAAGTAGCTGGGTAGGGGCAGGTGGGTGATCTCTAGTCACTTCCTGGACCTGGTGCCTTGGCTGATTTCCTGTGCCCAGAAAGGGTTTTGTTGCCCCCTGACAGCCACGGTTCCCCCTCCTCTCCCTCCTGTGTAGTCTCCCATCAGCCATCTGGTCTTCCTCTTTTTTTTTTTTTTCTTTTCTTTTCTTTTTGGTCTTTTTGAGACAGGGTCTCCCTCCCTGTAGCCCCAGCTGGCCTGGATTCGCTACAGAGACCAGGCTGGCCTCAAATTCACAAAGATCATCTGCCTCTGCCTCCCAAGTGCTGGGATTAAAGGTGTGTGCCACCACGCCCAGCTTTGGTCTTCCTCTTAAGGCCAGTTGAAGATGGTCCCCTGCCATTTCTCGAGTTAGGTTAGTGATGCGAAATGCTCCAGTCCCCACTTCCCTGGGGCCTCAACCCTGCCCAAGGAAATTGCTTGTTTTCTTCCCAATTCTTTTCCAAGTAGGTTTTGTTTCTCCTACTCTCCAAACCCCTGAGCAAGAAGTGGGGTGCTTATACTATACTCCCAAACCCTGAGTTTCCAAGCCTTACCCCTATTGAGTTTAGTCTCTTGTGCTGTGCTTAGCGGCACCTGGGCTGGGGAGGACATTGCCCCTGTCTAGTTTATTATAAATGTCTTACTCATGTTCAACCCTCCAGCTTGTGACTCGACTGTGTCTCTTTTCTGACCTGGTAAGCAAGTATTAGGCTTGGGGTGGGCAGGAGGTCTATAATATGAAACAGCTTCTTGTCTTTTTTTCTCCATTGTTGTAAATAACTTTTAATGGCCCAAACCACAGATTTGTACTTTTTGTTTTTTCTAATTGCTAAAACCATTTCCTTCCACCTGGATTTACTGTAAAATTTAGAAAAGAAATAAATTTCCCTTAAAAAAAAGTCTAGTCACATAGAGCTCCCTTGTTTAATATCTTTTTGTGGAGCTAGGATATCCAAAGTAGCATTATGCTGTCCCCCTGCTTTTAAGAGGTAGATCTGTCTGGGTATGGATGCTCTTTGTTTCTTTACCCCTCAAAGCACTGCATCTGTTAAACCCTCTAATTCATCCGGAAAAGTCAGATCTACAGCATGCTGAACATTCCATAACTGAGAAGAGATTTGAATTAGATGTTTCCAAAAGTATGAGTCTGAGCCTCTTAGAACAAGATCACAGCTAATGTGTCTACTGATGTAGCTGATTTTGAGGATTGACAGGCAGGTTTGTCTTTTGCAAGGATACCCCAGCCATTTTTAGTGTTTTCATCTTCTTTTCCAGGTTATCTGTTATGGCTCCTTGAGTTTTCTTTGCTTGTGTCCATGGGTGAGCATCCTGAGTTCTCTGAACTATCTCAGCTAAACTAACCTAGCCTAAATTACTCCATTTTGCCCAAAGCAGCCATTTCAGGGGAAGTGCCTTTCACCCTACTTATGAAAGATACCTAGAAGGGAGAAGCAACTTTGAATTATGAGAAATGGCCAGACCAAATGCCATAGGGTATTGTAATCTAGGCCGTCAGTTGACTAACCACTTATCTAAACCTGCTTTGCTTACCTGTATCTAGGCTAGCAGTTGACTAACCGCTTATCTCACTTCTGTAAGCCTGCTTTGCTTACCCAAGCCTGTGCCTGCACAATGACCGATAGTTGATTGGTAAATTCAAGGTTTGCTATGTTCAAATTTTGCTGTGTTGTATAAACCTGATTGTCCTACTTGTTCTGCCTTCTGTATTCCTAAAATATTCTGGCAGATTGGTGTTTGAGGCTGCTTCTATTCCAGATATAGACAGCCCAGTTAGCTGTAATAAAACTTTACCATGCTGCTTTCAATTAAGTGGTGTTGGTGAATTTTTTTTTAATTTTAAAAAATTTTAATAGCCACATTATTAGAAGAAGCATTTCATTACAGCTTTAACATATTCAGTAACACATTCCAGAACAAGGATACATCCCTTTCAAAAGTGGCTGTAAATTTTTAGGTTCACAGTTGAATTGATACAGTTATACAATATTGAATTCAGTATAAATCCTGTAAGATATAAAATTGAATGAGTTTTTACCCTTTAAAGAAGATCTCCATTTCAAGATATGATGTTTCCTACATTTTTTTCTTTTTAAAAAATATTTATTTAACACATGATTAGAAGAAGCATTTCATTACAGCTTTAACATATTCAATAACAATTTCCAGAGAAAGGATACATCCCTTTCAAAAGTGGCTGTAAATTTTTAGGTTCACAGTTGAATTGATACAGTTATACAATATTGAATTCAGTATAAATCCTGTAAGATATAAAATTGAATGAGTTTTTA
>NW_008334668.1:154077-156362 GCF_000622305.1 Nannospalax galili | reverse complement strand
AATACATTTTCAATGCAATTGACATTAAGATGTTTGCACATGCATTTCTAATCTCTATATATCTGATTATTACCAGTGACAGTCGGTTTATTTCTGAGCTCCTGGGCATCTGAGCATGGATATAAAGTCATCAGGTAGATTTCAATGGTAATGTTTTTCACATCTACTAATTATTAAGGACCAAATTGTTATGCTTTGAAGAATTAATTTTTTTTTTAATTTTAAAAAATATTTTTATTTTTTTTACACCCATTTCCCAGATAGCACCCTCCCATAGCTTCCCTCCCCCCACTAGAGCCCTTATACTCTGATATCCCTGCTACTGTCTTCTGTGTTCTCAAAACCCCCAGCCACTCCCCACTACTTGCCCTTCTGGTGAATCTAGTCAGCCCATCTAGAGGTCTTTGTTTAGGAGGGTCAACTCTTCCTTATCTAGCAGTAATCACTTGTCAATATGTCTTTGGATAAGACTGGGGTCTGCTGTTCATTTTCCCAGTTCTATGCTGGGTTACTATCTGGGAGTCCCTTTGGCCACCCTGGACAACAACTGAAAAGAAGGTTTCACCTGCCTGGCATTATTGCTTGTTATGTAGCTTTTAGCTATACATATGGACTCTTAAGAAATTATATTGTCCCATTTAATCTTTGGTTATACATTCCTTTTGGGTGTTTAAGGCCATACAGTGGGCCACATAAACTGATTTATTTTTACTCTTAAGGTTGGTTGAGGATCTGTTCCTCAGGGTGCACATGGGCTTGGGATGGGCTTGGGATAAGTCAAAGGTCCTGCTTGACCATGGTTGGCTTCGCTTGAAAGCATGGAGGAAATGATTCCTCTGTGTTGACTCTCCTCTTTATAGACTGGACACTGGTTCAAGTCCATCTGGTGGGGTCACCTCGCCCTCCTTGATCAAGATGACAGGTAACCCACCACCATTATAGGACATTTTGAGAGATGTTCATAGTCTCGTGGAACTAGTCAAGCTAGGAGGGCAAGGAGAAAAAAGTTTACTTTATGTCCCTCTAGACACATTATTATAGGACTCAAAGGATGAAGGTTAGTTCCACCAGTCTGGTATTTTTAATTACTGTGTGTCATGTAGATAAATTGTGGGAAAGACCAGTTGTTCTCAGATAAAACTTACCTAGACATATATTTCTTCATCTACTATGTATAATTTTTCAGTAGGTTGTAGGAATAAGGAGTAATATGGTTCCCTCTGGTTTTCAAAACTAGCTACGCATTATTTCTCTCTCACGTTGTCTCACCCTCCATCATGGTTTTCCCACTTAAGGTTTCCCCATTTCCCCCCTTTCTCCCTTGCTAATACCCTTCTCCTGTGGTCCTACCTCTCTTGAGCTCCTACTTTCCCTTTATCCCCTAGGCTCCTTGTATACCCTCCCCTCTCCCTTAAACTAACCCAATTTTTATCCATATCTCCCTTATTAAGGCCTGCTTCCTACTGTTCCTCTCTTTCAGGTTCTTTCTTTTCTTTACCTCCATGTTTCCTTTCCATTAACCTGGTTACTATAGTTATGTCTGATTGCATATTTATATATCAGATTCTGGTTCTAGGATCGACATATGAGGGAGAATATATGTCGATGTTTTTTCTGATCTGTGTTTCTTCACTTAGTATAACAGTTTCTAGTTCCATCCATTTACCTGCAAATTTCATGATTTCATCTTTCTTTACTGCTGAGTAAAATTCCATAATATAAATGAACCACATTTTCATTATCCACTCATTCATTGAGGGGAACTTAGGTTGCTTCCGTTTCTTAGGTATTGTGAAAAGAGAAGCAACAAACATAGATGGACAAGTGTCCCTGCAATAGCATGAGTTCTTTAGGTATATGCCAAGGAGTGGTATAAATGGATCAAATGGTAGGTTCCTTTGTAGTTTTTTAAGAGTTCTCCACACTGCTTTCCATAGAGGTTGAACCAGTTCTCAGCTCCACCAGCAGTATGGTTGAGTGTTCCCCTTTCCCCAAATCCTCTCCAACTGTTGATATCATTTCTTTTCTTGATCTTAGCCAGTCTGCCTGGGGTAAGATGAAATCTTAAAGTGGCTTTTATTTGCATTTCCCTAATTATTAGTGATGTTGAACATCTTTTAAGATGTTTCATAGCCATCTTTACTTCTTCTTTTGAGAACGCTCTGTTCAGCTCCTTAGCCCATCTTTTAATTAGGTTACTTCTTGTCATGATTCTCTATTTTTTGAGTTCATTACATATTCTGGATATTACACCTCTGTCAGATGTGTCACTGGTGAAGATCAAC
>NW_008334668.1:153359-153934 GCF_000622305.1 Nannospalax galili | reverse complement strand
CTCCTTTGATGTACAGAAGCTTTTTAGTTTAATGAGGTCCCATTTGTTAGTTCTTGCCCTTGCTTCCCAAGCAGTTGATGTCTGGTTTAGAAAATCTTTTCCTACACCTATATCTTGTAGGTTTTTCCCAATGTTTTCTTCTAATAGTTTCAGAGTTTCAGGCTTTACAATGAGGTCTTTGAGCCATTTGGAACTGACTTTTGTGCAGGGTGAAAGATACAGGTTTAGTTTCATTCTTCTACAAGTGGAGATCCAGTTTTGCCAGAACCATTTGCTGAACATGCTGTCTTTTCTCCAGTTAATGTTCTTGGCCCCTTTGCCAAATATCAGGTGGCTGAAATAGTATTTACTCATATTTGGGTCTTCAGTTTGTTCCATTCGTCTATGGGTCTACTTTTGTGCCAGTACCATGTTGTTTTTATGACTATAGCTCTGTAACACAGCTTAAAATCTGGTACAGTAATCTCCCCTGCATTGCTCTTAGTGCTCAGGGTTGTTTTGGGTATCTGAGGTCTTTTGTGCTTCCATATGAATCTTAGGATAGTTTTTTCCAGTTCTTTGAAAAATCTGATGGG
>NW_008334668.1:142002-153333 GCF_000622305.1 Nannospalax galili | reverse complement strand
TTGGTAGGATGGTCATTTTCACAATATTAATTCTTCCAATCCATGAGCATGGGAGGTCCTTCCATCTTCTGATGTCTTCCACAATTTCTTTCTTAAAGATATAAAATTTTCATTGTAGAACTCTTTCATGTCTTTCATCACATTTATTCCAATATATTATGGTTTTCTTGCAGCTATTGTGAATGGCAGAGTTTCCATGTGCTCTTTCTCCGATTGCTTGCTATTAGTATATAGAAAGGCTATAGACTTTTGTAGGTTAATTTTGTAACCTGCCACTTTACTGACCATGTTAATAATTTCTAGTTTTCTGGTTGAATCTTTGGCATGTCTTAGATAATATCATATCATCTGCAAAAAGGGATAATTTGATCTCTACTTTTCCAATTATTATTCCTTTAATTTTCTTCTCTTGTCTTATTGCTCTTGCAAGAGTTTCAAGTACTATGTTAAAGAGAAGTGGGGATAGTGGATGGCCTTGTCTAGTTCCTGATCTCAATGGGTTGCTTCCAGGTTTTCTCCATTTAGAATGATGTTGGGTGTGGTTTTGTTATACATGACCTTAATTATGTTGAGGTATGTTCCCTCCAGTCCAATTCCCTTAGGACTTTGAACATAAATGCAGGTTGAATTTTGTCAGAGGCCTTCTCTGCATCTATTGAGATGACCATGTGGTTCTTGTCTTTGAGCCCATTTATATGATTTATGACGTTTATTGACTTACGTATATTGAACCATCCCTGCATCTCTGGGATAAAGCCAACTTGATCATGGTGGATGATCTTTTTGATGTGTGTCTGTATGCAGTTTGCAAGTATCTTGTTGAGAATTTTTGCATCTACGTTCATTAAGGATATGGGTCTATAATTTTCTTTTTTGGTTGTATCTTTGCCTGGCTTTGGTATTAGAGTGGTGCTGGCTTCACAGAAGGAATTTGGAAGTTCTCCATCCATTTTTATTGTTTTAATAAATTAAGTTATATTGGATGCAGATCTTCTTTAAATGTCCGATAGTAGTCTGCTGTAAATCCATCTGGTCCTGGGCTTTTTTCAGTCAGGAGGTTTTGTATTACTGTTTCAATTTCTTTTTGTGATATGGGTCTGTTTAAGCTGTTAATCTCTTCTTGGTTTAGTTTTGGTGGTTCCCATGCCTTTAGATATGCATCCATTTCTTTTAGGTTTTCAAATTTAGTAGCATATAGGTTTTTAAAGTATTCCCTTATAATGTTTTGTATCTTTTTGATGTCTGTTTTAATGTTTCCCCTTTCATCTCTGAATTTGTTGATTTGGAAATGCTCTTTTTATCTTTTGGTTAACTGGGCTAGTGGTCTATCAATCTTGTTTATCTTTTCAAAGAACCAACTCTTGGAATTGTTTATTCTTTGTATTGTTTTCTTTGTTTCAATTTCATTAATTTCTGCCCTGATTTTTGTTATTTCTTCTTATCTGTTGGGTTTGGGTTTCATTCGCTTTTGCTTTTCAAGTGTGTTGAGCTTCAACTTTAAGTCATTTATTTGTGTTCTTTCTGATTTTATGGTGTAGGCACTTAGAGCTATAAACTTCCCTCTAAGGATGGCTTTTAGTGTGTCCCAGAGGTTTTGTCATGTTGTATTGTCCTTTTCATTTAATTCCAGGAATACTTTTATTTCTTTCCTAATTTTTATTTTGACCCATTCATCATTCAGGAATCTGTTTTTTAATCTCCATGTATTCATGTGGCGATTAGGGTTTCTTCAGGTGTTGATTGTAAGCTTTATTGAATTGTGGTCTGATAGAATGCATGGAATTTTTTCAGCCTTTTTGTATTCGTTGGGGTTTGTTTCATGCCCCTGTCCATCAATGATTTTGGAGAAGGTTCCATGGGGTGCTGAGTAGAAAGTATGTCCTTTGGTGCTTGGATGGAATACTCGGTAGATGTCTGTTAAGTCCATTTGATATATGGTATCATCGAATTCAGATGTCTCTCTGTTAACTCTCTGTCCCATTGACCTATCTAATGGAGACAGTATTGAAGTCCCCTACTATTAATGAGTTGGGATTAATCTGGGTCTTAAAGTCCTGTTCTATTGTTTTTATAAATTTCGGTGTACCAGCGTTTGGTGAATATATGTTCATGATTGTAATATCTTCTTGTTTCATTGTTCTTTTGATCAAAATGAAGTGGCCCACTTTGCCTCTTTTGATTAGGTTTATTTAAATTCTATTTTGTCAGATATTAGAATTGCTATACTTGATTTTTCTTAGTGCCATTTGCTTGCTATATTTTTTCCATCTTTTCACTTTGAGATAGTGTCTGTCCTTGAAAATGAGATAAGTTTCTTGCAGACAACAAAAGGGTGGGTTTTGTTTCTTAATCCATTCACAAAGTCTGCATCTTTTGACTGGGGAGTTCAGTCCGTTGATATTTACAGTTCTTAATGAAAGATGAGTATTGAATCCTGTCATTTTAATTTCTGTTTACATTCTTGATATAGCTACTTTTCCACAGTTATACTTTCATTGGATTTCTTTCTGCAGTAGTCATTCCATTCTTCAGCTCTTTGTCCTACTTCCAGAACCCTCTGAAGGGCTGGTTTTGTGGACATGAATTACATCAGCCTATTTATGTCATGGAAGATTTTTCTTTCCCTTTCAACTATAATAGACATTTTGGCTGGGTATAGTAATCTGAGTTGGCATCTGTGGTCATTTAAAACTGGGAATACTTTGGTCCAGGTTCTTCTGGCTTTCATAGTTTGCACTGAAAAGTCAGCTGTAATCATAATGGGTTTTTCTTTATATGTGACTTGTTGTTTCTCTTTTGCAGCTTTGAGAATTGTCCCTTGTTTTGTACTTGCAATGTTTTTACTATGATGTGTCGTGGAGAGTTTCTTTTCTGGTCCTGCCTGTTTGGTGTTCTATATACTTTTTCTATTTGTATGGCCATGTCTTTCTTTAATTTTGAGAAATTTTCTTCTAATGATTCTGTTGAAGATCTCGTCCATGACATTATCTTGGGATTCTTCTCCTTCCTGTATGCCTCTGAATCATAAGTGTGGTCTTTTTATGGTGTCACACAATTCCTGCATATTCCATTCTTGTGATTTCTTATATTTTTCATAATCTTTGCTTGAGTGGTCTAGTTCATCCTCTTTATCTTCCAGTCTTGATACTCTGTTTTCCATTTCATTCATCCTATTGGTGAGGCTTTCTCCTGTCATTTCTAATTGGCTTACTGAGTGTTTAACTTCCTTCTTCATTTCAGCCTGAGTATTCTTCAATATTTCTAAATCTTTTCTGAATTCATTCAGATGTTTATTCATATCTTCCTTCAGTTCTTTGATTTCTTTGTTTGTGTGTTCTTTAAATTCACTGAATTCTTTTATCATGTTTATAATTGTTCTTTTGATTTCCAGGTCCTGCATTATCTCTATGGGGTTCTCATTGTACTCCTCTAGAGGACTATTGGTATTTGGTGGGGATATGTTATTTTGGTTTTTCTTGTTATTATTTTTTCTCTGTGATTTTGACATGTGAATTTCTTCTGTAGTTTCTGATTCTTATGTGAGACTCAAGCCTTCAAGTTTAGGTCTTCTTCTTTTTGTGAACTTTATGTGTCTTTGCGGTTTACTTTTTGGACATATAAAGCTGGTCATCCAAGCTTCTGGTTCTATCTTTTAATTTTATATTGGAGTGGCCAGATGGCTTTTGTCTTCAGGAGTTCCCAGAGAGGCCCAATTCAGATGAAGGTCAAATGTTTTCAGGCTTTCTCCTAAAGTCTGGGTCCCTCAAGGAAAAATTTTGGCCTCAGGAATTTGAGTGTGGACTGGCCTGGGAGCCTGGCCCAGGAAAGATGCTGGTCTAGGGCAGCTGGTGGCTGTTCCACCCAGAGATACAAAGGCAGATGGGGTGGGAAGAGGCCCCAAGGGCTCCTGGGGACTGAACTGAGTAGCTGGGTTGGTCTGGATGCAAAGGATCAGGAAAAGGAAAGGTCAGCCCCTGCCTCCCAGAAAGAGGCTGGCTGGTGGTTCAGGCACAGGAAAGCAGAGGGAAATGAGGGCAGGCCAGGCCCAGAAGAAGTGCTCCTGGGGCTCAGAGAAGGCACTACGTTGGTCTGGATGAAAAGGATCAGGAGCAGTATTGGTTCCCCAGGTGTCAGGGGCCCCAAGACAAGGAATGTGACAGGATCCAAACTAGGAGAGACCAGTGGGGGAGATGGGAGGGTGAATGAGACTAGGACAATCAAGGCACAGAGGGTGTGGTGGACTTACCCCAGAGAGAAGCCTGTAGGTAGGAGAGAGGCAGTGTTGGTGATTTTTATTCAAAATCTGGCATCTAACATTCTCCACATTTTGTTGGCTGGTGGGTCATCTGGTGGAAGTCTTGCATCAGCTGGTTGTCCTCCACACCAGTGTTTCATCTGGTGGAAGTCTTGCATCAGCTGGTTGTTCTACAGGCCACTGTTTCATCTGGTGGAAGTTTTGCATCAGCTGGTTGTCCTCCATGCCGCTGTTTCACAATCTGGTCAGGATCTTAGAAAAGTGCAGCTGCAGTTTCTTGAAAAACACAAACAAATCCTCTACCCTAGGTTCTGAAGGGATCAGAGAATTTCCCTATGCCCTCTTCAGGTGTTTTCTAGGACACCAGTGAGAAGCTATCAGGAATGCATTGGCCATAAGGACATGGGAGTCATCTTTTCATCTAAAAAAATTTAAAATTGTTAGTCTGGAGAGATAGCTAAGCAATTAGGCACTCTGGCTGCTGTTGCAGAAGACCCAGGTTAAATTTCCAGCACCAACAAGGTGGCTAACAGCCATCCTTAACTCCAGTTCCAGGGGACCTGATGCCCTCTTCTGACCACCACAGGCATTGTATGACACAGATGCAACTACTATATGCAAGCAAAACACATAAAATAAACAATAATAAATTAATTTAAAAAAGAAGCCCAGAGAGAGAAGAAAAAGACTCTTGCTCCCCGTTTTGTTTTTTAAGTTGAGGCTTTAGTCTATGGAGAGTGTGTTCCATGAGTCCTTGTCTCTCTGTGTTATATAGAATGCCAGTTATAGTGAGAAAGATTATTAGAAACAGGGCCATTATCAGTTTTAATGCACTATAGAAGTCCAAGCACAGTAAGCACCTCTAGTCAATGATTGTGGACATGTCAAATAGTTTTACTTGTGTGTATAGAGGCCCAAATTATAGAAGAATAAGTATTAATGACAACATGTAAAGACTTTAAAAAATATTTTATTTTATATTATTTTTTTATTTTATGGTATGCGTGTATTGCCTGCATGTAGGTAAGTGCACCCATGTCATGCAATGTCCATGGAGAACAAAAGAGGCTGTCAGATCCCCTGGAACTGGAGTTTCTGACAGTTGCTAGCTGCCATGTGGGTGCTGGGATTTGAATCCAGGTCTTCTGCAAGAACAGCCAGTGTTCTTAACCACTGAGCCACCTCTTCAGTCCCTATGTACAGACTTTTAAAGACTCAAACTATGAATGAGAAACAGTTATTGTTTTACATGTAGTTTAGTTTTGATAAAGCCTTATATTTAATGGTTTTATACTGTACTATTTTGAAAAAGAAATCATGCTTTTTAAAATCTTTTACTACATTATGTAATTGAAATAAAAAATTAATATATATTTAGAACCTGTTTTAAAATGAAATTGTAATTAACATCTATGCATATAACACTAAATTTATAGCTTAAAATGATTATCTTATAGTTTTAGTGAACATTGTTTTGTATAAATAGTAGAAAGTGCAGTTAAAAGTTTTATCCATTGGATGATGGTTGCTCTAGGGTTTACAAGACAGTGCCATACTTAAAACCACATAATGATTTTTTTTAACTTGATTTATTGGCTTTATTTGAAAAAAAAGATTAGTGCATTAGGAATGAGATTTATGGGAGAAAATACTTGTATAGGAAGTACTGGAATTCCATATGGAGAGAAGTGAAAGGAAGCTTGTCCCCAATAAACCAGTGAAAGTTATCCTTCTTCTGAGGGTTGTGAAAGAAAGTTGAAATGATCTTGAGACATGGAAGGATGAATAATAACAGGTCGGATGCTGTTAGTTTAGTCCTGTTGAATAAGAGTAATTTTTGTTGATTTGGATAAACATTTTTGTTTAGGTGTATTGGGTAGAAATATTGACTTTAAAATTAAAGGGGGCGTGAACTTTCCAATTGCTGCTGTAAGAGAAAGAGCATCAGAACAAACAGGTCAATTTAAATAGGTATGAGAAGGCTGTCTTTGCCTTAAATTCAACTTCTAGCTACAATAGCTGTAATGCAAGAGGCATTATGAATGTGTCCTTTAAGAGGAAATATTTGAGAAAAAGCCGGAATTCCAAGAGAAGGTTTCAGCCAACTGATATTGTTCAAAAGCTGTTGAGGAACATTTAATGTTATTATTGTGATTATCTTTTGGAACAGACAGTGATTATTTGTGAAGCTTAATGAAAAGAGAAATGAGTGACAATATATCCAAAATAATTGCATGGTACATTTAGTAGCTTCAACCGGCCTGGAACTCATTGTGTAGACCACGCTGTACCAATTAAGCTAAAGATTGAATTTCTTGGAGTAGCTAATAATGAACCATGAAAAGAACTTGACTAATATAATCTGAATCAGTAACATTTAGGCAAATAAAAAATTTTTTATAGTCTAATCCAAAATATTTTGCTGAAAGGGGTTTCCATAAACTTATGTTGATCTTTTAAATTTTTTCCTATTACATCTACAATGATAATTAAATTGTTTTTTGTTATTTTAAGCCTAAGGAGGGAGCTGACCTGTCTCTTTAATCTTTTTAGGGCATGGCAAGTTCATGTGTGGCTTCATTTCCATTGTACTTAGAACTTAGATAGGTTTTCACCCAAGTACACTGTAAGTGGTAAGACAGAGCACCTCATAAGCTGCTGTTACTATAAACATACTTATATCATAAACAAGTAATAATAACATCTGTTGGAAATATTTCATTCCATAGTTGTTCTCAAGGACACAATGCCTTTATTATAATATAATGGAAATAGAAGAGCCCATCAAATGGTTGTTAAAAGCTCTAGGAATGTGATGGTAATTAAGAATTAGGAGCAGTAAAAGCTCAGAGACAAGAGATAAAATGGGGGAGGTGAACAGGAGACTTCAATGCCCCCTGTGGTTGCCCAGGATAGAAGTCTTTGTTTTCCAAAGCTTTCACATTCCTGCAACCTTTGAGGCCACATGTTACCTTGCTTAATTATCACATGTACCTTTTTACTTGTCACCTATGTGCTGTTTTTCCTTTTGCTTGTATTTGCTCACTTATGAAATTCAAGGCCCCCAAACTGGAAGGGGCTACTGACTCCTTTACAGAAGGATCTGTGGGTCAGTCAGTTAGCTTACTCCCTCTCCACACTTAACTTTGGGTGTTGGTCTCTGATTTTTCTGTAAGAATAGGGCTGTTCCAATGTCCTCCTCCTGGTCACTGAGTCAGGCGGATAGCCTTTCCCAGGATCTTTCAAAGGAAATTTTGAGAGAAAATGCTAGGATCTGAACTGGGAGGGTCAAATCCCATCTCTAGAACTAGCTTCTTAATGAGTTTAAAGAGCATAGAGCAATTTGCCAATATACAAAGTGGCATTTTTTTCTCTTTAAAATGGAACCCAGTGGACTGCTTTGTATCTTCCTTATACTCAGATGAGTCTTATAATAATTTTCTGGTTTTTTTCTTGGCAACGAAAATTGACAGAAGTCAGAACATTTAATTTTGAAGAGTTGTTCTTTGTTATCTCTAAATTTTATAAGCTCATTAGTACCCAAACCTAGCCTAGGGACTATTGGCAACTGATCATCGAGTAGATCTTTTTTAAGACCTCTAGATAAGCTGACAAGACACCAGTGGACAAACTTGCAATGCAATGGAGGATACAAAGGCTTGAACAGATGTGACTTAACATATATGACAGAATGCATGAAATTCAATGGAGAGGTAATGGGGGGTGAGGATGGGAGAGGGGGTCCAAATTTGATTAAGAACTATTATATGAAAGTCAAAAAAAATATTTAATAAAAAATATCATGAGTATATGGCAGTTGGCATTTATAATCAAGGATAATCAAGCTAACAAAAGTATATGTGTTTACAATGTCATTTAGTGGAACCCTGAGACCCTCTTCATTCACCCACTACCCCCTAATCCCTCCAGACCCCCTCTAATTTCTCTTTTAGCTTCTGTAAAATGCTTGGCTGCTGCTTTAGACATGCTTAGACATGCCCTGGCATGCCCTGACCCCTGCCTGCTATTTCCCCCCGACCACCTTCCAGGAAACTATAGATTAAGCAAGCCTGAGCATGAAAACTGCTCTATAAGGTAAAAACGGAGACTCCTGGCCAGCCCTACCAATAAGAATAGCACCTACCAATAAGAAACTTCTAGGGCTGCATCTTACACATCCAATCAGTTTAAAATTATGTTGGCACACGCGGGCTCCTTGAACCAACCAAAATGTATCTTCAGTATCTCCCCCTGCCTTTTGTCTAAAACCTATAAAAGGCTCCACTCTCCCTTACTCTGGGCTCTCAGCACGGATCCGTTGAGTTGGTGAGGTCTGAGAGCCCTAGCTTAAGCCCGAATAAATCATAAACTTTTCCTTTTTCATTTTGGTGTGTTGGGTCCTCGGTGGTCTTTTTGGGGTCCAGTGGATGGGGTACAACATTTGGGGACTCGTCTTGGATCCCCCAGAGACCTCTGAGAGGAACCAACACCAAAAGGTTTGTGATTAACCGGCCGGGTAAGTTTTTGTAAAACTGTTTGTCCGTCTGTCTTTTCTATACTTTCCCTTTGGTTGCAGCCATCTGATCTCAGTTTTTTGTCACTGGAACGCTAGCCAGGTGACCTGGAGGATTCGGGAGATGTCCCCATCCTCGTCGGAGTGGGTGTTCACTACCGGACACCCCATCAGGACACTAGTCCATCTCAAAGCCCAGAGGACCTCGTGACCCTGTTGGGACACGCGAGTCCTATCCTTACACTGTCTTTGGCACAATCGAGCCAGGGAATCCACATGGCCAAGAGTCCAGACCATCTGAAAGCCACGGTAGTTTAATTTGGGCCCTCTGTCTGTGTCGTTCTTGTGTCTTGTGATCTTTGTTCTAATTTCTTTGTTGACAAAACGGATGGGACTGATAAATACTATGGGCAATACGACATCTTCCCCTCTAGACCTTACACTAGTCCACTGGGGGGATGTTAAGACGATTGCCCATAACATAGTGTAGATGTAAAGAAAAATAGGACAACTTTATGTTCAGTTGATTGGCCCTCCTTCAATGTTGGATGGCCACCTGAAGGGACTTTTAACCTGAGTTTAATTTCCAGGCTAGAGTACCACGTCTTCTGCCCACAGATGCGCCACCAGGATCAGATTCCCATACATCGTCACCTGGCGAGGCCTCATCGAACGACCTGATGGCCCCCTAACTGGGTCAAGTCCTTCCTTCCCCTTATTAATCCAAATGCTCCCCCCGCACCTCTGCAGGTCCTCCCTCTCAGACCAAAGGTGGAAGAGAAACCCATTCTCCAGGGAGGCACAGAGGAGAACGACATCTTTCCCTCACCCTACTCCTCTCAGACAGGCACCGTGCCAATGGCACCACAAGTGCAGGCCCCACCTCCTAACCCTGAGGGCCACCATCACTTCCACAGGGACCTGCACAGGCCACACAGAGCTGGAGGGGGGTGGCCTCCCAGCCTGACACCATTGTCCTCCCCCTCCGGCTGGCGGGGCCCCCAGACAGAGAGGGCAATCAGCCTTTTCATTACTGGCCCTTTGCCACCAGTGATCTTTTCAATTGGTGCTCACAGAATGCGCCTTTCTCTGAAAACCCTAGGGACTTGAGTAACTTATTGGAAACTGTTCTCTTCACTCACCAGCCCACCTGGGACGATTGCCACCAGCTCCTGAGTGTCCTGTTCACTACTGAGGAGTGAAATAGGATCCTGGATGCAGCCCAGAAATTGGTTCCGGGCCCCACCGGGGACCCTACCACAGACCCAGGCATCATTAATGCCAGCTTTCCCCCTAGCCGTCCCAACTGGGACTACAACGCAGCAGAAGGTAAGGAGAGGCTCCTAGTCTACCACCAGACTCTGTTAGTGGGTCTCAAAATGGTGGCTTGAAAACCCGCCAATATATCTAAGGTCTATGATGTCAGACAGGGGCCTGAAGAGAGCCCGGCCTCATACTTAGAGAGGTTACAAGATGCCTTCCGGCAGCTCACTCTATATGACCCAGAAGTGGAGGAATCAGCTCAAACTGTGATGTTTTTGCTTTTGTTAACCAGGCAGCTCCTGACATCAAGAGAAAGTTACAGTCTTTAGATAGACTAAGAGAAAAGAACCTTAGGGACTTAATAGCTGTGGCGAAAAAGGTTTATAATAGAAGGGAGGCAGCAGAACAAAAAGAGGAAAGAAAAGAAAAAAGATAGGAAGCAAGCCTTACCAGGGTCCTGGAGAGACAACAGGCCCACCACAAGAAGGACCTCAGAGAGATATTATTGGCAACCAACCCCCAGTACGGAAGGAGGTCATCGGTGGGATCCAGAGCACGAAATAACGGAGGGAAAAACCAGTGTGCATACTGCAAGGAGGAAGGGCACTGGGTGAAGGACTGCCCCAAGAAGAATAAGGAATCAGCTAAGGTATTACTGGCTCTAATTGGGGGTGAAGACAGTGACTAGGGGAGACGGGGAGCAGGTCCCCTCCCTGAGCCCAGGGTAACCCTGAAAATAGAGGGGAAACCAATTGAGTTTATGGTGGATACTGGTGCCCAGAATTCTGTTTTATTGGAGCCAAGAGGGCCATTGTCCTCCAGAACTACATGGGTACAGGGGGTAACAGTAACAAAGTCCTATTCATGGACTACCCAAAGAACAGTAGATTTAGGGAAGGGCCGGGTGTCCCACTCATTTCTAGTAATCCCAGAATGTCCCTACCCACTTCTAGGCAGAGATTTATTGTCAAAAAGGAGGGCACAGATCCACTTCGCAGGTAAAGGAGTCACCCTGCTTCACAACTGGGCACTGGTTCAGGTTCTAGTCACCAACGACCTGACTGAGGAATATAGACTCCATCAGGAGCTGATTCAACCAAACCCTGATATATCAGATTGGCTCTAAAAATTTCCCCAAGCCTGGGCAGAAACAGGGGGTATGGGTCTCGCAGGACACAGGCCTCTTGTATATGTTGAACTCAAAGCAGGGGCGGACCCTGTTAAAGTGTGCCAGTGTCCTATGCCCCTAGAGGCAAAATGTGGAATTACTCCACATATCAGAAGATTAATGGAACTGGGG
>NW_008334668.1:135934-141867 GCF_000622305.1 Nannospalax galili | reverse complement strand
CCACTAGCTTCCAGCAGTCAGACCTACTTTGCCTTCAAATGGCATGATCCGGAAGCAGGAATCAGTGGCCAGCTGACCTGGACGCAACTGCCTCAAGGGTTTAAAAATTCTCCAACTATATTCGATGAGGCCCTGCATGAAGATCTGGGTGAGTACAGAGCCCAACACCCCGACATAAGCCTGTTACAATATGTAGATGACTTATTGATTGCAGCACTGGACCAGAAATCCTGCCTGGCAGGGACAGAGGACTTACTCCACACACTTGGGGACTTGGGATACTGGGCCTCAACAAAAAAAGCTCAGACATGTCTGCAAGAAGTGACTTACCTAGGGTACATTCTCAAGGATGGGCCACGGTGGTTGACTAAGGCCCGCAAAGAGACTGTGCTAAAGATACCCGCACCAACCACCAGAAAACAGGTGAGGGAATTTCTGGGTACCGCGGGGTTCTGCCACCTCTGGATTTTGGGGTTCGCCGAAATTGCAAAACCCCTATATGAGGCTACCAAAGAAGGGCAGGACTTCAGTTGGACGCAGGAAAGGCAAGAGGCCTTTGAAACCCTGAAACGCAAGCTCTTAGAGGCCCCTGCCCTAGGACTACCAGACATAAGTAAACCTTTCTGTCTACAAGTGGATGAACATAAAGGTATTGTGAAAGGGGTCCTCACCCAGAGAGTAGGCCCCTGGAAGAGACCTATTGCATACCTATCAAAGAAATTAGATTCTGTAGCAGCTGGATGGCCCCCCTGCCTTTGAATTATAGCAGCAGTGTCCCTGCTGGTTAAGGATGATAACAAGTTAACCCTGGGACAGGACCTGCTTGTGGCAACCCCTCATGCCCTTAAAGGGGTGCTCAAGCAACCCCCCAATCGATGGCTGAGCAATGCCCGATTAACTCATTATCAGGCTCTGCTCCTAAATCCGCCCAGGATCACCTTCCAGGTACCACCAGCCCTGAACCCAGCCATGCTGTTGCCAGATCCCAATCTTGGGACCCGCTCCACGACTGTACTGAAATTCTGGCACAGGTGCATTGCATCAGACCTGACCTGAAAGATGTTCCCTTGCCTGACGCCGAAGAAACCTGGCACATGGATGGAAGCAGCTTCATCAGAAATGGTAAAAGGCAATGTGGGGGAGTGGTCACAACCACCTCGAGAGTCATTTGGGCTGAGCCACAGCCATTAGGTACATCGGCCCAAAAAGCTGAACTGATCATGCTTACGAAAGCCCTAAAAGTGGGTAAAGGAAAGAGACTCAACATCTACACAGATAGCAGATATGCATTTGCCACTGCCCATATCCATGGGGCCATCTATCAAGAGAGGGGCCGCCTTACTGCATTGGGAAAGACTATTAAAAATAAACAAGAGATCTTAGACCTCCTGCAAGCCCTCTGGGGCCCAACAAAACTAGCCATAATTCAGTGCCCTGGTTACAAAAAAGGAAACAACCCCACCCAGAAGGGAAATAATCTGGCTGACAGGACAGCTAAAGAAATAGCCCTGACCTCCAGGATCCTGCCCATTCTTGTTGATCCCAGAGCAAGGGAACTGCCTAAAACTCCCCACTATAGCCCTGAGGACTTAACCTGGATACACACTCTCCCTGTGACTCAATGCCTAGAAGGCTGGTGGAGGCCAATGGAAGGAAAAGTTATCCTACCTCAGAACTTAGGCGTAAGATTGCTCAGGAAAATACATCAAGCATCACACATGGGCACCCGAAGGATGAAGACTTACTAGGAAGGGCCAAAGTTAAAATTCAGGAAGGAAATTGAAAAAATTGTTAGGCATTGTCATGCCTGCCAATTAACAAACTCAGCTCCATCCCATGCTAACCCAGGATCCCAGAGCAGAGGGACACAACTGGGAACATATTGGGAGACTGATTTCACTGAGATCAATCAGGGAAAATTTGAATATAAATATTTACTAGTATTCATAGACACCTTCTCTGGATGGACTGAGGCCTACCCAACCAAGCATGAGACTGCTTACTTGGTAGCCAAGAAGCTAATCGAAGAGATCCTGCCCAGGTATTGTTTCCATCAGATCAGATAATGGGTCAGCCTTTGTCTCTCAGGTAAGCCAGGGATTAGCCACTGCACTGGGGGCCAATTGGAAACTACATTGTGCTTATAGACCCCAGAGTTCAGGACAGGTAGAAAGAATGACTAGAACTCTAAAAGAGACCTTAACCAAGTTAGCTTTAGAGAGTGGCACAGACTGCGTGGCTCTCCTCCCACTTGCCCTTTTTAGAGTAAGAAACACTCCATACCAGATGGGTTTGACCCCCTTTGAAATCATGTATGGAATCCCCCCTCCTATGATACGTAGTCTCCAAGATGACCTAGTATCGACCTTGGGAGACCAGGGCCTACTGGACTCACTCCAATGGTTGCAGCTAACCCACCAATGGGTCTGGCCGCAACTCAGAGCCATATATAAAGCTGCTGTCCCCCCACAACCCCACAGGCTTAAACCAGGTTACTGGGTCTTCATCTGCAGACACGAACGGAAAAAATCTCGAGCCAAGATGGAAGGGCCCCTTCGTGATCCTCTTGAGGACTCCCACCACACTCAAAGTGGACCGCTTCGCGACTTGGGTGTACTACTCCCACGAGCCAAGATGGAAGGGCCCCTTCGTGATCCTCTTGACAACTCCCACTGCACTCAAAGTGGACGGCGTCATGACTTGGGTGCACTACTCCCACACAAAACCTGTCGACCCATTTGCAGTCCCAGAGGATTACAAGGGAGACACCTGGAAGGCATCCGCACACACTTCAAATCCATTCAAGCTCCGCATCCGACGAGACCCTTCCTGCTAACCTGTCTATTGTTGACATTGAACGGCTTATTGGCTGATGGCATCTTTCCTGCAAGTAACATAAATCCCCATATGCCCCAAAACTTAACTTGGGTAATCACCAACCCTGCCATGGGGATGGTCATCAACTCTACCTCCAAGACAGCCTCTCCCAACACTTGGTACCCCGACCTTTGGGTTGACCTCTGTGACATCTTTGAAGGAGAATGGGAACCTCATGACCAGACCCCCTTTCCTCCCTTCGGCTGCTGAGACCTCGGCCCCAGATCACGCATGCGAAGCCTCTCCATCTACGTTTGTCCAGGCCACGGACGCAGGAGACAAGTTAAGAACAAATGTGGGGGACCTGGGGATTATTACTGCGCTGACTGGGACTGTGAGACCACTGGCACATACTGGTGGAAAGGGTCATCAACCAGGGATCTAATAACCCTACAACGGGCCCCCGGATCTACCATCCTGGGATGGGGAGTGACAACTGGAGGAGGTATGAGGGGTCCCTGCACCCAACCACGGTGCAACCCCCTCATAATTTGGTTCACTGAGAAGGGAAAACAGTTTATGGGATGGGATGTAGGACACACATGGGGCCTACGGCTATACACTGCAGGGAGAGACCCTGGGGCCCTCTTTACCATTCAACTCCTTCTCTGACCAGTCATCCATGCACTGGGACCCAACCGAGTCCTAAATAACCCTCCAGATGATTCTCATAAATCTTCTCCAGCTAAACCCCCTCCTGGACCTCCCACTGCCCAAACCTATACTCCTGTGCCTACAACTCAGGCTCTTGAATCCTCAAGGGCAGATCCTATTCCTCCCCCTCCTGCCACTACCCCACCTGGGAAACTCTTTTGCTGATGCTAAATTCATCTTATTACTTCCTCAATGCAACCAACCCGAACACTACCCACTCTTGCTGGCTCTGCTATGGTGTTGCCCTCCCATATTATGAGGGAATTGCTGTACAAGGAACGTTCTCCCTCGTGGATTGCACAGAATGAAGATGGCTATTAAATATTTCTCTTACCCTATCTCAGGTAACTGGCGTTGAGACCTGTGTTGGCCAGGTCCCACTGACCTATACTAGCCTCTGCATCACCATCCTCCCCCTTAATGTCACAGGGAGGGGTCAGTTCCTCCTGCCTCACAATGACACCTGGTGGGCCTGCACCACGGGACTCACAGCCTGTGTAAATCGGGTAGTCCTGCAGAGAACATCTGGTTTCTGTGTTATTATCAGACTCCTTCCTAGAATCACCTACGACACTCATGAAGATTTCTTAACCCTCTGTACTAGTCTAAAAGGCCCAAGAACTACCAGCCTCACTAGACTTAGAAGGGAGCCAATAACCACAATAACTTTAAGTCTCCTCATTGGGACAGGGATTGCTGCTGGGATAGGGACAGGAGCCACAGCCTTGGCAAGACAAGATCAGCATTATTCCCAGCTCAGAGCCAGCTTAGATTCAGACCTCTGACGAGTTGAGGAGTCAATTACTCACCTACAAGACTCCCTGAGCTCGCTGGCTGAGCTAGCCCTGCAAAATCGTAGGAGATTAGACCTCCTGTTCTTACAGCAGGGTGGTCTATGTGCCGCCCTAAGAGAAGAATACTGTTTTTATAGGGACCACTCAGGATTAATAAAGGATAACATGGCCAAAATAAGAGAAGGGTTGGAACAGAGGAGACTGGAACGAGAGGCCAGAAAGGGATGGTTTGAGTCCTGGTTCAACGAATCTCCCTGGTTGACAACCCTCATCTCCACCCTCTTAGGTCCCCTTACACTTTTATTTTTAATACTCACCTTTGGGCCATGCATCCTCAATAGATTAGTAAAGTTCATGAAGGACAGGTTAGGCACCATCCAACTTATGGTTCAGAGGCAACAAGTCCATATGCCCCTTAGCACGATCCCCCCAGATACCTGTGAGCTGGCCGACCAGAACCCATGATTGAGTTCCCCAGTTATAGGACAAGGGGAGAATGTAGAACCCTGAGACCCTCTTCATTCACCCACTACCCCTCAATCCCTACAGACCCCCACTAATGGCTCTTTTACCTTCTGTAAAATGCTTGGCTGCTGCTTTAGACATGCCTAGACATACCCTGGCATGCCCTGACCCCTGCCTGCTATTCCCCACCCTCCTTCCAGGAAACTATAGACTAAGCAAGCCCGAGCATAAAAACTGCCCTATAAGGTAAAAACAGAGACTCCTGGCCCCACAGGTAACAGTCAGCACATTCCACAGCCCTGAGAAGAGCACCTACCGAAACTTCCAGGGCTGCATTTTATACATCCAATCAGTTTAAAATTATGTTGGTGCATGCGGGCTCCTTGAACCAACCAAAATGTATCTTTGGTATCTCCCTCCCCCCTTTTGCCTAAAACCTATAAAAGGCTCCACTCTCCCTTACTCTAGGCTCTCAGCACGGATCCATTGGGTTGGTGAGGTCTGAGAGCCCAAGCTTAAGCCTGAATGAACCATAAACCTTTGCTTTTGCATTTTGGTGTGTTGGGTCCTCGGTGGTCTTTTTGGCGCCCAGTGGATAGGGTACAACAATTTAACTTGAGTTTTTCCCTAGCTATATTTGGGGTGACAAGATTAAACTTATATCCACAATTAGTTTCTATCTGTCAGACAATTTGAAAAACCTGAGCATCCCCTCTCTTATATTGATACTTTCCATTAGAGGCTATTTTTAATATTTTTGTTTAATTCCTCGGTGGTCTTTTTGGCGCCCAGTGGATAGGGTACAACAATTTAACTTGAGTTTTTCCCTAGCTATATTTGGGGTGACAAGATTAAACTTATATCCACAATTAGTTTCTATCTGTCAGACAATTTGAAAAACCTGAGCATCCCCTCTCTTATATTGATACTTTCCATTAGAGGCTATTTTTAATATTTTTGTTTAATTTTTATTTAATAACTACATACTTAGAAGAAGCATTTCATTACAAAAGCATTGACATATTCAATAACATTTTTCTAGTGCTAGATGCATCCTACCTCAGGAAAATGTTATTGAATATGTCAATTGTGTTGTAATGATATGCTTCTTCTAAGTATGTTGTTATTAAATAAATCATTTAA
>NW_008334668.1:134809-135476 GCF_000622305.1 Nannospalax galili | reverse complement strand
CGGGTAGATTTCAATGGCAATGTTTACCACCTCTACTAATTAACATGGTGTAAATTTCCATGCTTCCTCCTCCAATATAATACATTTTTTTTAAAAATTGTTGATTTTTTCTTTGTGTGTGTGTGTATATCACACAGAACATCCCAAACCATCTTATTTGACTATACACCCACTTCCCAGATGGCACACTCCCATAGCTTCCCTCCCCCTACTAGAGCCCTTATACTTTGATATCCCTGCTACTGTCTGCTGTGTTGTTTGTACCCCAGCCAATCCCCACTACTTGCCCTTCTGGTGAATCTAGGCAGCCTATCTAGAAGTCTTTGTTTTACACAGGTCAGCTGTTCCTCTTCTAGTAGCAATCAATTTTCAATACTCCTTTAGATAAGATTAGGGTCTGCTGTTCATTTTCCCAGTTGTATGCTGGGTTACTATCTGGGAATCCCTTTGGCCACCCTGGCCAACAACTCAAAAGAAGGTATCTCCTATCTGGCACCGTTGCTTCTTATGTAGCCTTTGTTCCTCTTCTAGTAGCAATCAATTTTCAATACTCCTTTAGATAAGATTAGGGTCTGCTGTTCATTTTCCCAGTTGTATGCTGGGTTACTATCTGGGAATCCCTTTGGCCACCCTGGCCAACAACTCAAAAGAAGGTATCTCCTATCTG
>NW_008334668.1:128378-128854 GCF_000622305.1 Nannospalax galili | reverse complement strand
GCAGAGAGCTGCGCTATAGACTTACCCGAAGAGGCCTGAGGATAGTAGTGCAGGCTAGGAGAGTTAGCCGGTGGTGCAGGCCCAGGGAAGCAGAGAGAGGTGAGGGCGGGGCCAGGACCAGAAGTGGTGCTCCTGGAGCCCAAGAAAGGGACTGAGTTTCTCTGGGTGGGAAGGGTCAGGAAGCAGTATTGGTTCCCCAGGTGTCTGGGGCCCTGAGACTAGGAATGGCGCAGGGCCCAAACTAGGAGTATAGAACGCAAGGGGGGGATGGAAGGGTAAATGTCGCTTAGGGAGTCCCGGCGTGGAAAGCTGTGCTATAGACTTACCCCAAGAGGCCTGAGGATAGTAGTGCAGGCTAGGAGAGTTAGCCGGTGGTGCAGGTCGAGGGAAGCAGAGAGAGGTGAGGGCGGGGCCAGGACCAGAAGCGGTGCTCCTGGAGCCCAAGAAAGGGACTGAGTTGCTCTGGGTGAGAAGGG
>NW_008334668.1:121927-127903 GCF_000622305.1 Nannospalax galili | reverse complement strand
ATTTTTAATTACTGTGTGTCATGTAGATAAATTTTGGGCAAAGACCAATTTTTCTCAGATAAACCTTACATAGACTTATATTTCTTGATCTGTTATGTATAATTTGTCAGTCAATTGTAAGAGTAATATGGTTCCCTCTGGTTTACAAAACTAGCTAGGCATTATTTATCACTCACATTGTCTGAGTGTTTTCCCACTTAACGTCCCCCATTTCCCCCCTTTCTCCCTTAATAATACCCTTTTCCTATGGTCTTATCTCTTTGAGCCCCTTCTTTCCCCTTATCCCTTAGGTTCGTTGTATACCCTTCCCTCCCTCTTCCCTTAAACTAACCCAATTTTTATCCATATCTCCCTTATTAAGGCCTGTTTCTTACTGTTTTCTTTCAGGTTCTTTCTTTTCCTTTACTTCGCTGTTTCATTTCCATTATCCTGATTCCTGTAGTTATGTCTGGATATATACTTATCTGGGTTTGATTCTAGGATCCACATATGAGGGAGATCATGTGTTGATTTTTTTTCTGAGTCTATATTACTTCACTTAGTATAACAATTTATAGTTCCATGCATTTACCTGCAAATTTCATGATTTCATCTTTCTTTATTGCTGAGTAAAACTCTGTCATATAAAATGAACCATATTTTCATTATCCACTTGTCAATTGAGAGAAACTTAGGTTGCTTCCATCTCTTAGCTATTGTGAAAAGAGCAGCAACAAATATGGATGTACAAGTGTCTCTGCAATAGGATGAGTTCTTTGGGTATATGCCAGGGAGTGGTATAACTGGGTCAAATGGTAGGTTCATTTGTAGTTTTTTAAGAGTTCTCTACACTGCTTTCCATAGGGGTTGAACAAGTTTGCAGCCCCACCAGCAGTGGATGAGTGTTCCCCTTTCCCCACATCCTCTCCAACATTTGGTATCATTTGTTCTCTTGATCTTAGCCAGTCTGACTGGGGTAAGATGCAATCTTAAAGTGTTTTTTTAAATTTTCATTTCCCTAATTATTACTGATGTTGGACATCTTTTAAAATGTTTCATAGCCATCTTTACTTCTTTTGAAAACTCCCTGTTCAACTCCTTAGCCCATCTTTTAATTGGGTTGCTTCTTGTCTTGATTCTCTGTTTTTTTAGTTTGCTATATATTCTGGATATTAAACCTTTGTCAGATGTATCGCTGGTAAAGATTTTCTCCCATTCTGTGGGTTTTCTGATGCTTCCCTGGTTGCCTCCTTTGATGTACAGAAACTTTTTAGTTTAATGAGGTCCCATTCATTAATTCTTGCCCTTGTTTCCTGAGCAATTGATGTTCGGTTTAGAAAATCCTTTCCTACACATATTCCTTGTAAGTTTTTCCCAACATTTTCTTCTAACAGTTTCAGAGTTTCAGGCTTTACATTGAGGTCTTTGATCCATTTGGAATTGACTTTTGTGCAGGCCGAAAGATAGGGGTTTAGTTGATGATGTCTTCCTCAGTCTCTTTCTTTAATGATTTAAAAATTTCATTGTAGGGCTCTTTAATGATTTTCTTCAGGTTTATTCTGAGATTTTTTTTGCAGTTATTGTAAAGGGGAGTGTTTCCATGTGCTCTTTCTCTGATTGCTTGTTATTGGTATATAGAAAGGCTACAGACTTCTGTATGAGAATTTTGTAACCTGCCACTTGATTGAACTTGTTAGTAATTTGTAGGACTTTTCTGATGGAATTTTTGACATCTATTAGATATAATATCATATCAACTGCAAAAAGGGATAATTTGAACTCTTCTTTTCCATTTATTACTCATTTAATTTCCTGCTCTTGTTTTATTGCTCTTGCAAGGGTTTCAAGTACTATGTTAAAGAGAAGTGGGGATAGTGGACAGCCTTGTCTGGTTCCTGATTTCAATGGGAATGCTTCCAGTTTTTCTCCATTTAGAATGATGTTGGCTGTGGGTTTGTTATATATGGCTTTAATTATGTTGAGGTATGTTCACTCCAGTCCAATTCTCTCTAGGACTTTGAACATAAATGCAGGTTGAATTTTGTCAAAAGTCTTCTCTGCATCTATTGATATGACCATGTGGTTCTTGTCTTTGAGCCCATTTATATGATTTATGATGTTGATTGACTTACATATAATGAACCATCCCTGCATCTCTGGGATAAAGCCGATTTGATCATGGTGGATGATCTTTTTTGATGTGTGTCTGTATGTGGTTTGCAAGTATCTTGTTGAGAATTTTTGCATCTATGTTCATTAAGGATATGGGTCTATAGTTTTCTTTTTTGGTTATATCTTTTCCTGGCTTTGGTATTAGAGTGATGCTGGATTCATATAAGGAATTTGGAAGTTCTCCCTCCATTTCTATCTTTTTGAATAAATTAAGTAGTATTGGATGAAGATCTTCTTTAAATGTCTGATAGAATTCTGCTGAAAATCCATCTGGTCCTGGGCTTTTTTTACTTCAGAGGTTTTGTGTTACTGTTTCAATTTCTTTTTGTGTTGTGGATCTGTTTAAGCTCTTAATCTCTTCTTGGTTTAGTTTTAGTTGTTCCCACGCCTTTAGATTTCCATCCATTTCTTTTAGGTTTTCAAATTTAGTAGCATGTAGGTTTTTAAAGTATTCCCTTATAATGTTCTGTATCTTTCTGTGTCTATTGTGATGATGCCTCTTTCATCTCTGATTTTGTTGATTTGGAGGTACTCTTTCTTTCTTTTGGTTAACTGGACTAGTGGTCTGTCAATCTTGTTTATCTTTTCAAAGAACCAGCTCTTGGATTCGTTGATTCTTTGTATTGTTTTCTTTGTTTCAATTTCATTAATTTCTGCCCTGATTTTTGTTATTTTTTCTTGTCTGCTGGGTTTGGGTTTCGTTTGCTGTTGCTTTTCAAGTGTGTTGAGTTGCAATGATAGGTCATTTATTAGTGTTCTTTTTTGATGTATGCACTTAGAGCTATAAACTTCCCTCTAAAGACAGCTTTCAGCATGTCCCAGAGGTTTTTTCATTTAGTTCCAGGAATACTTGTATTTCTTTCTTAATTTCTCTTTTGGCCCATTCATCATTCAGAAGTGTGTTGTTTAATCTCCATGTGTTCATGTGGTGATTAGGGCTTCTTCCAGGGCTGATGGTAAGCTTTATTGCACAGTAGTCTGATCGAATACATGGAATTATTTCAATCTTTTTGTATTTGTTGAGGTTTCTTTTGTGCCCCAGTGTGTGGTTAATTTTGGAGAAAGTTCCATAGGGTGTTGAATAGAAAGTATGTCCTTTGGTGCTTGTGTGGAATACTCATTAGATGTCTGTTAAGTCCATTTTTTATGGTATTATTTTTAATTCAGATGTCTCTCTGTTAACTCTTTGTCCTGTTGACCTATCTGTTGGAGATAGTGGGGTATTGAAGTCCCCTACTATTAATATGTTGGGATTAATCTGGGTCTTAAAGTCCTGTAGTATTTTTTTTATGAAGTTGGGTGCTCCATATTTTGGTGAACATATGTTCATGATTGTAATATCTTCTTGATTTGTTGTTCCTTTGATCAGAATGAAGTGGCCCTCTTTATCTCTTCTGATTAGTTTTAGTTTAAAGCCTATTTTGTCAGATATTAGGATTTCTACACTTGCTTTTGTCTTAGTACCATTTGCTTGGTATATTTTTTTCCATCTTTCACTTTAAGATAGTGTCTATCCTTGAAACCTTGAAATAGGTTTCTTGTAGACAACAAAAAGATGGGTTTTGTTTCTTAACCCTTTCACCTAGTCTGTGTCTTTTGACTGGGGAGTTCAATCCATTAATATTTAAGTTATTAATGAAAGATGAGTATTGAATTCTGTCATTTTTATTTCTATTTACATTTGTGATGTAGCTATAATTTTCCACAGTTATACTTTCATTGAATTTCATTCCAACCTGTTGGGTATAGTCATTCCTTTCTTCAGCTCTTCGTATTGAACTCTCTGTAGGGCTGGTTTTGTGGACAAGAATTCCTTCAGCCTATTTATGTCATGGAAGATTTTTCTTTCCCCTTCAACTATAATTGACATTTTGGCTGGGTATAGTAATCTGGGTTGGCATCTGTTGTCATTTAAAACTGGGAATACTTTGGTCCAGGCTCTTCTGCCTTTCATTCTTTGCACTGAAAAGTCAGCTGTAATCCTAATGGGTTTTCTTTTATATGTGACTTGTTGTTTCTCTTTTGAAACTTTCAGTATTGTCTCTTTGTTTTGTACGTTTAGTGGCTTTACTATGATGTGCCGTGGAGAGTTTCTTTTCTGGTCCTGTCTGTTTGGTGTCCTATATGCTTCTTGTATTTGTATGGGCATGTCTTTTTTAATTTTGGAAATTTTCTTCCACGATTCTGTTCAAGATCTGGTCCATGCCACTATCTTTGCATTCTTCTCCTTCCTGTATGCCTATGATTCGTAAATTTGGTCTTTTTATGGTGTCACACAATTCCTGCATATTCCATTCTTATAATTTCTTAATTTTTTCATAGTCTTTGCTTGTGTGATCTAGTTCATCCACTTTATCTTCCAATCTTGATACTCTATTTTCCATTTCATTCATCCTATTGATGAGGCTTTCTCCTGTCATTTCTAATTGGCTTACTGAGTGTTTAATGTCCTTCTTCATTTCAGCCTGAGTATTCTTCAATATTTCTGACTCTTTTCTGAATTCATTCAGAAGTTTATCCTTATCTTCCTTCAGTTCTTTGATTTCTTTGTTTGTGTGTTCTTTATTCACTGAATTCTTTCATCATGTTTATAAATGTTCTTTTGAGTTCCATGTCCTGCATTATCTCTACAGGGTTCTCGTTTTACTCCTCTAGAAGACTATTGGTATTTGGTGGGGATATATTCTTTTGTTTTTCATTGATATTATTTTTTCTCTGTGATTTTGATATGTGAATTTCTTTTGTAGTTTATGATTCGTGTGTGAGACTCAGGCCTTCAAGTTTAGGTCTGCTTCTTTTTGTGAACTTTATGTGTCTTTGTGGTTTACTTTTTGGCCATGAAAGGCTGGTTCCTCTAAGCTTCCAGTTCTCTCTGTTGATTTTATATTGAAGTGGCCAGATTGCTTTTGTTTTCAGGCATTCCCACAGAGGCCCAAGTCAGATGAGTATCAGATGCTCTCAGGCTTTCTCCGAAGGCCTGGATTCCTCCAGGAAAGATTTTTGCACTCAGGAGCTCGGGGGTTGGACTGGCCTGGGATCCAGACCCAGGAAAGATGCTGTTCTAGGGCAGCTGTTGGCTGTGCCACCCAGAGATGCAAAAGAAGATGGGGGCAGAAGGTGGCCCCAAGAGCCCCTGGGGACTGCACTGAGGAGCTGGGTTGGTCTGGATGCAAAGACTAGGAAGAGGAAAAGTCAGCCCCAGCGTCCAGGAAAGAGGCTGGTGGGTTGTGCAGATCCAGGGAGGCAGATGGAGGTGAGGGTTGGGGCAGGCCCAGAGTGCCCCTTGGGACCCGAGAAGGAACTGGGTTTCTCTGGATCCACAGGATCAGGAAGAAGTGGTGGTTCCCCAGGTGGGTGGGGTGCCAAGACAAGGAATGGGACAAAACCCAGGCTAGGAGGAGAGACCAGCAGGGGAGATAGGAGGGTGAATGAGGCTGGGGGAATCAAAGCGTGGAGGGCATGATGCACTTGCCCCAGAGAGAGGCCTGAGGGTTGGAGAGAGGCCTTCGTGTCCTTCAGGCCCAGGGAAGCAGAGGGAGGTGAGGGCGGGACAGGCCCAGAAGCAGTGCTCAGAAGGAGCACTGAAGGGGACCTCAGAAGGAACTGAGTTGCTCTGAATGCACAGGATCGGGAAGAAGCAGTGGTGGTTCCCCAGGTGTCTCGAGCGCCAAGACAAGGAATGGGGCAGGACCCAGGCTAGGAGGAGAGAACGGCCAGATGGGAGGGTGAGTGAGGCTGGGGGAGTCAAGGTATGGAAGGCCCAATCGACTTACCGGGAAAGAGAAGCCTGCGGGCTGGAGAGCGCTATTTTTAATTTTTTTATTT
>NW_008334668.1:114076-121890 GCF_000622305.1 Nannospalax galili | reverse complement strand
TTATTTATTTATTTATTTATTTATTTATTGTTACTGTAGTCTTGTTCTTGGCAAAAAATCTGGTAATTTAGATTTCGAAATCAGATAGTCCCTTTCTCCAAGGGCAGCTTTAGCTATTTCATGCTAATGATACTTTGTCATACTTTTTTTTATAACAGGCTCTCATGGAGGACTTTATACTAAAGTATTTATTTCTTAGCAGGCGGCAGGTTATCTTGATTATCAATGAAAAAGCTAATTTGAGGGGGAGCCATAGGCATGAGCTTCTCTTTATTTTCTTGCAAAAGTTCCCAAACACATTTAACTGACATCCACATTGAGAAATCCACAACGGAAAGAAAAGCTCCAGATTGCTGTCAACTTTAGTTTTTTTTCTATTCCGTTCCAGTATTCTGGGTCTAACCACAGCTTTTAACAATTCCTCTATTTTAAAGCTGGGTGTGGTGCATGCCTTTAGTCCCAGCAATCAGGAGGCAGAGGCAGGTAGATCTCTGTGAGTTTGAGGCTAGTCTGATCATAGTGAATCCAGGCCAGCACTGGCTACAGGGAGACCCTGTCTCAAAAAGACCACTTTGACATGCATTTAAGCAATTGAATACAATGTTTACTTTTTTGAGACTGTGCTCCACTCTTATCCTGGTTTACTTAAATTTTCTAGTTGCTACTCATGGTGGTGACTGTGGAGCACAGCACCAGCCTGCTGTCTGCAGTTTACTTTTTCTGGTTCACTTTCTCTGTTTCAATTTCTCCTCTCTTGGCAGACCTTCCCTTCGTGCCCCACAGTCTGGCACGACTCTGCTACAGTTGGGCACTACTCTGCTACATCCTGTGTGCCTGGCTGAGTAGTGCTGTACACCTAGAGGCACGGTGAGGAATCTAATAATAAAATACCACACACAAACAATTTAATGTTTTAGAAAGCTGAGGGGGCGTGGAGTCAAGAGACTGTGTTCTGTAGAACAAAGTGGTTTTATTCACAGGGATGGGGAGCTCTAAGCAGGTATTCAGGAACAAAGTGTAGACAGATCTGAGGACATTTCTGTGCAGGAGCTCAGGAAACAATTTGCAACAAAATGTGGCCTATTTGTAAGGTGCAGAGCACATGTTCACATAACAATGTAAAGAAAGCACGGACTCTATCTAATCAAAATGTAAACAAGGGACACTGCACTTCAGAACCTGAGGCTGCATACATGCCTACCTGGCCTCTGCCATCCTAGGCCATCTTGGCTACCGTCCACTTTGCACATGTAGTCAGACATGCTTTCTGAAGAGTTCCAACAGGTCAGTGGTCTCCAACAATTCGGAAGTTTATATTTAATAAACATCATATATGACATTTCAAGAAACTGGGCAAGTAAGGACACTGTGATGAATAAGACCCTGGCATCAGCATCAATGGCTTGGAGGAGAGGTGCAGTTCTGCTACTGCCCACAACAGCTTTTAGGGACCTGGACTTACTTCAAACCAGATCCTTAACTTGCTGTAGAAAATTTCAGGAAGAGCCAGTATGAAGCTGTGCTATGATTTATTAAAAGAGCTGAGAGTGGGGCTGGACACTTCTTGAAGACTTATGCTTTCTTGGCATTAGCTGTATATGCCATTTTGGTGGCTCACAAGTTAAATCTCAAAAGTGTTGCTGAGAGACTTTTCTCTCCCTTTTTCTTTTTTCCTCTCTTGATAATCAATGATATTGTAGGATGGCTCTGGGAGGGCCTTGGATGGGGGTTCAAAGACAACACATAAACCCCAGAGCCATTACAGTTGCACAAGAGGGTTAGGATATGTCATAATATCCTGAAGGTGGTTTCCAGTGGTAGTCCTTGAAAACTGCAGGTTTATGCCTCAGAAGGGAGAAGGGTAGTAAGTGTCTTTTGTTAATTGCGTTGTTTTTCTTGATTGTCTGGGCTTCTTTCCCTTCCCATACCCCCCTAATTTCCCATCTTTTTATCCTGCCTCCTTACCAGTCCAGATCAAATAATGGATGTTCTCTGTGTGTGTGTGTGCGTGTGTGCACACACACGCACACACGCACACTCACACACACAACATTGGACATTGCATATGCAGGCATGATGACATAGTACCACTCACTCTTAAGTTTAGCTTCCGATCTTACAGTCAGCTCTCTTTTTGTCTCTTCCCTGTTCAGAGTCATTTCTGTACTTTGTCATTTTAGTGCAGCCGCACCTCAGGAGTCAAGGTGGTCAGTTTTCTTCACCACTGCCTGCTCAAGTTTTTATTCATTGTAATGTGACTCAAACAAATGGAGAACAAGTATTATCTACAGCCTCCTCATCCCCTGTTTCATCTATTTCCATCTAAATCTTTGTATTCTTTGATTGCAGGTAGAGTTAGATTCATCCAGCATTCTACAAAGCTGATTGAGATTAAAGCTTCTGTGACTGTGGAGAGCTACAATATTACTTGTTGTGAGCTAAATTAGTTTGAGGTATCTTTAGTTCCCTAAAATAGTCATTTATTGCTGAGACTGTGGAGAGCTACAATGTTACAGGTTGTGAGTCCAATTAGTTTGTGATATCTTTAGTCTCCTAGGTGGTCGTTTAGTGCTCATCTCTGTGTGTGACCTAACATCCTCCTGACTATCAGGTAAGTCCTTTTGGAATGTACAAACAGACCCCCTAACTTCTACCACCCAAGGGCTAAGAATGTCATCTGATAGCATCGCAAGTTTGTAGCGGAGACTCTTAACCTCTCTTGTAACCTACCCACCTGCTGCTTCCACCAATGTGTTTGGAAATGCCTTGAGTAACTATGTTTCTTTGTTCTGTTGAAACTTGGAGAGAGAGGGTCCCCTAGAGTGTTCTTAGTCTCATTCATAAAAGAATTTAAGAATGGACCCAAACAAAAGCTTTATGATTTTATTAGAATCTTAAAGAAAAATCCTCAGGGCAGGCAAGCTGGTAATCTTGGCAGCTGCCTTGAGGAGGTGAATAGTGGGAAGAAGGAAAGAAAGCCATGGGAGCTATGCAGGCTTTGAACCTGCATGGAGGTCAGACATGCGGCTAACTCGCAGCCACATGGCTGGGAGAAGGAAGCTTTAGAGAAAAGGTGAAGAAATACAACCTGCTAGGGGCAGCCCAAAGCCTTAAAGAAAGCATGTTTAGTAAGAAGGGCATGAAGAAGAAAAAGAGAATTATGCTTTCCTGAAGAGTTCAGGAAAGCGGACAGACTTATGGAGACTTACATGGCTGTGGCTGGTCTGGAAGTTTTGCGGGGATATGAGCTAGTTCCAGGCAGAAATATTCGTTACCTTATTAACACACTAGGTATTCCGTCCATCTATCTAGCATAGCTTAAGGTGAACCTGCCTTCCTGGGAGTGACTCTATTACCAGGTAATTGACCAGTGAGACTGGAAAAGTAGGTCCTCCAATAGATAGACAGTTTTATAGTCTAGACCAGTTTAATTTATGAAGCTTATTGCTACTCTAACACTCTTACTATAAAAAATTCCTGAAACTCTTAACACATGTGAACACAGTATTTGAGGTTACCTGAATCTGTGTTCTAGAGTTGTGGTGACATATTTGGATTCAGAAGAAACTACTTCTACTTCTGTTGAAAACTGTGGGTTGTTTTTTCTTTTTTTTTTTCTTGTTCTTGTCAACACAAAACAAAGTGGAATAACTCTCTACAAGTGTCTCATGTTTTTTGTCATGATGCATATAATCATTCCTTTGAAACTGATTATTGAATTAAACACAAGCTGAGCCTGTTGTTTTTATTCTTTTCTAGTCAGAAACTTTAACTCCATGTGCTGCATGTCCCTACAGTTCAGTGCTCAGGCATGGTGGAACAGAGAGCAGTTCACAACATGGAAAAGAGGATCCATGAAGCAGTCAGGGAAGACAGATGCCCCCCCCCCCAAGGACACTCCCAAGTGACCTTCAGCCCCATCCATCTCTTAGGTTTTTATTCCTTCAATAATATGGTATATATTTTAAATTATAGGCCCAATTTCCATATATGCAAGGTTCAGATTTTTAATTCATCCATACAGGTTGATTTGAATTAATTGCCAATGTACAAATATTATTAAAGAACCTGCTAGTAGTTTAGTAGTTTGATATCTTTCAACCTAATATTTCTTTTTTTCTTTTTTTTTTATCTTTCAACCTAATATTTCTTTTTTTTTTTTCTGTCTTTTTGAGACAAGGTGTCCCTATAGCCCCAGCTGGCCTGGAACTCTATGAACTCACAGTGATCCACCTGCCTCTACTTCCCAAGTGCTGGGATTAAAGGTGTATGCCACCACACCCTGCTCAACCTAATACTTCTTTCACCTTCTGCCAGATCTACACTTTGAAAATGTTTCTGGGGCTGGAGAGATGGCTCAGCAGTTAAGCTCAGCGGTTAAGAACACTGGTTGTTCTTGCAGAAAATCCAGGTTTGAATCCCAGCACCCACATGGCAGCTAACAACTGTCCATAACTCCATTTCTAGGGTATCCTACAGCCTATTCTGTCTTCCTCAAGCATTGCACAACACGGGTGCACTTACCTACATGCAGGCAATATATACATACACGTAAAATAAAAATAATGAATGAAATATTTAAAAAAAATAAAAATAAAAATGTGCTTTGTAGCATGTAACACTGTAATAGGGATATATTAACTTTTTTTGTAAGTGTCTCATGTTGTGCAGGGTGAATTTTGGGTCTTTTGGAGGCAGATGGGGGTTGGGAGGCTTGCCTTGACCTTCTGATGCTTGTGCCTCCATCTTGAAAATGCTTATTAATTTAATTTTTAAAAATTTATTATCACTCTGTATGTGTGAGTGTACATATATGTCATGGCAGCCCATGTGAAAATTGTAAAGGACAATTTTCAGGTGTCCTCTTCCACCATGGGTCCTGGGAATTGAGTTCAGGTCACCAGACTTCCATAGCAAGTACTTTTGCCCACTGAGTCAGTCATCTCTCTAGCCCACAAGTTTATATATAATATATATGTACACATAGTTTTCATACAAGATATACTGTATGTTGAGCATACACTGTGATCCTCCCTTTCTTGCCTCTCTTAATTTTCCTCTAGATACTTTGACTTCTACTTTCATGTCACATAAACATACGTTTTTACATACTGCTCCAGAAAATATATGAACCACACATGTGATACTTGTTTTTCTGAAACTGACTTTATTTCCTTCATGTGATTATCTGAGTCATGTCCATTTTCTTGGAAATGCATATGTTCATTCTTCTTTATGGTTCAAAGCAATTGTATATACAAACCACATTTTCTCTATTAGTTCCTCTGTTGTGAGTAGTGCTGCAGTAACACTGATGTGCAAGTATTTCTATGATATGCTGGCTAGGAGTCTTTTGGATGAAAACCCAGGAGTGATACAACTGGGTCACACTGAGGCAGGAGTTAAGTCTCTGTGGGTAGTGAGGGGAAAGGGCCCATGGTCATGACTGTAAGTTGCTCATTGATGTTTCAGTGATAACTGGGGGTAGAGCTGAAAGGAAGATGAAGGATTAAGCTACAGAATCAGGAGTATTGAAGAAGATGAGGAAGAGGCTTGTAGCTCAGTATGAGGTAACGAAGCCAGACAGAAGAGGAAGGACAGGGCTCTGGGCAAATCACAGCATGCCAGCTGTCCCCCTGGAGTCCTTTAGGGGCATAACAAAAGAGGACTAGCCTATACCAGTACATTGAAATGTTTTCCTTCTAATGGTTGCAGAGTTTCTGAACTTACATGAAGGTCTTCAGTTGATTTTGAGTTTGCTTTTGTGCATGTTGATAGGGAGCTAATTTCATTCTTCTACATGTGGCTATCAACACAGTTTTCTGATTTTGTTTCTGCAGTGTGTATTTTGGTCAAGTTTGTGAGAAGTCAGGTGGCTGGGTCTGTATCTGGGTGTTCTGTTGTGTTCTGTTGCGTTGTGTTCTGTTCTGTTCTGTTCTGTCCTGTCCTGTCCTGTCCTGTCCTGATGAACAATTTCTTTCACATTTGTTCCAGTTAAAGCCATCAATTTCCCTGCAAAATCTAGAGTCAGTGCTTATTGGAATTTGTCATTATGGTATATTCTCTCTTTTCATCTTTTACCACTTCTTTTAAAAATTATTTAATGGGAGGCTGGAGAGATGGCTTAATGGTTACGAGCACTGACTGTTCTTACAGAGGACCTGAGTTCCATTCCCAGCACCCACATGGCAGCTATGAATCTTCCTTAACTACAGTTCCAGGGGAGCCGATGCCCTCTTCTGACCTCTGAAACATTTCAGGACATGGATGCACTCACACGCATGCAGGAAATACACTCATACCTATAAAATAAAAACAATAAATAACCTATTTTAAAAAATTATTTAATGATGTTCATCTGCCTGGAATCTCTCTCCTTTTTCCATTTCCACGCATGCCCTTGTTCCCAATGGTAGCTGTTCCCAATCAAACCGTTTCCTTGGCTGGCTGGAGGGCACAAGAAAAAGTACTGCTGGCTGCTACCCTGAGAAGGAAAATCCCATGTGTCCAGCATCAGCGGAGGAGGGGAAAATATCAGTGGACCCTGAGCGTCCCTTCCTGAGAGTGAGTGTCCTCCTCCTTCTTGTGGCCAATCTCTGCACCACACCTGAAGTAAACCTCTAAGTGTCTCCTGATCCCAGCAAGCAAAGGGAGCTATTTGGAGGCAGATAAAGCAAGGAACCGGAAGCAGTGCACACAGGGCGCTATTGTTTGTGGAGAGAGTAGGAAGTCTGTAGTTTCAGCTCTGCTTTGGTTTGTGGAATAATGGTACGAGATCCTAGAAAGAAATCCAAATGACATATGGAGGAGGGAGGGGCATGAGGGAAGGCCCCAGGGCATGGTGACAGATGTGAGATTTCCAGAATACACACTTTCTGTGATCTATAACTTAAAATTAGACACAAAAAGTAACAAGAAAACACTGTACTCGCTGTGTTGCACGTAACCCTGTGACCCTGAAGCAACTGCTCTACATGGGGATAGAATGGTTCAGTGTACACTCCATGCAAGAGTTACTGTGACACTGCCTGGGAAGGACAAAGTTCTGTGTGCAGGTGGCAGTCCATTTTAAGAACAAGACCATAGGGCACGTGAGTCCACAGAATTTGCAGTAATAACGAAATAAACTTTACAAATTGAAATAGTCTTTCTTTAAATCTCATGATTTTGCTTTTTATTTATTCACTTATTTATTTATTAGTTATTTATTTTACATGTTCTCCCTAGTTCCAGCCCACCTGGAAGTCACCATGTGGACCAGGCTGGCCTTGATCTCCCAGAGAGCCGGCTGCCCCTGGCTCCCGCCGGTTGAGATTAAAGGAGCATGCCATCGCTCCCAGCGTGCTTTTGCTTTTCTTTAAAGACTGTATACTGATTCATATATAATAATGACGATCAAATCAGGTTGCTGTCCTTCCCTACTGTATATAGTAGCTTTTCCATTTATGACTTTGTGCTTTTCAGACATGCTTTTGGTAGAAATACTTTATCTGCTCCTAAAATTTGTATGCCTACAGACGAATAAACTTCCAATATAACATTGTGTGACAGAGTAGCGGCCCGTGGCAATTTCCAATTCATGCTCCTTTACATGGTTTTAAAACACCAACTAGCTCTATCCTGACCACAGCTCTGTGCCACATGTAAAAGACTGACCCAGTCAACTAGTGTGGATGGAAACTAAAGGCGGTGTTCGGGCGCCCTCCTCCGGCTTCACGTACTCGTCCTGAGGAAATGATGTGCATAGCAAGTCTGGCCTGCCACCTGGTGGAAGGAGGGTGTAGTGCAGTGTATTCTGCCATGCCATTTCAAGA
>NW_008334668.1:74076-111576 GCF_000622305.1 Nannospalax galili | reverse complement strand
GAAGCTACCATCTGTGGGTTATGACTGAATGCCTCTAAGTCAGAATCCCACCCTGGCAGAACTATACAGAATGATTCCGACAGTTACAGCACCCATTAAAAAGATGAGACATTACTGTAGATTCCCTTCAGACATAACCATGGCTGCATGTATACCCCATCCTTTTTCATTTGACCATCGTCTTCTCACCACACAGAGACAGGAGGAAGGCAAGTGGAAGCAGTGGGGCCACCCTTCGGGTCTTCTTTTCTTTTTTTTTTTTTTTTTTTTTTTTGTCGTTTTGAGACACTGTCTCCCAACAGCACCAGCTGGCCTGGAACTCTCTATGTAGGCCAGGCTTGCCTTGAACTGTGCCTTCAGAGGTGGGACACTGGCTCAGGTCATCTTTATAGGGAAGTGACTGAGGATTTCTTCCAGGTGGCGCGCTAGGCTTGCTGTGCATCTTCTCAATCCATCAGCACAGCTTCACGAAAACCTGTTTTCTAGAAGATGTCACCCTAACTCCATCTTTAGTTTCCCTACCTGTCCTGCCTCCCTTACCAGGAGTAAATTTAATTTTAAAGATATCCTTAGCCAGGTGGGGTTGCCCACGCCTTTAATTCTGGTGCTAAGGAGTCAGAGGCTTTTGTTTGCTTGGGCAAAGCCTGCATTTTCTCCAAAGTGAAAGTATTGAAAACCTTGGGGAAAAATGCAATCTTTTGCCAGGCATGGTGGTCCACTCCTTTAATCCCATCACTCAGGTGGAACTCTGAGAGATTCTGAGTTCCAGGATATCCTAGGATTAAAAAACAAACAAACCAAACAAAGAAAAAATGATGCATTAATTTATCTTTTTTTAAAGGTGGGGAGGGAATCAGAGGACAACTTGGAGCAGTCAGCTGGGCTTGGATGGAGTGCCTTTACCTGTCTTTAACAGCTCAGTCATCTCTGGCCTCAGATGATATTTTAAAGCACTATCAGTTTTACTGGGCTTGGTGGCACACATTTTTAATACTAGAGCTTGGGAAACTGAAGCATACGAATCTGTGTAAATTCCAGGGCAGGTCAGTCCTAGCTACATAGTGAGATCCTGTCTTAAAAATACGCCGGGTGTGGTGGCACACACCTTTAATCCCAGCACTTGGGAGGCAGAGGTAGGTGGATATCTGTGAGTTCAAGGCCAGCCTGGTCTACACAGTGAGTTCCAGGACAGCTGGAGCTACAGGGAGACCCTGTCTCAAAAAGACAGAAAAAAAAAATTAAGGGTTGGAGAGATGCCTCAGTTGTTAAGAATACTGGATGCTCTTGCACAGGGCCTGTGTTCAGTTCCCAGAACCCACATGGTGGCTCACAGGAGTCCATAACTCCAGTTCAAGGGACATCAATGCCCACCTCTGGCCATCATGGACTTTGCATGCACATGGTGCACTTACATACATACAGGAAAAACACACATAAAAAATAAAAATATATAAGAATAATAAAAAGCAAATGTAATGTCCCTATTAGTGAAGTGAAAGTCCTAGAAATGACCTTGGATCATTCCACAACCTTCCCAGGAGGGGGTAGGTCTGAGCATGCTCAGTGAAGGTCACTGTATCAACTCGTCATCAGATGTTAAAGGGCAGTTATGTTTAGTCTAGGTGCTTGGCAGGTAGTACCTGCTGCTTCTCCTGAAATCTCTGACTTTGTGATAGACTGAGGGTTCCTAGAAGCAGTGGACTAGGCTGTGGTCCTTGAGGGTTTTGTGCCCAGTACCAAACCATAAACTACTGGTTTCAGGAAATCTGAAAAGACAGTTGGACTTTTATTACTTTCCCATCTCTGGTTAATTGACTATTGGCAAGGGAGCTGTTCTCTATCCGTTCCAAGTATACTTTTTTTGTGGTTTCTCCTGGAACAAGATTCAGGGCTGGGTCAGTCCCATGGAAGTTTTATCCAAGATGGAGTTGCTCAGGTCTCTCATTTCCCCCTCTGACTAGTACCTTGGGAGCCCAATCATGGGTGCTCCCTCATCTCATGTTTTTTATCACCCAGACTCTGGAGGGACTGGTAGCAGGTAGCTGTATAGCTCCCAGCCGCTCTTTTATAAAAACTACTAAGGTCCAAAATTCAAGAGCATAATCAGAATGAGGAGGGTTCCAAATAAGGTTGAAATCAAAGTGGTCAACCAAGGGGAATTATTGAACCAGGATTTAAACCATCCCTGTTTAGCCCTATATTTGTTCTCTCTTCAAGCCAGACTTTCTCTAACCTTGGCCAGAGATTCTTTGAGGACCCCAGAGTGATCTACATGAAAAACAACACTCTTCCTTAAGGGCAGCACAGAGGCCTCCCTCCTTCAAGAACAACAGGTCTAAGCCTCTCCTATTCTGCAGAACTATTTCTGCCAAGGAGGTTAGGGATAATGGGAGGGGGCACTCCAAACATGATCTCAAAGGGGGTTAATCCCATCTGGTAAGGGGAGTTACACACTTGATAGAGTGCGAACGGAAGGAAGTCACCCAGTCACCGCCAGTCTCTAAGGTCAATTTAGTTAACGTCTCTTTCAGAGTTCTATTCATTCTCTCTACCTGTCCTGAACTCTGGGGTCTATAAGCACAATGTAGTTGTCAATCAATCCCCAGAACTGTGGACAGACTCTGACTTACCTTGGACACATACCTGGGGAGGATGTCTTCCAACAGTTACCATTTGAGTTGTTTCATGTTTAATAGGGAAGGATTCAGTCCATCCTGAAAAAGTATCTACAAAGACTAGCAAATAATGGTATCCATACCTGCCAGGTTTTACCTCAGTGAAATCCGTTTTTCAATAGGCTCCAGGTTTTCTTCCTCGAAGTCTGATTCCTGGGTTTCTAATATTTGTCACCACATTAATGAGTTGGAAGGTTTACAGCCATTGACAATGTCTTTAATCTTTAAATTGGCATCCTTGATTTTTACTTCGGCATGTCGAATTAAGTCCTGCATCCTCTTGATGCCCATGTAGGAAGAACAGTGTGTTTTGGCCAACATTTGTTTTCCTACTTTTTCTGGGAGGATCAGCTCCCTTCTGACCACCATTCTTCCAGGAATTGGGTCCTTGGCAGTCCCTTTATCCATTTCAGGTCCTCCCCAGTGTATCTGGGCTTTTCGGGGAGGTCAATTAGTGTGGTGACCAAGATTGGGTTAATTTGGAGGGCAGCTTGTTTAGCCACCTGATCTGCTCAATTGTTTCCTTGGGAAATCAGATCGCCCCCTTTTTGATGACCTGGGCAGTGAATAATTGCCAATTTCTTTGGCAGCCAGAGAGCCCTCAGCAATGATAGGATTTCTTCTTTATTTTTGACCGTCTTTCCCTCTGCCATTTATAAGCCCCATTCCTGATATATTGCCCCATGAAGTGTGCAGTGACAAAGACATATCGGCTGTCCATATACACATTAAGCTTTTTGTTCTTTCCCAATACCAGCACCTTAGTTAGGGCAGTAAGTTCAGCCTTTTGGGCTGAAGTTCCAGTGGGCAGAGGCTCTGCCCAAATGATGCTGGTTAATGATACTACAGCCGCCCCTGCATACCTCTTGCCATCCTGGACAAAGCTGCTCCCTTCAGTGAACCAGGTTATTTCAGCATCAGATAACGGGGTATCTCTCAAATCTGATCAGGTACCGTGGACATGGGCCAGGATTCCAGCAAAATCATGCAGGGGGGCATCCAAGCCTGGGTCTGGCAAGAGCATGTCTGGATTCAGGGCAACCGGTACCTGGAAGGTGATTCTAGCAGGACTAAGAAGAATTTGTCTGATAATGAGTTATACGGGCGTTACTTAGCCATCTGTCCGGGGGCTGCTTTAAAATTCCTTTAATTGCATGTGGTGTGGTGATGGTCAAGTTCTGACCCAAAGTCAGTTTGTCAGCATCTTTTACCAGTAGTGCTTCTTTGAGTATATAGCCCAAGTACTGGACCTGTTGTTTGCATAGTTAGGCCTTTTTAGCAGAGGCCCAACAGCCCAGCGTCTGCAACAGGCATTCTGTGCCATCCATGCAAGCCTCTTGGCTCTCTGCCACAACAAGTAAGTCATCCACATATTGCAAGAGACTCTTTTTCTGATGATATCTGTCTCAGATGCCTCTGCTGGTCCTCTGGATCTGCAGTGGCAGCCAGCAGGATCCTTGCCAGGTCCTTGTTCTGCCTCTTTTCTACCTTTATCTGTTTTTTTTTTCTATGCACTATCTTTATTATTGTACACTTTCTTGGCCACAGTTATTAAATCCCTTAAGCCCTTTTTACCCAGTCTCTTTACTCTTTCAAGCTTTTTTATATCCAGAGCCGACTGGTTAACAAAAGCCATGGCCACTGCCACTAAATTATCTTTGGCCTCCAGGTCTAATGGAGTGTACCTAAGGAAGGTATCTGTTATTCACTCCAAGAACACATCTGGGCTTTCACTTAGTTCCTGACTAATATTATATACCTTTGCCAAATTAGTCGGCCTATGAGAAGCTGCTTTGAGACTTGCCAATAGAGCCTAGTGGTAAACAAGAAGCCTTCCCCCGCTTTATGCAGTATTATAATCCCAATCAGGCTGGGTCAGTGGATAAGCAGCATTAATCAGTGTCCTGTCAGTAGTAAGGATACCAGTATTGCCAGGAATTAACTTCCTGGCTTCTGTTTGGATACATTCCCTTTCCTCTGTGGTAAACAGGACCTGTAATAATTGATGACAATCATCCCAAGTGGGTTGGTGTGTGAATAAGACAGTTTCTAATAAATTAGTAAGATCCTTAGGATTTTCAGAAAAGGGAGCATTCTGGATTCTCCAGTTGTAAAAGTCACTAGTGGCGAATGGCCAATAGTGATGGAGCTGATTGCCAGTCTCATCCATGGGGCCAGCAACTCTGAGGGATAGAACGGTAGAGTCTGGACCCTCCGGTATTGCTGCCCTTCTACTCCTAGTCCCCTGAGCTGGTCCCCCCTGTGCCTGTGAAGAAACTGGTACCAGGGGTGCCGGTTCTAGAGGGGGTACCTCCTGTGGAGGAGGTGGATAAGGAAGGGGAGGAAAAATTAGATCTTCTGTGCTGCTCTGTGAGACAGGGTACAGTGATGGTACTGATGGTTTGGTTTCAGGCTTAGGTGCTTTCTGGGTTGTTCTGCAGCTGTCAGCACCTCAGTTTTCTGTAAAGGAAGAAAAGACTTGACCCAAGGAGGGGGGTTATTAACTAAATCTCCCCAGACCACTATGTATGATATTTGATCCAAGTGTCCCACATGAAGTTGAAGAATAATTTTCTCAACCTCATTAGTGACAGTGGGATCAAAGGTCCCCTCCGAGGGCCATCCCATGTTGAAAATGGGCCATTCAGACCTGAAGAAAGTAGTTAGTTTATCCTTCCTGACAACAGCAGAGAGGTTATGGGCTCGATTCTTAACCTCTCCAAAATGTGAAAGAACCAGGTCCAGGGGTGTAGAGGGAGTCTGTCCCATTGCATCCATCTCAGTCACAGAGAAATAGACAACCAAAGACAAAACAGAGAGCCAGAAAGACACATAGAAGGCCACATAGCAAATTCACCCACTCATGCAGAAGAAAAACTGAAAGTAGGACAGCGGCAAACTGCTGTGCCGCGGGAGTGACCCACCTTGTCCTTTCACCGAAATCAACAGAGTCCAGGGCCCTCCATCCCCTCTGCCAAGGTCTGGAATGTCTTCCAGACCTCTGTGGTCATGGTCATCCAGTGCATCTGCTCCAACCGCTCCTGACCACACTGTTCACAAGTTTGCCTCGAGGCTCAAAATAAAAGCTAGGACAGACACAGACAGGTACAACTAGAAACAAGCAGACACTTACTGGCTTGCCAGGAACTCTCTGGTTCAGGGATCCTGGGGGGTCTTAGGGATCCTGGGATGAGCCCCCAAGATATTGTGCCCAGTGCCAAACCATAAACTACTGGCTTCAGGAAATCTGAAAAGACATTTGGACTTTTAGTACTTTCCTGTCTCTGGATAATTGACCATTGGCAGCCAAGTTGTTCTCTATCCGTTCCAAGTATACTTTTTTTTTTTTTGTGGTTCCTCCTGGAATGAGATTCAGGGCTGGGTCAGTCCCATGGAGGTTTTATCCAAGATGGAGTCACTCAGGTCTCTCAAGGGGAGCAGACAGCCACCAACAGCCCTGGAGGAACGTTTATCAAACAGCCCTTCCCTAGAAGGTAAGAGGAGCCAGGATCACTTAATTCATGGCCACCCTTTAACCTTAGCAAGCAAGAATAGTATGAGATTCCCTAGCACCTGTGTCTCTTCAGTGTCCCACGTTGTTCTGGCCTCAGAGTCTCCACTGTATCATCTGCTATAGTTTTGGCATCTCCCCTCTAAGACAGGACTGGAGAGATATGCAGGGAAGGCTCCTGCAACTTCCACATTTGAATGTGGCCCCTGAGGGGGATTTTCTTCTGGTAGTGGTGTTGAGAGTTGTTTCTTTTACACTGGTGGTGTTGTAAGGCATTTAAAGTTTTCTACCCTGCACTCACTTGAGACAACTGTGCTGGAGCAAGTTACCTGGTACCAGCTTATTTGAGGCTCTGTGTTCGTTCCTCAATGGATTGATGTAGTTTTTGCATGCATCTCTCCTCAGTTCATCCAGTTCTAAAGGGTTGGTTGGCCAACTATCTTCCTAAGAGGATTAGTTGATCAGCTCTTGGATTTCTGCAAGTGCTTCCTTAGTTTCAGTTACCTCTCCTGACAGAGGACAGCAGAGCTCTGGTGGTTTTTGCAAAGCACCTATCTCATCTGCTTTTTGATTCTGTCCTAACCTCAGGCAGTCTCCTGAAGCTTCCTTGGAAGGAGTGTGCTCCTAAGACCCCCTTCCCTTTCCTCTGAGAAAAGGTCTCAGAGGGGGGCACATCCAGGATTCCCTAAAAGACCCCCGGCCTGTTTTCCTGTCTTGTTTGTTCTCCGTTTGGCTCCCCACAACATCAGATCTGGTTTTTCCCATGGTGTCTGTTTTGATTTCTGTTCTGGGTGTCCAGACTTCTGGGGGCTCAAGGGAGAGAAACTGGATGCAGTATTGCTTTCCAAGCCGGAGGACAGGGAACACCCCAGACGCTCCATCTGAATGGTTGATCTCTTGTGCCTTCTGGGCCTTCAGTGTCAACCCTAATCACTCTCACAGTGCCTTTGTTCTGTGTCAGTCAAGTCTTGAATGGATCTACCCAATCTGTCTGTTTCTTGTTCTTTTTTTTGTTTGTTTGTTTAATCTTTTTCTCTCCCATCATGGTCAATCCCTTTCATCTGAAAACTCTCCCCTTGACTTAATTCTTTCTCATTTTAAGGATTTCCAGAAGGTGACCACAATCTCTGGAGACACTGTCTATTTGGAGAAATTCTGTACCTTTTGTTCTCTCAAATGGCCATCTTTTGATGGTGACTGCCCCCCCCCACTGGGTCCTTTCATGTTAACAAACTTTCTTCTGTTCAGGCCATGATCTTTGGAAACCCAGGACACCCTGAGCAGGTCCTCTATATTATGGCTTATTTTTACATCTTGGACAAGCCTCCCAAATGCTTCCAGCCCTATAGACCTGAGATGACTCCTGCTATTCTTCTGCTCTGTGCTATGGCCCCTCCGGATTCCTCTGGCCACAGTTTTCTTATTTATTAAATTACAAAATCCTCCTTTCTCTGAAAAAACTCCAGGCTTTAATTTGGCTCCTGGAGACTATTTTACTCACCAGCCCACCTGGGATGCTGTCCAACAACTCCTTCTCACCCTCTTCACCAGTGAGGAACGCACCTGGATCCTCTCCGAGGCCAAGAAATGGGTATTGGCTGAAAATGGCCAATTTACTGAGGATCCTGAGGTGATCAAGGAAATTTTCCCCCCGTGTTGCTCAGATTGGGATCCCAACACCCCTGAAGGTAGGGAGTCACTCAGACTCTATTGCCAGATTCTTATAGGGGGTCTCCAGGCTCCTGAAAACAGGCCTACAAATTTGTCAAAAGTCAGCCAGGTTTTGCAGGAACAGACAGAGCCCCCATTACAGTTCTTGAAGAGTTTGATGGAAGCCTATCGGGCTTATACTCCCATCGATCCAGAGGCACCTGAGAATCAATGAGCAATAAACATCACCTTCGTGACCCAGTCTGCTCCTGATATCCAGAAGAAATTACAAAAGTTGGAAGGCTTTGTAGGTAAGTGTCTCTCTGAATTGCTTGAAATCACCCCAGAAGTCTACAATAACTGTGAGACCCAGGAGGAATGTGAGAAATGTCACAATCGAAAACTGGCATGGGCTTGGCTCTAAGAGAGGATGAACGCTCCCTCAGAAGATATCTGCCCAGAGATCAGAATTGGCAGAGGGGACTGGGCCCTTGGGATGGTCTCCTAAAGAGAGACCAATGTGCCTACTGTAAGGAGATGGGACATTGGATAAGAGATTGTCCTCAGAAATGTGAGGGAACTCAAAAGGTACTTGAGTTAAAAGATTGAGGGGGTCAGGGCTCGTCTTTCCTTCCCGAGCCCTGGCTAACCCTGAAGGTTTGGGGGAGGCCTATTGACTTTCTGGTCAATATTGGCACCACCTTTTCGGTTCTGAAGAGACCCCCCCCTTGGTCCCCTGACAGGACGACAAACTTTTATTCAAGGGGTCACAGGTGGCCATTCTTACCCTTGGACCACCAAAAGGACTGTTGACTTGGGCACAGGGAGGGTCCAACATTCCTCCATGGTTATCCCTGACTCTCCATACCTGCTGCTGGGCTGAGACTTGCTAAGTAAACTCAGTGCCTCAATCCATTTTGACAACGATAAGGTTAATGTAGAGATTACCGGATTTGTTCTCACCCTAATGGCTGAGGACGAACACCGTCTTCATGAAGGGCCCCCTATGGACCATTGGCCATCTCTAACTGCTAAATTGATGCAGGATATACCTCAGGTGTTGGCCAAGGGAAATCCCCCAGGATTTGCAGCCCACTGACTACCCCTGATGGTCTCTCTGGATGCCACTGCTAGCCCAGTCCAGGTACGACAATACCTGATATCCTTTGAAGCACATGATTCTATGCAGGTTCACCTAAAAAGACTGTGGGAATCTGGCTTCTTAGTCCGCTTTAAATCCCCTTGGAACACCCCCCTGCTTCCTGTGAAGAAACCAGGTACTAATGACTATAGACCCATGCAGGATCTGGGAGAGGTGAATAAAAAAGTCATGGACATACACCCCACTCTGCCTAATCCTTACACCCTCCTGAGCTCCCTGGCCCCTGACAGGGTTATTTATACCATCCTGGACTTGAAAGATGCTTTTCTCATTATCCCCTTGGATGAGGGGAGACAACCCATCTTTGCCTTTGAAAGGCAATATCCTGAGAAAGGGTTCAGTGGCCAACTGACCTGGACCAGGCTTCTGCAAGGGTTTAAGAACTCTCCCACCATCTTTAACGAGGCCTTGCATGAAGACCTCTGAGAGTTCTGAACTGCCCACCCCCAAGTTTCTCTTCTGCAATAATAGACGATTTGCTCCTCACCACCTCTGACCAGCCCTCTTGCCTAGAGGCTACAAAAGACTTGTTGAAGGAACTTCAACACCTGGAGTACAAAGTTTTGGCTAAAAGGCACAGATCTGCCAGAAGGAGGTACAGTATCTGGGGTTTCAATTGGAAGGGGGTATGTGCAGGCTCTCCTCTGCAAGGCAAAAGGCCATCCTGGACATCCCTGTTCCCTGAAGTCAGAGAATTTCTGGGGTCAGCTGGATATAGTCACCTATGGATACCTGGTTTTGCAGAGCTGGCCAGGCCTCTATACAGGTAACAAGGAGGGGACCCTCAGCATTTTCCTGGGGAGAAGAACAACAGCAGGCCTTTGACAACCTAAAACAGGCCCTCATTCTGCACCAGCCCTAGTCTTACCTGACATCTCAAGGCCGTTCTACCTTTATGTAGATGAATGGTTTGGTGTAGTGACGGGTGGACTTGCTCAAACTTTGGGCCCCTGGAAGAGACTGGTGGCTTACCTCTCAAAGAAATTAGACTCAATAGTGGCTTGATGGCCAAACTGTCTGAAGATCATTGCAGCCATTGTAGTCCTAGTTAAGGATGCTGATAAGCTCACCTTGGAACAACAACTGATTGTGACCACCTACCACACTATTGAAGGGGTAGTGAGGGCACCGCCTGATCACTGGGTCAGTGCAAGATTAACTCATTACCAGTCTCTCCTACTAGATGTGCCCCACCTGACATATGCAGTGATGAGTGCCTTAAACCCTGCATCCCTCTCCCTGAGAATGAGTCTGAGATAGCTGTGCATCACGATTGATCCAAACTGTTACAGCAGGTTCAGGGAAGCTGATCTCATCTCACCAAAATACCGTGGAAGAACCCTGACTTGGTGATGTACACAGACAGGAGTAGTTACATAAAAGATGGAGTCAGGTATGCAGGGATGGCAGTAGTCACCCAGGAGGATGTCCTATGGGCAGACACCCTGTCCAAAGGAACCTCTGCACAAAAGGCCAAACTGATAGCCTTGATTCAGGCCCTAAGACTGGGAGAAGGTAAGTCTGTCAACATTTACACTGACAGTAGATATGATTTTGCCACTGTTCATGTACATGGGGCCATCTATCGAGAAAGAGGCCTCCTGACATCAGAAGGAAAGACTATTAAACACAAACAAGAGATCATTGATTTGTTAAGGGTCATATGGCTTCCCAAAAGAGTGGCAGTCATTTCTTGCCCAGGACACCAAAAGAACAACACACCTGAGGCCAGAGGAAACCAAAAGGCTGATCAAGTTGCCAAGGAAATAACAGAATCCCCATCCGAACCTGCGCTCCTAGCCCTACCAGATCCTGCATTACCTGAAAAGCCTTCATACACAGAAGAGGATGACAAATATTTCCAGATAATTCCAAATGGGTATGTCTCCTCAGGATAGAGACACACTTCAGATGGCAAGGTCATCCTCCCCCGCTGCATGGGAAATGCTAGTTCACCAACTTCATGAAGGGACCCACATGGGAAAAGATCAGGTTATTACTAACAAGATGCTTCCAGTTTCCTTCCTCAACAGCTACTATACAGGACATCACCTCCAGATGTACGGAATGCCAGATGACTAATGCCTACCTGAAAAATGATAAATCCTCAGGAAAACGTGAAAGAGGAGTCCACTGGGAGGTGTACTTCACTTAGGTAAAGCCGTGCTGGTTTGGATACAAATATTTACTGGTTTTTGTAGATACTTTTTCAGGATGGATAGAAGCCTTTCCCACCAAGAAGGAAATGGCAATCACAGTTGCCAAGAAGTTGCTAGATGAACTCATTCCCAGGTTTGGTGTGCCCCTGGTGTTAGGATTTGACAATGGACCAGCATTCATCTCTCAGGTAATTCAGGCCTTAGCAAAGGCCCTGAGGACAGATTGGAAACTACATTGTGCATACCATCCCCAGAGTTCAGGGCAGGTAGAGAGGATGAATTGGACCCTTAAGGAGACCTTGACTAAATTAACCTTAGAATCTGGCACAGACTGGGTGACTCTCCTCCCTTTTGCCCTCCTCAGGGTTAGAAACTTTCCCTATGTCCAGGGAACAACTCCTTTTGAGATTCTTTTCAGAAGACTCCCTCCCCTGGTCCCAAGATTAAAGTCAGAACTGTTGGCTGAAATATCTAATCATGAAATCCTCCAGTCTATTAAGATATTACAGGCTGTACAGGAGCACCTCCACTCCCTGATCCAGCATGTGTACAAATTGCCTCCAGCTACTCCACATCCTTACCGACCTGGAGACATTGTCTGGATAAAGTGACATCAGAAGGAGACATTGGCCCCTTGGTGGAAAGGATCATTCACCGTGATCCTGATGACTCCCACAACAGTGAAGGTGAATGGACTGCACATCTGGATTCATCACTCACACATCAAGCCTGCCCAGGTTGACAAAAAAAAAGGAAGGTCCAATATCACCCTGGAGACCCCCTGAAACTTCAATTGGTAAGAGACAGTTCACCTGTTCCCCTGGTGCCGCTATGACTCTGCTCCTGCTGACCCTAATCTCTGTGATGGCCCCCCAAGGAGTCTACCAGCCCCAGACTTATGTCTGTAAATTATCTGATACACAGACAGGAAAGGTTATTATGGAGGTTATGCCTCCTAATCCTCAGATTGCTCCCTGGTTTGAAACCTACCTGTATCCCTTATGGTCAACACTGGGCAGAGAGGCCACCCAAAAGCATGAGGGATACCAAATGGGTGGTCATGGGGGAGTGATGGCACAGAGACCTGCTACTGGATGTAGGGCCAGCACCATAGATGCAGAAAAAGCCTTAGGAACTGCCTTCTATGCATGCCCGGTGAACACCGGGACTGACTGTGATGAAGAAGGAAGCTATTACTGTACTTACTGGGGTTGTGAGACACGGGCCCCAACATGGTATCTACTTGAACAATAAGATCCATACATTAATATTCAATTGGAAAAAAAATAGGTCTTGTATGGTCCCCAAGACGTGCAAGCCTTTTAACATAACCCTAAAACAATGGGATGTCTTTACAATGGATCAGAAATGGGACATGGGTCGCTCATGGGACTGAGGGCCTATCTATTTGGCATGGACCCTGGAACCCTATTTAAAATTCAAAAATCCCCCAAGCCTGTACTGCCTCGACCCATAGGACCTTTGGCAGAACTTAAGCCAGATTCAGCTCCCCATCCTTTAGAAACCACGAGTAAATTGGTCCCCAGCCTGACCACTCTCCTGACTATGAGGATGATGCCTCTGAGGGATGAAGACTTCCCTCTCCTTATAGAGGGGGAGCCCCTTAGAAATACCATGAAGGCTACCTTCCTGTATTTAAATAACACAAGCTGTGAGATGACCAAAGACTGCTGGTTCTGCCTGGATGCCTGACCACCCTACTACATATGTTTTGCCCTCACTGAAAAAAGGAAAGAATTAAAAATAGTGCCCCTGAATGACACTGCCTCATATCTCTGGGAAACTACTTTCACCCTTGGGGATCTGAAGGGGCAGGGGATATGCTTCATGTCCAAAGAATATCCTTTGACTACTTCTCCCTACTTCGGGGTTTGTAATCAGTCCTATACTTTACCTGGGGACACCTGCCCTATAGGAGACACCCAATTGCTTGCTTCCCCCCACTCTACTTGGTTTGCTTGCTCCTCTGGCCTAACCTCTTGCTTGCACCCCCAGTATTTCATAGGGAGACAGCAATTTTGTGTACTGGTACCTGTCATGCCCCAGGTTCATTACTATGGAGGGGTTGCTGAGTGACATCATATGGGTCTCTCTCAGCCTTGAAGAGCCATGACAGCCTCAATTTTAGTTCCCCTCCTTGTGGGAACAGGGATAGAAGGGTCCACTGCCATAGGAACAGCAGCCTGGGTCACCAGTAATCGAAACTTGAGAATCTTGAGCAAATAGGTTGATAAAGATATTAGGAGATTACATGCCACTGCCTCCTACTTAGAACAACAGGTAAACTCACTAGCTAAGGTAGTCTTGCAAAACAGAAGGGGTCTCTATTGGATTTTTCTCAAGGAATGTGGACTCTGCATGGCTCTGGGAGAAACATGCTGTTTTTATGCCAACCACTCAGGTGTGATTAAAGACACCCTGGCCCAAATCAAAAATAGTCTTTCAGAATGAGAAGAACTCAGAAAAAGTTCCCCAAACATATTTGAGTCCCTATTCTCCTGGTCGCCTTGGCTTACCACTTTTATCACTGTTCTGGCCAGTCCCCTCTTAATCCTTATAGCATTGTTAACCTTTGGACCCTGTATCTTTAATGCTATAGCCAAGTTTGTTAAACAAAGGGTCTCCAATGTACAACTGATGGTTATGAGGGCTCATTACAATCCCCTAGATGATACATATGAATCAATGGTTTAATTCAAGAGGATTTCCAAAGCAAAAGGGGGGAACGAAGGAGAGTGCCTCTCAGACCCCCTCCCTGTCCTCTGAGAAAGAGCTGCCCTCCACCTGACTCTGGAAATCCTCTAGATTGTTCAAACCCTTTCCTGGTATATCTGTTTATGGTTTCTTTAGAAATGGTCTGGGGCAGGAGAGGAAGAACGTTCTGCCCCCAGGTAAGCTAGCCAGTGGCTGTATAGGTTAAGGCTCTGGAAATCAGCCCTAGATTGTTCAAATCCATTCCTGGTTCTTCTGTTTATGGTTTCTATAGAAATCCTCTGCTCTGCAGTTTTTGTGCTTAAAAGCCCTGCGTTTCCACAGCTCTGGGTCACAGCACAGCTCCCGAGCCTGCCTATGTCCCCAGCTGGTTGGTCTCAATAAAGCAGATAAGTTTTCCTGAGTCTTAGTGTCCGAGTGGTTAATTCAGGGAATTCTTCAGATCCTGAACACATTAACAAAAATAGCTGATTCTCACAGTTCTGATGCCATTCTCTGGTTTTGTCTACTCATGTTTCTCTGTATTGACTCACCAAGGATGGAGCAGGTACCATGAGCAAATGGCAGTCCATGTACAGGCTGCTGGCTATGGATCATGAGTCGGGTACCTGTATGCTTTCCCAGGGGGCAGCACCATGATCAGGTGTGTTTTATGTTTTCATTTTGTGATCAGTTCTCACTGGCTGTCGCAGTAATTGCTCTGGTCATTTGCCTCCCTGCTTCCTGAGTCCTGCAAAGAGATGAGCCACCAACCTCCCGACTTTTCCGTGTGGATTTATTTTACTTTGTCTTGATGAATTTTCTATTTAGGTATGGGATAGTAGGCATATATCACAACACTCAGGTCTTCAATTCACTTTCTAAATGTGTGTCTTCAGGGAGTTCTGCCCTTAGAAATTTGAGAGATTCAGCTACCTTGCTACTCATTTCCCAAAAGGGGATTTGACCTTGTCTGGCAGAGATTGGTGCCTAGGATTTGTCATGCCAGCGATCCTCTACTTGGGAGGCTGAGGAAGGGGAATTGTGACTGGGAGTCCAGCCTGGACCATACAGCAGATGGGCAGGATAGAGGAGAGGGAGAGAGAGGTCCCACCCTCTGTGGAAAAAGGAATGCTTTTTTTTTTTTTAAAGTTTGTGGTTATGAAAAAAGTTGGATGTGTTTGTACAGTGATGTGGCTAGGCTAGGACAGGAGGTTACTGCTTCTGATTTTGACATTTTCTTGGCTAAAGGATGGGGATGAATCACTCCAGAGAATGGTCCTAACTTCCCTTCACCTCTGTGTAGAACCCAGTGTGGTGTTCTTCAAATGGTGTTTTGAGTTCTTCTGAATCTTCTCTGACCCATAACACTGAAAGAGGTGTCCCACGCCTGTACCACATATGTTCATTTAATAACTTAGGCACTGGAGCTCCTTGAACTTAATTGTTTGTCTCCTGTACCTTCTGTGGCCTATCCCCACCTACATACATAGTATTATGCACAGATACTACCTCTACTACAAGGCATGGTATGATCAAACACTTGAGTGAAACTATCTTCCAGGTATCCTCAGAGCTCCAGTGAGGGTTAATGCTAATGCACAGACTAATGCCTGGACTGGAACCTTGATTACCTTGACCTTATGAGAGACTGAATAATGCAGAGGGTGTTTGGGGTGAGCACATCCTGGAGTAATCAGATAGATAGAGGGCTGTCCCTGGATCTCTTCATTATTCTTCCAGAAGCTGGCACATTAAATAAATTTCCCCCATTTTTTTCCTGCCTCTTTTAGCAGTTTTTGCTTGCCTGCTTGCTTTATATATATATAAAGGAATCACCTTATAACAGGGGGACATTGCCCATACTAGATACTATAGGCTAGAAAAGTAAAAGCCTAATGCCAGGGATGGACTCCTATTTTGAAGCTGTTGATCAGGGGTCCCGTAGACCATCAGACAATATTGGCCATTATCACTGCTTTTGGTTACCTACAAAAACTTGACAGTAAGACCCTATTGCTAATGACTCTACAAATATGAACCATTGTAAACAAAGAAAAGAGAAGTCAAGTTGGCACTGACTTCAAAGCTCATATCTACTGGCTAGCTTTCATAGTGGTGGAAGGTGGTATGCATGCTACCAGAAGAAAAAAATGATCCTTAATCTTACCTGTGAATTTTGCATGCTTCAACAACTGTAGGCAAGATATAATCTCCGGTGCAATAGCTGTATTAATATTATGGATGTAACAATCACTTTCTAGTTGTATTTAAGGTCCATTTCATAAAATGGAACCCATACGTGACATTAACATCAGACCTATGAACTTGTGAATAGAAAAGTCATGGGACAAAGGGAAGAGCCTGATAAGTATTATCTGCCAACTAGATAAAAAATTAAAATTATTCCTAATGACATTGTTGTAGCCATAGATTAATACATGTCTCAGTTCTCCCCAGAGAAGTTTCCTTATGGAAATTAACACAGCAACCCACAGCTGGCCAACATGAAGAGAGAAAGTGATTGCAGAGTGAGTACCCCTGGATTTGACATTTATATCAAACTTCCAACTCCACGAACTCTGGGATCATTGTGGAAGAAGGGTCAGAGAGTTCGTAAGAGCTAGAAGTGGTGGATGACCACAAGGAAACAGAGTTTTCCAAACAGCTGGGAAGTTACTCATATGAAGTAACAGCAATGGTGACATCATGTAAAAGTCACCCCTAAGCTAAAGTGACACAAAATACAAGCATAGACATGAGGAAGCAGATAAGAAAGTCCAAACCTAACTGAGGAACTTTGAAAACTGATGACTGCTGTGAAGTGAAGAGTCTCTTTGAAGGGTAAGCCTCTAGATAAGTAGCCAGCCTCCAGTGGATGGACCCACACTGAATGATATTGGGGACACAAATTCGATTCTGTATGTTTTATATTTAAAATACTGGGTAGGGGTTGTACTGGGGGTTCAAATAGGGGAGAAGATATAAATACTATTAAAATATTTTGAATAAAATTTCCAAAAACTACATAAAAAAGACATTTTACATATTTTTAATTTTTTTTGTGTGTTTCATACAGGACATCCCAAACCATCTTATTCATCTTTATACCCACATCCCAAATAGCACCCTCCCATAGCCCACCCCCAACAGAGCCCATATACTGTTTTTCCTGTTACTGTCCACTGTGTTATCAGTGCCCCCAACCATTACCCAGTGCTAGTCCGTCCACTGAGTCTAGTCAGATTATCTAGAGTTCCTTGTTTTACTATGATCAGATCTTCCTCATCAAGCAGCAATCAGTTCCCAACATTCCTTTAGATAAGATAGGGGTCTGCTGTTCACTTTCCCATTTCTATGCTGGGTTACTGTCTGGGAGTGTCTTGGCCACCCTGACCAACAACTCAAAGGAAGGTACTTCCTCTATGGCATTGTTTCTTGTTATGTAGCCTAAAAAGACCTTTTAAAAAATGAACAGATGATGGGAGTCATCAGGTAGATAGGAAGAAAGGGGGTTTCAGAGGTATTTGTAAAAGAATTGAAAATTACAGTTATATAGCAACTATAAGTTAAAGAGATTACTTATACAACATACTGACTATAGTTAGTGCTTATATATTATATTGTTTGTAAATGCAGACAATGTAGATATTTTCACACCACAAATAAAATATTTCAAGAATGAATGAATGAAGTAGGTAGATTGAACATTCCACAGTGTATATGTATTTCAAAATAACATGTTGTAAATGATAAGTGCAATATTATCCATCAGTTTTTAAAAATCTTTTTAGTAACTATAATTTTTAGTGGATTTACAATGTTTTAATTGTGAAAAACCATCTTAAATACATGGATTAGCAAGCAATATTTATTAACATACAACAGACTTTTATTACTATTAGATGTTTATATGAGCTTCATGATAGTCAAAAAGCAAAGATATAGAAAAAGGACAAATGAATAAAAGCATATTGTATGAAACATCTAAAAATGGAGACAGCAAGTGAGTATGGAAGGAACAGAAACTAGAAAAATATTCCAATCATAGTTCATAAAATGGTAATATTAAGTTCTTACCCATTAATGACTATTTTAAATATAAATGGATTACTATTTCCAAGCAAATGTAGTGGGTAAGTAATTAAAGCAAGAGAAATCCTACCCATAAGAATTGTATTTTGCCTTTGATTACTCAAAGGTGATGAACACACCTTTTGTGAAGGGAACAAATAAAACCCATGAAAATGGAAACTACATAAAATGAAGCTGGTTGTACTTTTAGTCCATGGCTTGAGTATGTTCAGTGTCGGCATAGTAAAGACTGGGACCACAGGGTGGCACTGTTGAGAGGTGCTATGGACCTTTGGATTTAGGGAGTAGTCTGTAGTTCTTTGATGGATGTGCACAGAAAAGAGATGTGACCACATTGATTTTCTATTTCTCTGGCCCATGATGTAAATGAATCAAGATACAAGCAATTCATTCCAGTGCATACTTCCCACTTATTGCCACATGTCTTCTTCACTTTTCTCTCTTAATAAATGAATTTAAATTATATGCCTATGTTATTCAAAAATGACATTTTATTACATGAACATTACTTGATCATATTCCATTATTTAGCAATATTCTAATATAGATATGTGTTAAAATTTTTATTGTCACTTAATTAATTCTAGATTTGGATATTGTAGCTCTGGATATCATAGTTGAGTGTCCAGCAATTATGGAATCATTGCTCAAGTTACATATACAGTCATAATGGGATATGTGGTGATTAATTTTGATAGTTAGCTTACTGGATTTAGAATCATGTAGGAGCATGACACAGTCCTATATGTGAGAGCACTACTGGAAAAAATTTGTTGATGAGGGATGAGCCATTCTGAGCATGAACAGAACTATCCCATGGTGGGAAGCCCAGAAAAACAAAAGAGAATAAAGGAGAATAGGATGGGCAGCATTCCAGTCTTTTTGCCTCCTGTCCTGCCACAGCATGGATTTCTTTGCTCTCTATGCCTTCCCACCCTGATGGACTAACACTTCTGAAATTATGATCAATAATACATACTTACTCCATTAGTTTGTGTGCAGTTTTAAGTGTGACTATGTTTCTTTGTGTGCACATGTTTATGGGGAGGGGTGTGAGCATTCACAAGGAGGCCAGGGGTCACCTCCAGGTGTCAGTCCACAGGGTGCCATCCTCAGTGTTTTGTTTTCGAGACAAGCTCATTGATCTGGGAGTCTCTAAGATTAGAATGGCTGACCAGCAAGTCCCAAGGATCACCTATGTCTGCCTCCCCAACACTGGAATTACAAGTTGTGACCCCACATCCAGCTTTTCTACATGGGTTCTGGCAATCAAATTCAGATCCTCATGCTTGTAGGACAAGCATTTTACGTACAGATCAATCTCCCTGGAACACTTAAAATGTGATTTTTTTATAACAAGAAACATAGTCATTGAGATGCTCAGGGTCTCTGACTTATGGTGGCGTTACTTAATGAACTTTCAAATTTCCCATTATAGGGAAACATACACACACAACCATTCTGGTTTCTTTGTTTGTTTGTTTTATTTTGTTTTTGTTTTTAGCTTTAGGTATCTTATTCAATAAATGCATGACATAGAATCTTACTATAAAGTGGGATTTGTATTGAATCATTGTACCCAAATGTAAGATAACCCAAGCATTCTGAGCACTTTTAGAATGTTAGGAAAAGCTATGCTGTTTCATACTTTACGTGTACTAAATGAATTTTTTATTTATGATTGAAACAGAGAGAAAGAGGGTCCCCATGAAGGTTCTTAGTCTCATTCGTAAAAGAATTTAAAAATGGACCCAAATGGAAGCTTTTACAATTTTATTAGAATCTTAAAGAAAAATCCTCAGAGAGGGCAAGCTGGTAATCTTGGCAGTCTCTGCCCTGAGGAGGTGAATAATGGGAAGAAGGAAAGAAAGTCATGAAAGCCATGCAGGTTTAGAGCCTGCATAGAGGTCAGAGACGTGGCTGACTTGCATCCACATGGCTGGGAGAAAGAAGCTTTAGAGAAAAAGTGAAGAAATACAAGATGCTAGGGGCAGCCCAAAACATTAAGGAAAACATGTTTAGTAAGAAAGGCATGAAGAAGAAAATGAGAAATTATGCTTTCCTGAAGAGTTCAAGAAAGTGGACAGACTTATGGAGACCTACATGGCTGTGGCTGGCCTGGAAGTTCTGCAGGGCTCTGAGCTAGTTCCAGGTGAGAAATATTCACTACCTTGTTAACACACCAGGTATTCCGCCCATCTATTTAGCATAACTTAAGATGACCCTGCCTTCCTGGGAATGGTTCTATAACCAGGTAATTGACAAGTGAGACTAGAAAAGTAGGCTCTTCCAACAGACTAGACATTTTTTAGCCTGGAGTAGTTCAATTTATGGGGCCTCCTGATACTCTAACATGATGAATTAAACTTGTAGTGGGTTTATTGGGTCCTGACCTTATTATATGTTAAAGAGCATATTCACAAATGCATATTAATAAGCATGTAAGTGCTTGGGAACTTGCCACAACTGTCTTATATTAAAGAATTTTACAACTTAAGAATCTGTCGTAAGGCATTTCAACTTCACAATCAAGAACTAAGATTTTATTCTAGAAAAATATTGGATAGTCTCTAATATGACATAAGGGAATATGGCTTTATTGTTAACCAATACCTTAGAGAAATCTCTCCACACTTGCCAAGCTTCATTGCCTGAACCACTGCTTCCCTTTGAATGCCACAGAGGATTGCTTTCTCTACACTTAAAGCATTAAACTTACTCCTGGCCTACTAATATTTATACTATTTCATTTTATCATACAAAATGAAGTGCACCATGTTCAAATCTGAAATGTATCCCAGATGCCAAGCACTACACAGGACACAAGGTTTAGTAAGATAACTGGGTCCCAGATTCCTCCAGTGACAACTCCAAAGACTATAGCATCACAGATTCCTCCAGAGTGGAACTTTACAAAGACCAATGACAGACACCTGCAGAGACACTCAGCAAGACCATTGTGCTACACATTCCTCCAGACTTTCTTCAAATGTCCCACCCTAAAGCTATATAAATCTCACTATCCCAATGGTTCTTTTTTTTCCAGAACATGGGAGACTGCTATTCACTTTTCAATTATCAAGTTGCCCATTTCCATTTCAGCTCATAGTAGCAAATGAATTATCTCCATACTTGATTTATTAATCTCATTATAGTCTTGTGCCCCTAAGCCCCTTCAGCAGTTAATGAGTCCTCATACTAATTCCTGAAATATTAGTGTATTTGATTTCTCTGCTATATGAGACTAGATATTGATTTCTGATATGGAAGATGACACTCAGCTGTGTAGATTTTTCTGATGCCCACCTTGAATCTTCAAGTAAGGAATAATTCACAGGACTCCAGCATTTCCTGCTATGATCTTTCCGTTCTGCTCTACTTTTATGTTTTGTCAAGTGTATCTGAATTTTTCTATTTAATTAAAGATTATTAGCTCTTGCCAAAAAACCCTAAAGTGTACAGAAGAATTCAAAAAATTAAAATACATATTTTTAAACTTTTACAAAAACTTTATTGAGACTTTCATACATTCACATAAGGTGTTTTGATCAAATTCATGCCAACTCCCTCCCTTCCAACACCTCCCGTATCTCCCCATCACTTTTATCTTTTTCTTTATTTTTTCTCCTTTCATTTATTTATTTTTATGGGGCTTTTGGGTACTCTACCATTCCCCCCTCTGAAGAGATAACCTAAACTCTTTTAAGGATTAGATAAAAGCTCCCAGATACTTTTGACATTTTTGGCCTTTGGAACAAAGTATTTTGATAACAGTCCCAAGGACATTTTGACTTTTAGCCAAGAAACTGGCTACTTTTCTTTGGGGTCTTTTTCTCTAACTGCATTGCCGATTCCTACCTCTTATTCTTATCATCCCATCCTCTGAAGGGGTTGCCCAAATTGCCAGTGGGAATCAGGATGCAAACCACTCTGGCTTCTTCCATGCTGAACAAGGACACAGGGTGAGGCAACTGTAGTACCCCTTCAGTGGGTCTATCTAAAAGACTCCCAAATTGCATAACTCTGATCTCTAGGGGGGAAAAGAAAGTCCTTGAACTGTGAATAGGAAATGTGAAGGAGAAGTAAAGGCAAGAGTAATTAGCATTACAAGTTCTAGACAGGGAACTAGAAAAAAAAGTCAGAACAGGGCAATTTTCAAATGTTCATATGAAAGTCCATTGGAATTTCATGACAAGGACTTCCAAAAGCATCCCTCTATTGGGTTCCTCCTCATTTTTCTTTTGTCTTCCGAGGCTGGACTCTAGAGTGATGGATTCAGAATTTCCTTTCAGGTATTTTGATTGCTATTGGAGTGGTTAGAATCAGTGTGAGTTCCCTCTCAAAGCTTCTAAATAGGGGGAGAAAACAAATTTATCCATCAGTTTAGAAAAATAGCTGATTGTCTCCCTTAGCTACGGTTGGGCACTACAGTATTTGAGGCCAAGATTTGAAGTCTTACATCTGAGCAGCACTTTCTGGTTAGGAACAAAATCATCAATTAGAACTAATTGTCTAAATAACTTTTTATGTAGACTTAAGCCTAATGTCTGGGAAGTGTAATCCCTTGAACTCTTAAAGAAGTATGCTGATGACTTCACTCTTTGGTTATCCTTTCCTTTAAGTTGTTTAAGACCATACAGTTGGCCCAAATAAATCAATTTATTTTTACACTTAAGGTCATTTGAGGATCTGTTCCTCAGGGGTCACATGGGCTTGGGAGGAGCTCCTAGCTCCTTTCTTTTACCAGTTCCATATAAAGGAATATAAGTCAAAGGTCCTGTTTGACCATATCTGGCTTCACTTGGAAGCATGAATGAGATGGTTCCTCTAAGTTGACCCTCCTCTTTGTAGACTGGACACTGGTTCAAATCATCTCGTGGGGTCTCCATGTCCTTCCTGAACAAGAGGACAGGTGATTCACCACATTTACAGGACACTTTGAGCAATGTTCCATCGTCCTCTGGAACTTGATCGACCTTGGAGGGCAAGGGGCAAAAACTAGAGGGAATTAAAGGAAAATACAAAATTTTAAACACAGATCACGTGTAGACCTTACTCATTTAAGTAATTATTTTGCATAAAAATGTTTTATATCTTGAAATAGTATTCTAGGTACTTATACATATAAGAGCTCACTAGCATGGCTTTTAAAAATTACTCCTTGTTCTCCTCTTCGAATGTTATAGTGTACCATTATCATTTTATTTTTCTTTAGAGCTGACTGATATTACATTTGTACGAGATTGTTAGTATCCATTCATGTGTATATAACACATAGGTTGGCTGTACTTCCTGCAAATATCTCAATAATAAGGTAAGGATTTCTCTGAGTATATGCTCAAGAGTAGCACAGTTGAATCATATCATAGTTTTATTTTAAATTTTTTGGAGGAAGTCCCTGATTTCCAAAATGGCAATATTAATTTATACTCCCACCAACAGTGAATAAGGGTTCCTCTTTCTTCTCATCCTTTCCAGCATTTGTTGTCAGATACTTTGATGATACCTGTTCTGTCTGGGGTGAGTAGTATTTCAGTCATTTTAATTTGTATATTCCTGATAACCAGAGATGTTGAACACTTTTCTAAAAAGTTATTGGTCATTTATATTTCTTTCTATAAAAACTGCTTGTTCAATTCATAAGCTCATTTGTTGATTGGTAACTATTTTCTAGGTATTTAGTTTCTGAAGTTCTTTGTAAATTCTGGATATTAGCTACTTGTTTGTATATGGCTAGTAAAGACTTTCTCCTATTCGGTGGGCTGTCTGTGTTCTGACAATAGTTTCCTTTACTGTGAAGAGCCTTTTTAATTTCATGTAATCTTACCTGTTGATATTTAGGACTAGTTGCTGTGCTATTGCTGTTCTGTTAAGAAAGTTCTAGCCTGATCTACACCTTTAATCCCCAAACCCCAGACACAGAGGCAGGGGCATCGCTGTGAAATATCAGGAGAATCCATCAGGCTATTTGTGACCTTTCGCAGTTCAATATGAATTCCTAAATTGTTTTCTTCTTAGATCTGTGAAATATGACATCAGATTTTGTTAGGTGTTGCATTAAATCAGATAATATAGCAATTTTTACAACTTTAACTCTGCCAATCCAGAAGTATGGAATGTCTTTCCATTGTGTAGTGGTTTTTTTTTTTTTAAATTTAATTTTTCAGTGTCTTGAAGTTTTCCTTATAGAGGTCTTTGTATTCTTTGATTTGATGTATTCTTAGGTACTTAACATTTTGGAACTATTTTGAATAAGATATTTTTTCCAAATTTCTTTCTCTGGAAGTATACTATGGGTATGTAAGAAGGCTACTGCTTTTAATAATAATTTTGTAATTTACAACTAGATTATAAATTTTTATTAGCTCTTGGAGTTTTCTAGTAGACTATATAGGGTACTTACAGTACAGATTCATATCATCAGCAAATAGGGACTGTTTGACTTTGTTCTTTCTTATTTTTATCCCCTTTATGTCATTCTCTTGTCTAATTGCTATAGCTAAGCTTTTGAACACAGTATTAAATAAGAGAGTTGAAACTGGGAACACGTGCCTCATTCCTGATTTTAGAGGAAATGCTCTGTGTATCTCTGTTTAATATAATGTTGATTATAGGTTTGTTGTTTATAGCCTTTATTAACCTAATGTATGGTGTATCTGTTCCTAATGTCTCCAGGATTTTTATCAAGAAGGCATGCTGAATCTTTTCGGCATCAATCAGGAGGATTATGTGGTTTCTATCCTAAAGTGTGTTTATATGGTGTGTTATATTTATTGATTTGTCTATATTGAATCAAACTTATCTTTCTGGGATGAAGCCTGTGGGTCTCTCTCTTCCCTCATGTGCCATTGGCCACTGATCCATGAGTACAAAGGGAGAAGAGGTGACTAATAAGGTCATGATGGCCATGAGTATGATAGAAAAAGCTTTCTGGGAGACATCTTCAGACAGACACCTCATTTATTCAATAAGGATCAAGGAAAAATATAGGGTGGAGGTGGCAGGAAAACTTCACCTGATAGTTGTTCATAGTATGCTTTATTTACATGTGGAAGGGGGATCCTATCATCTGGCTATAGGGCAATCTCTAATTATCATATAGAAAAAAACTGGGTGCAATTTATTGCAGGTAACTATGCCAAAGGTAGTGTTTCAAATAAGGCCAGTCATCTGTGCTTGGAGGCAATTTCCAGACAAGGTCCAGATAAGGCAGAGAGCAGGAAGCCCCTGAAAAAGGGGCCAAGCTCCTTAGAGCTATCTGGACATGGTAGACTGCAACCTTAGCAGCAGCATCCCCCAACATCTCCCCCAGTTTTGTTTTATAATGGAGAGGTGTCATCACAAGCTTTAAGAGCCTATTTATCTATATCGGGAGAATCCAAAGTCCAAAATTGACCATGACCTGATTGGTAGTAATTTTTGCAATAGCAATAATTTGTCAGTGAAGAAATTGTATGAAACAGGGAGTAAGCATCAGGATAACATATAGCATAATCAGGGGCCTATTGATATTGTAACATTCTTCCCTCTGAAGCGGTAACCCCAAAATCTTTTGGGGATAAGAGCTCCCAAATATTTCTAATGTTCTTTGCCTTTGGGAAATAGAACTTTGTTTAAAGGCCCAAGGACATTTCAACCCCCAGCCAAGAAAGAAACTGGCTACTTTTTGTGGGGCCTTCCTACCCTGGCTTCCCAGCCAATTTCCATCTCCTGTTCTTATCATACCACCCTCTGAAGAGGTTTGCCCTAATTGCCAACAGTGAATAAGAATGCAGATTGCTCTGGCTTCCTCCATGCTGAACAGGGACAAAGGGTGAGGCAATTGGGGCACCCCTTCATTGGTTCCATTCAAAAGACTCGCAAATTTCACAACTCCCAACTATGTGGAGAAAAGGAAGGTGCTTGACTGGGGTCTGGGCAATGCAAAGGAAAAGTGAAGGCAAGAGTAGTTAGTATTACAGTTTCTAGGCAGGGGACTAGTAAAAGTCCAAATTAAAGTTCGTTGGAATTTCTTGATGAGGGCTTCCAAAGGCATCCATCTAACCGGTTCCTTTTTTTTTTTTTTTTTTTTTTTGCCTGCAAGGCTGGACTGATGATTGATGAACTCGGGATTTGTTGTCAGGCACTTTGATAACTGTTGGAGTGGCTAGAATCAGCTCCCTCTTAAATAAACTCTAGATAGGGAGAGAAAACAAATTTAGTCATCACTTTAGAACAATAGTGGGTTGTCTCCCTCAGTTGTAGGTGGGCAATCCACTATTGTAGACCAATATTTAAAGTCCTACACCTGAGTAGCACTGTCCTATTAGGAACAAAATCATCAATGAGAAATAATTGTCTAAATAAGATCTTATAAGAACTTAAGTCTAATGTTTGGGATGTGTAATCTCTTGAATTCTTAACAAAATATGCTGATGAATTTAATCTTTGGTTATACTTTCCTTTTGGGGTTGAAGACCATACAGTTGGCCCAAATAAACCAATTTATTATTACTTTTAAGGTCATATGAGGATCTGTTCCTCAAGGGTCACATGGGATTGGGAGGAACCCCTGGGTCCTCAGACTTTTTTTTTATTTTTACCAGTTTCATCTACCTGAAGATAAGTCAAGAGGTCCTGCTTGACCTTGGCTTTGCTTGGAAGCATGGAGGAAATGTTTCCTTTATGTTGACCCTCCTCTTTGTAGACTGGACACTGGGTTAAGTCCATCTTTTGGGGTCTCCATGGCCTCCCTGAACAAGAGGACAGGTGACTCACCAAAGTTACAGGACATTTCGAGAGATGTTCCATAGCCCCTGGAACTTGTTTGACCTTGGAGGGCAAGAAACAAAAAATTGTCTCTTTACATCCCTCTGACCAGATTAGTATAGGCCCCAAAGTCTGGGTATTAAACACCCAAGAAAGTTCATTACACCAATCTGGTGCTTTTAATTACCATGTTCCATGTAGATAAAACTTGGGCAAAAATCAAACATTTTTAAATAAAACTTGATGAGATATCCTTAAACTAGTTGACTAAACTGTGACCTTAGAAAATTTAAGATTATTTATATCTTTGTCTCATCCTTGTTATATTGTAACAACCCTACACAGACCTTTATCATTTGTTTAGGCTTTCTCATTTTTCTGTCAATTTTGGAAATATCCAGCCATCATAATTTTTAGACATAAATTCTTCTTTAAAAATGTCTCCATTCTCGTATCCTTCTAACATGTTTTAACGTTTCATTTTTTAAATAACTATGAGAAACAATAACATTAACAAACACTTTTCCATCTGTTGTGAGAATTCTTTTCCTGGGGATACTAAGCAGTGTTTTTCCCCTTTTTAGGTTGTAGTATCAAACCAATGTTTGATTACATTAAAGTTTTTTTCTGGGGAACCAATAAATTTATTGAGCTTAGTTACAGAGATGACTGAGGGGTTGCTGAGGTGTATGAGTGACCTGAGTGTATGTATACTGGAAAGCCTTAACCCAGCATGAATCAAGCCTTTTCTTCCTAGCCTTTTCCAGATAATATACTTTAGTCCTCCCCAAACCCAGGAGAGCATGAAATTAGGTCCAAATTTCATACAGTTGGCTGGGAAGAGCAGCTAGATACTTAGGTGAGGGTCCAATGACCTTGATTATCACTCCTTCTTTAATTAAAGAATAGGATACTTAAGGCAACAAATCCAATTGTGACGATCTTTTGTTAGTGGATACAGCTGGAGTCATGAAGATGGTAGTTGTTTGACTCAGAAGAAAGTAGTATGTAACATCATCTTATTAAGAGAACATGGAATCTAAATTATATACATATGACAATCTCATAAGTTAATATTACCTGTGTACATATTCTGTTTTATAAGTTTCCAGGTAAATAGTAGAGAAAACACAAAACAATTAAAAATTATTTTTACCTTGTGTAGTTTAGAGAATGGTTTACCAAAACCTTGCTTTAGGTAGAGAAAAGAAATTGGTACATAGTTAAACATTAGTAATTGATGTTTACAGCCTCCAGCATAATCAATTTAGGAAAACTGTGCTATAACCCTGTCAGACTTTAATAAACCCTTTTAGTAACAAATTATAAACAAATCTATAAATTTACCGAGCAATTAATATTTTACCTCACATATACAGAGAGAAATGAACAATTATCTTAAATATATTATTACATTGTATAAACTTTGAGATACCCTTGTAAGGCTTGAAGCATGTTTTAAACAACGAAGCCTTCTTTAAAGGTTTAGAGATGTTTTACATAGACTTGGAAAATGTTTATTCTACATAAAACATATCTAAACATAGAGATAAATTACACCCTGGAGCAGAAGCAGTCATTCCTTAAAAGTTAATTTATATTTTTAATAGGGACCATGTTGTAATTTAACAATTTTAGTTTACAAGAGAACTCACAAGTTAATTTTATAGCTAGTAAATTATTATTTAATGACTGTTCAATTAGTATTAAACATAAATCTACACATTCACAACAGTCTCATTCAATAAATACTGCATTTAAATGCAATGTCACAACAAACCAGTTTCAAAGACCGATTACCTTAATGAAATTTTGATCAGATGTATATGAAAGAAACTCTTAAAAGCCAGCAGTACATTACATATACATTTATATACATACATACATTTTACAGTAGTCTGTGTTCGTCACCAAATAATCCCATTAACTACTTTTACTATAGACAGTAATACCCTCTGTTATAATAGTTTACACCTTAGCTGTTTTTATTTGTATAGTGTATTTACTTTTAGGCTGTTTTGTAGCCTAGACTTCTCAAAATGTCTGTGTTGGATGAAGCCATACACACTGATGAGGTAGAATGAAGCAACTGGTACATATTTAAATTTATCTTTGTATTTACCACACATTTTATATTAGCCTGTGTTAGTGACTTTACTCAGTATGGTGACCAAATAGTGAATCCCATAAACTACTTTTACTACAGACAGTAATACCCTCTGTTGAAATTAGTTTACACCTTAGCTGTTTTCAATTGTACAGTGCATTTACTCTTAGACTGTTTTGTTGTCACAGGGTCATGGGGCCAGTCTGAAGCTGGAAAAGTCTTTGAGAACATATCTTGAGATAAGAGGCTTGAGTCTGAAGTGGGAGGGCCAATCCCATCTCCAGAGTCAGCTTTTCAGTGAGCTCAAACAGCAAGTGACAATTTACCAATATAATTAATACAAAAAGGCATTTGTTTTTCTTTAGTCTAAAAGTTTTGAATTGTTTATCTATATTTTACTTTTAAACTAAGGCAATACTGTTAACTGCATAGTGAATTCCTTTGAAGAGAGCTGTCAGATTAGATTGGAAAAAAAACATTTTATAATTTATTATACATGATCTTGGATTAAGTAACCATGACCTAGGGAATAAGAAACACAGAAAACAATGGTACCTAAAAGAAATGCAAAGAGACTATATCATAATACTCTTCTCTTTTTAGTCTATGCATAACATTTTAACTAGAAGGTACCCAGGGAATGATGTGGCAGGGACAAAAGCAAGCATATAGTATTCGAGCATTAGTGAGAGAAATAATCTATTCCAGAGAAAAACAGGCTTAGAATCACAATGCAGAAAAGGGAAGCAATTGGAACCGGAGTCCACATCTTAAGTCTGAAATCCAAGCAGGTCTTCCACTTTAATCTCTCATAGCTGTAACTATGTGTTGGTAGTATCTTGTCTCCCATTGGCTGCCATAGCCCTCAGAGGGGGAGAAAAGGCCATGACCCATGTCATGCACCAGCCATCACCCATGTGTGCTCGGCAAGAGGGCCCCTCCTCCCAGGGGAAGTCTGTGGGGATGAGGAGGACCATAGGAGTAAAACCTCCATGTGAGTGTGTAGTCTCTGATGAGCCCCTTCCCTGAGAAAAAGTTTAGGGAAAAAATGGCTTTTGAAATCTCTTTTCTGTTTGTCCATGGGGCAAGGGCCTTAAATTCTTTAAATGCTCCGTGGCCACCTGCTGCTTTAAATCCCTTATTTTTGCTTGTTTGTGTGTTTGTTTTCTCTCTCTCTCATGGGGCAGGTCAATTTAAATTCTCACCTAACTGGTTTGGTCTGAGCCTGAATGCCCCGAGGCAAGATAATAAAATGGATAAGGAAGTTTATTTGCTCTCTTAGGAGTTGAATTCATTGTGTGTGAAAATCCCTGCCCTTTTAGAACTTTGGGGATTCCTTGTTTTTAGGGGTGTTGTCCAAGATAGAAAAGGAAAAGGGAATGAAACACTGAGTCCCATGTGAAGACTCAAACCAAAAGTCAAAGGAGGAGAAAGGGAGTGTTGCTGTGGATCCTCAGAATGAGATGGCCAAGGCAAAGATGCTGCTACCCTCTTGAAGAGGGGGTAATCACAAAGTCCATGCATCCAAGGAGTCACATATTCAGGTGCCAGCTGTGTGCCTCTCCCTTCCCTCGTGGGTTGTTGGCCACCAATCCATGAGAACAAAGGGAGCAGAGGTGAATAACAGGGTCAGGTCGGCCATGAATGTGACAGAAAAAGCTTTCAAGGAGACAGCTTCACTGAGACAGCTCGTTTATTCAGTAGGGGGTCAGGAAAAATATAAGGTGGAGGCAGCAGCCAAAGCTTCACCTGATAGGTGTTCATAGTATGCTTTATTTACATGTCGTAGGGGGATCCTATCATCTGGCTATAGGGAAATCCCTAATTATCGTATAGAAAATACCTAGGGGCAGTTTATTGCAGGTAACTAAGCCAAAGGTCATGTTCCAAATAAAGCCAGGCATCTGTGCTTCAAGGCACTTTCCAGATAAGGTCAGGCAGAGAGCAGGAAACCCCTGCTGAAAAAGGGAGCTCCTCCATACAGCACCAAGCTCCTTAGAGCTATCTGGACATAGTGGACTGCAACCTTAGCAGCAGGGTCCCCCTACAGAAGCCCACTTGGTCATATAATATGATCATAACATATTTCATTTGCAATTATTTTGTTGAGAATAGTTTTTAATTTTATTTTTCTTTAAAATCTTTGGGGCTTCTTGGGGATAGCATCTTTCCTGGGTAAGATAGGTGGTGCTCACTGCACCTTGATTCCCCCAGCCTCATTCACCCTCCAAGCTCCCCCACCTCATCTCTCCTCCTAGCAAGGGCACTGGCCCATTTCTTCTCTTGGCATGTCATACCTCTGGAATAACCTTTTGACCCAGACTCCTCACTGCTTCCTGATCCTTTGCATCCATACCAACCCAATTCTCCCCTCTAGTCCCCAGGATCCCTAGGGATCTCTTCCCCTTCCCACCTCCATTTGCATCTCTGGGAGGCCCAGACCCCTAGCTTCCTGGGGCCAGCACCTTTCCTGGGTGACATAGGTGGTTCCCACTGTGCCATAACTCCCCAAGCCTCATTCACCCTCCAAGTTCCAGCACCTCATCTCTTCTAGCATGGGAACTGGCCCATTACTTGTCAGATATCTGGACTGACCTCTTGGCCCAGACTTTCCACTGTTTCCTGATTCTTTGCATCCATACCAATTCATCCCCTCCCGCAGTCCCCAGGATCCCTCCAGGTCTCTTCCTGCTCCCACCTGCTTTGCATCCTTGGGCAGTCCAGTCCCCCAGCTTCCTGGGGCCAGCATCTTTCCTGAGCCCTGGTCCCAGGCCAGCTCAACCATCAAATTTCTCAGGTCAGCATCTTTCCTGGAGGGATCCAGACCTTAGGAGAAGACATGAGAGAATCTGATCCTCTTCCAATTTGGGCCTGTGTGGAAAGGCTTGAGCAGCAAGATGAAAGCAATTAGGCTCCTTCAATATAAAATCAAAGGAGAGAACCTGAAGCTTAGACCACCCAGTTTTTCATGCCTAATGAGTAGACCATGAAGGCACACAAACTTTACAAAAAGAATCAAACCTAAACTCAACAAAGAAAGGCTTGAGTCTCATACAAGAATAGAGACTACAAAAGAAATCCATAGGTCAAAGTCATAGCTAAGAAATAATAACATGAAAAATCCAAATAATATATCTCCAACAAGTACCAACAGTCCTCTAGGAGTGTACAATGAGAAACCCTTAGAGAAAATAGAGGACATGGAATTCAAAAGGACAATTACAAACATGATAAAAGACTTCAGTGAATTTAAAGAACACACAAAGAAATCAAAGAACTGAAAGAAGATAGGGACAAACTTCTGAATAAATTCATAAAAGAGTTATAAATATTGAAGAATAAACAGGTTGAAATGAAGAAGGAAGTGAAACACTCAATAAGCCAGTTAGAAACTACATGAGAAAGCCTCAACAATAGGATGAATGAAATGGAAAACAGAATATTGAGACTGGAAAATAAAGTGAACTAATTAGACCACTCAAGCAAAGATAATGAAAAATTTAAGAAAACACAAGAATAGAACATGCAGGAATTGTGTGACAACATAAAAAGAACAAACTTATCAATCACAGGCATATAGGAAGGAGATGAATCTCAGGGTAATGGTATGGACCAGATCTTCAACAAGACTGTAGAAGAAAATTTCCCCACATTAAAGAAAGATATGCCCATAAAAATAAAAGAAGCACATAGAACACCAAATAGACAGGACCAGAAAAGAAACTCTCCATGGCACGTCATAATAAAAAGCCTAACATACAGAACAAAGAAATAATATTGAAAGCTACAAAGAGAAACAAGTCACATATAAAGGAAAACCAATCAGAATTATAGCTGACTTTTCAGTGGAAACTATGAAAGCCAGAAGATCCTGGACCAAAGTATGGCCAGTTTTAAATGACCACAGATGTTAGCCCAGATTACTTTACCCAGCCGAAATTTCTATTATAGTAAAAGGGGAAAGAAAAATCTTCCATGACATAAATAGGCAGAAAGAATGTCTACAAAATCAACCCTTCAGAGAGTTCTTGAAGCAATACAAAGTTGAAGAAACGAACAACTATACCCAAGTGGTAACAGAAATAAATTTAATGAAGGTATAACTGTGAAAATGCACAGCTACACCAAGAATGTGAACAGAAAAAAAAAAGAGACAGGAATCAATACACACCTTTCATTAATAACTTTAAATATCAATGGATTGAACTCCCCAGTCAAAAGGCACAGAATAATTGAATGGATTAGGAAACAAAACCCTTCTTTTTGTTGTCTGCAAGAAACTCATCTCACTTTCAAGGACAGGAACTACCTTAAGGTGAAAGGATTGAAAAAAGTATTCCAGCAAATAGTACAAAAAACAAATCAGGTGTTGCAATTCTAATATCTGACAAAATAGACTTCAAAATAAAATTAATTAGAAGAGATAAAGAGGGCTACTTCATTCTGATCAATGGAACAATTGACCAAGAAGATATTACAATCATGAACACATATTCACCAAACTCTGTTGCACCCAACTTCATAAAAACAGTACTACAGGACTATAAAGAACAAAAATACTTGACTTCTCATTGCAACTCACTTGAAAAGCAACAACAAATGAAACCCAAACCCAGCAGAAAAAAAATCAGAGCAGAAATTAATGAAACAGAAAAAAAGAAAACAATACAAAGAATCAATGAATCCAAGAGCTGGTTCTTTGAAAAGGTAAACAAGATTGACAGATCACTAGACCAGTTAACCAAAAGAAAGAAAGAATAACTTTAAATCAACAAAATCAGAGATGAAAGAGAAAACATTACAATAGACATAAAAAATATCCAGAACATTATAAGAGAATACCTTAAAAACCTATACACTACTAAATGTGAAAATGTAAAAGAAATGGATGGGTATCTCAAAGCATGGGAACCACCAAAATTAAACCAAGCAGCGATAAACAGCTTAAACATACCCATAACACATAAGGAAATTTAAACAGTAATAAAAAAAAAACTCCTTACTAAAAAATTCCGAGAATCAGAAGGATTTATAGCAGAATTCTACCAGACATTTAAAGAAGATTTATATCCAATGCTACTTAATTTACTCAAAAAGATAGAAATGGAGGGAGAACTTCCAAATTTCTTCTATGAAGCCAACATCACTGTAGTAGCAAAACCAGGTAAAGATTCAACCAAAAAAGAAAACTAGAGACCCATATCCTTAAAGAACATAGATGTAAAATTTTTCAACTAAAAACTTGCAAACCTCACACAGACAAACATCAAAAAGATCATCCACCATGGTCAAGTCGGATTTGTTCCAGAGATTCAGAGATGGATCAATAAACATAAGTCAATAAACTTCATAAATCATATAAATAGACTCAAAGACAGGAACCACATAGTTATCTCAATAGATGCAGAGAAGGCCTTTGACAAAATTCAACATGCATTTATGTTCAAAGTCCTGGAGGGAATTTGACTGGAGGGAATATACCTCAACATAATTAAAACCATGTACAACAAACCCACAGCCAACATCATTCTAAATGGAGAAAAACTGGAAGGATTCCTGTTAAAATCAGGAACCAGACAAGGCTGTCCACTATCTCCACTCCTTTTTAACATAGTGCTTGAAAATCTTACAAGAGCAATAAGACAAGAAAAGGAAATTAAAGGAGTAACAATTGGAAGAGATCAAATTATTCCTTTTTTGAAGACAATATGATATTATATCTAAGAGATGCCAAAAATTTCACCAGAAAACTCCTAGAAACTATTAACATTTTCAGTAGAGTTTCAGGATACAAAGTTAACCTACAAAAGTCTGTAGCCTTTCTATATACAAGTAATAAGCAATCAGAGAAAGAGCACATGGAAATACTCCCCTTCAAGGAATACACCTGACTAAAGACATTAAAGACCTATACAGTGAAAATTTTGAATCTTTAAAGAAAGATGGAGAAAGGCATCAGAAGATGGAAGTACCTCCCATGCTCATGGGTGGCAAAAATTAATATTGTGAAAATGACCATCCTACCAAAAGCCATTTAAAGATTCATTGTAATGTCAATTAAAATCCACATGACGTTATTTACAGAATTGGAAAAAGTCTCCTAAGATTCATACTGAAGCATGAAAGACCTCGGATAGCCAAAGCAACATTGAGCACTAAGTGCAATAGTGGGGGATTACTATACCAGATTTTAAACTGCATTACAGAGGTATAGTCATAAAAACAGCAGGGTACTGGCACAGAAATAGACCCATAGATCAATAGAACAAAATTGAAGACCAAAATATGAGTACATGCAACTTCAGCCACGTGATATTTGACAAAGAATATTCACTGGAAGAAAGACAGCACGTTCAGCAAATGGTGCTGGCAAAACTGGATCTCCACCTGTAGAAGAATGAAACTAAACTCGTATCTTTCACCTTTCACAAAAGTCAACTTCAAATGGAACAAAGAGCTCAATGTGAAGCCTGAAACTCGGAAACTGTTAGAAGAAAACATCAACAATAGCCTACCAGATATAGGTGTAGGAAAGGATTTTCTAAACAAAACAATTGTTGGATCGTTCTCCAACAGGTATGGCACAGGGAGAGAGGCCAAGACCAGCCTGTGTTCCTCTCTTGGGGCTGAGCAGGATGGTGAGTGTCGGAGACTCAGAAACCACACCGAGTCGGGAGTCTTGTCAAGGCAGGAATTCACTTTATTGTGTCACGCATTACCTTATACAGTTTAAACAAAAAGGGGTGTGGAAAAGGGAAGGGCAAAGGTGTATGTCATCTGGGGCAATGGCTGTGAGCCACTGGGAATTGGCCACGCCCGCTGTGACTGGGGAGAGGAAGTCCGAGGTCCGGCCCTGCTGAGTCACTTCCATGAGGAAGTGACTGGCCAGAGACAGGTCACCAAATTTTAGTCAGGCTCAGGAAGTTACAATAGGCTTCGTCATAAGTTATGACACAATTATGAAGGTCCCGGAGACCCAACAAACAATTGTTCAGGAAACAAGGTCAAGAATCAACAAATGGGACCTCATAAACCTAAAAAGCTCCTGTATATCAAAAGAAGCAACCAAGGAAGTGAAGAGAAAACCTACAGAATGGGAGAAAATCTTCACCAGCAGCACATCTGACAGAGGTTTAACATCCAGAATACATAATAAACTCAAAAAACAAAGAATCAAGAAAGGAAGTAACTCAATTAAAGGATAGGCTAAGGAGATGAAAATAGAGTTCTCAAAAGAAGAAATAAAGATGGCTACGAAGCATCTTAATGTTCATCACCATTAGTAATTAGGGAAATATAAATTAAAACCACGTTTAGATTTCATCTTACTCCAGTCAGACTGGCTATGATCAAGAGAACAAATGATATCAAATGTTGGAGAAGATGTGGGGAAAGGGGAATGCTCATCCACTGCTTGTGGGATTGCAAACTTGTTCAACCCTTATGGAAAGCAGTGTGGAGAACTCTTAAAAAACTACAAATGAGCTCTGTGTCCCTGGACCTGCACCACCGGCTAACTCTCCTAGCCTGCACTCCTATCCTCAGGCCTCTTGGGACCAACTGAGTGCCTTTCTTGGGCCCCAGGAGCACTGCTTCTTGTCCTGGCCCACCCTCACCTCTCTCTGCATCCCTGGACCTGCACCACCGGCTAACTTTCCTAGCCTGCACTCCTATCCTCAGGCCTCTTGGGGTAAGTCTATAGCGCAGCCCTCTGCACCTTGACTCCCCAAGCCACATTCACCCTTCCATCTCCGTGCTGTTCGCTGCTCCCAGTTTGGGAACTACACCATCCCTAGACTTGGGGCCCCAGGCACCGGGGGAACCAGTACTGCTTCCTGACTCTTCTCACCCAGACCAACTTAGTGTGGGAAGCAGGCGCAGTCGAGCCGGCCAAGATGGCGCCCTGGCTGGCTGCCAAGCCTCATGCCCCTCACTTGTTTACTCCAACCTGCGCAAGCACAATAAGCCCAATCATGTGCTGCCTGCTTGACCAGAGACATCATCGAGCATGATCCTGCTATGTGGCCCAATAAGCTGCCACTCTGCCTGCCCGCTACATGTTTGTGTGCCCTGATTGGTACTGGCTGAGGGGAGGGCTGTTGGGAATGCTATATGAAGAGCTGAAGTGTGTAATAGAGAGAGAGAGTGAGAGAGAAAGAAGCTTGAACCTCACCTTGGTGTCTGTGTCGTCTTTCCTCGGCTCTGCTGGACGGAGTCGCGGTTTGTGGCAAGTGGTGGCCCATACAGGGACCCCTGATGCTCCGGAGTTGTAAGGAAAAGACAAAACAATAGTGCTAGCAAAAGTTCCCCCTAAGAGGGAATGAAGGGAAAGTTTCCACAAGGTGGAATGGAGACTAAAGATCCCTAGGAAAAGGGACGGAGAAGTATAGATAGATAGATAGATAGATAGATAGATAGATAGATAGATAGATTATAGACAAATAATTGAAGATGATAGATAGATGATAGATATAAATGTTTGACATTGATAGATAGATAGATAGATGGTAAGTAGATAGGTAGGTGGTAGATAGATAGGTGATAGATAGATGGATAATAGATAGATATAGATGATAGATAAATGATGGATGATGAAGTTTTAAAAGAGTTTTGGAGGATATGGGAAATGTACAGAGTAAGCAAGAACTTAAGAATATAGAGTAAACAAGAACTTAAGAACA
>NW_008334668.1:72459-73724 GCF_000622305.1 Nannospalax galili | reverse complement strand
GAATATGTATAACATCTGTAAAGTTTCAGAATTTTTCCCGAGCAGGTAATTTATCCCGAGAAATTGGAACAATGCTGCAAGGAAATTGGAGTCATGAGTTCGACAAGAAGATGGCAGAGTTGTGACCATCCACCGTGGCAACAAATAACACCCGAGTAGAGATTGCCACTGTGCAGGAGTGGCTGGAGGCTATGCAGGGCACCTTTAGCTTCCTCAAGAATTGGGGGGGCATGGTTTTTTGGGGGTTCCTTTTGGTTGTGGCATGTGGAGGTATGCTGTGGTGCATGACGCGCATCCGGCGGCAGACAGTGGCCCAACGGCAAATGCTCGTCCAAGCTATGGCAGTGTTGGAAGCAGGAGGATCTCCCTCCATTTGGCTAAATATGCTGGACTGGTAGTCAATGACGGGTAAGACCCTCTCATTCGCATACCAAACTAAGACAGACCGACAACCATGATGTTGCCGAGATGATGACGGGTAAGGATGCTAAATGAAAGAGGGCAACCTAAGCCAGGCATGGTCCCTTGGCCTCCCTTGGTTTTAATTAAACAAAAAAGGGGAGATCGAGCCGGCAAAGATGGCGCCCTGGCTGGCTGCCAAGCCTCGTGCCCCTCACTTGTTTACTCCAACCTGAGCAAGCACAATAAGCCCGATCATGTGCTGCCTGCTTGATCAGAGACATCATCGAGCATGATCCTCCTACGTGTCCCAATAAGCTGCCACTCTGCCTGCCCACTACGTGTGTGTGTGCCCTGATTGGTCCTGGCTGGGGGGAGGGGCTGTTGGGAACACTATATGAAGAGCTGAAGTGTGTAATAGAGAGAGAGTGAGAGAGAAAGAAGCTTGAACCTCACCTTGGTTTCTGTGTCTTCTTTCCTCGGCTCTGCTGGACGGAGTCGCGGTTTGCGGCAAATTAGTACCTTTCTTGGGCCCCAGGGGCACTCCTTCTGGACCTGGCCCTGCCCTCACCTCCCTCTACTTCCCTGGTCCTGCAACATCTGCCAGCCTCTTGCTGGGGCTGCCAGCCTCTTTCTGGGGCTCCGAGGCTTTCCTTTCCTCTCCTGATCCTTTGCATCCAGTACAACCCAGCTACTCAATCCACTCCCTGGGAAATCTTGGGGCTTCTTCCCACCCCATCTGCCTTTGCATCCCTGCGTGGCGTGGCCACTGCCAGGGTCTCAGGTCAGTCCAACACCCAAGTTCCTGAGGCCAAAATCATTCTTAGAAGATTCCAGACCCAAGGAGAAAGTCTGAAAACTTCTGA
>NW_008334668.1:70394-71161 GCF_000622305.1 Nannospalax galili | reverse complement strand
TCAAAAGACACAGACTATATGAATGGATTAAGAAACAAAACCCATCTTTTTGTTGTCTGCAAGAAACTCATCTCACTTTCAAGGACAGACACTATCTCAAAGTGAAAGGATGGAACAAAATATACCAAGCAAATGGCACTAAGAAAAAAGCAGGCGTAGCAATCCTAATATTGGACAAAATAGACTTTAAACTGAAACTAACCAGAAAAGACAAAGAGGGCTATTTCATTTTGATCAAAGGAACAATCAATCAAGAAGATATTACAATCATGAACATATATTCACCAAACTCTGGTGCACCCAACTTCATAAAAACAATACTACAGGACTTTAAGACCCAAATTAAGCCCAACTCATTAATAGGAGGGGACTTCAATACCCCACTATCTCCATTAGATAGGTCAACAGGCCAGAGACTTAACAGAGAGACATCTGAATTAAACAAAACCATATATCAAATGGACTTAACAGATATCTTCCGAGTATTCCACCCAAACACCAAAGGACATACCTTCTACCTAGCACCCCACGGAACTTTCTCCAAGATCGACCATATACTGGGGCACAAAACAAAGCTCAGCAAATACAAAAAGATTGAAATAATTCCATGTGTTCTATCAGACCACAATGCAATAAAACTTACAATCAATACCCGAAGAAGCCCAAATCACCACACGAATACATGGAGATTAAACAACACACTCCAGAATGATGAATGGGCCAAAAGAGAAATTAAGAAAGAAATAAAAGTATTCCTGGAATTAAAT
>NW_008334668.1:66724-67333 GCF_000622305.1 Nannospalax galili | reverse complement strand
AACCTAGGGGATAAGGAGAAAGAAGAAGCTCAACGGAGGTAGGATCATAGGAGTAAGGGTATTAGTAAGGAAGAAACGGGGGGAAGTGGGGGCACCTTAAGGGGGAAAACCATGATAGAAGAATGAGATGATACAAGAGAGAAACAATGCCTAGCTAGTCACGATAACTAGAGGGAACCCTACTATTCCTACAATCTACTGACAAATTATACATAACAGATCAAGACATATATCTCTAGATAAGGTTTATTTGAGACCAACTGGTCATTACCCAAGGTTTATCTGCAGGACACACAGTAATTAAAAATGCCAGAATGGTGGAACTAACCTCCCTGGTTGTTTAACAGACATACCTGGAGATCTATACTAATTGGGTCGGAGGGATAAAAAGGACGCTTTTTGCTCCCTGCCCTCCTATGTCGATTAGTTCCCAGGGACCATGAGCATCTCACAAAATGTCCTGTAATGGTGGTGGGTCATCTGACCTCTTGATCAAGGAGGCCAAGGAGACCCCACCAGATGGACTTGAACCAGTGTCCAGTCTATAAAGAGGAGGGTCAACACAGAGGAATAATTTCCTCCATGCTTCCAAGAGAAGCCAACAATGGT
>NW_008334668.1:51643-66102 GCF_000622305.1 Nannospalax galili | reverse complement strand
ATTTTGTAAGAGATGCAGCCTAGCTCAGAAAATTGTTATTGAATAGGTTAATGCTGTTGTAATGAAATGCTTCTTTTAATTAAAAAAATAAATTTAAAAAAATAAAAAAAGATCAACTAACCAAATAAGCAAAAACCTCCCGAAAAACAAAACCCAGCATGGTCAGGGACACCATGGATGAGAAATAAAAGGGCTTGCAGGAAGGTATAAGATAGTCCAGCTGACCAGATGACAGGGAGGCAAGGTACTGGGAAAAACAATGGGGCCAGTCTTGGCTGGTGGCTGCTTTCAGGGTGTCTACCATGAGTGACATAGGCAAGGCAATGTGCCCCTTCATGTATATCATCAAATGTATCTAATTGCAACAGACTAAATTGTAAGAATGGTGTCTAAGAAAGCCTTCACCTAAGCTGAAGAGATGGCTCATTGGTTGAGATACTTGCTGCTCAGTCATGAGAACAAGCTGTGTAGCCTCACCTTTAATCCCAGCACTCTGGAGGCACAGGTGGTTTGTCTATGTGAATTTGAGGCCAGCCTGGTCTACATAGTGAGTTCCAAGCCCACTGGGGCTATAGGGAGACATAATATATGTATATATATTCTAAAAATAAAATGAATAAATAGAATATGTATGTATATTCTAAAAATAAATAGAATGAAAGGAAGGAAGAAAAAGAAAGAAAAAGAAAGCCTCCATTTGTTAGGAAGAAGATCACTCCAGACAGCCCCATAGACAAGGAGTTAGGTTTTAGGTTATTAGGTAACCAAGGAAAACTGCACAAGTATCTTGGTGGCTGATGGTCAGACTAGGCCTTTGTGGCTAAACATCCTTGAAGATGCAGTTTGGTTGTTCCCATTATATTAGAAACACATGCATTAAAAAAGTGTCCATCTCCTCAAAAGACCTGATGTCATTATCATTTCTTGCATTGTAATTTTGACACCTTCCCTTTTGTGGGGATCATGGGGAGAAATATCTAAAAGGGAGCTCTATCATGTCTACCATGATTTGGGACAGAAATGTCTCATTTTCCCAGGAATATACCATTAACTTCATAAATATTCATAAAATAGTCTTTAAAATCTGAAGCACAGGATGGGTTGTGCTGCTCCTCGCCTGGGAGAGACTCCATTCTCTCTCTGGAGTGCTAGCTTTGTTCAACGTTCCTTCTGTTGATTTGCTAAATTAACTTCTGCTGAAACTGTCTATGCCTCTTTATTGAATTCATTGCTTCAGAAAAACAAGGACAGTCCAACATCTGTCACAGGATTACAAGCTTCCCTCACTCAAATGTTTTTGCATATGAGGGCAGAGGACAACTTGCAGGAATTATTGCTTTCCTTCCACCATGTAGATCTTGAGTACCAAGCTCAAGTCATAGGGCTTGGCAGCAAGTACCTTTACTCACTGAACCACCTTGCCAACTCCTATCCCCACCACACTGTTTTTTTGGTACTGAGAATTGAGCCTAGCCTCCAACATGCTAGGCCAGTGCTCTACCACTGAGAAATGTCCCTAGTCCAAGCATCTTTTGGAAGTCATACTTTTATTTCTGTAGAACGGATTTCCCCAAATTAAATCTAAGTTAAAAAAAATACAAATGAGCCTATCATTTGACCCAGTTATACCTTTTCTTGGCATACATCCAAAAAAAATCATCCTATTTCAGAGACACTTGTACATCCATGTTTGTTTGCTGCTCTTTTTACAATAGCTAAGAAATGAAAGCAACCTAAGTGGCCCTCATCTGATGAGTGGATAATGAAAATGTAATTCATTTATATGATGGAGTTTTACTCAGTAGTAAAAAAGATGAAATCATGAAATTTACAGGTAAATGGAAGGAACTAGAGACTGTTACAATAAGTGAAGTAACACTGACTCAGAAAAAAAAACAACATATGTTCCCCTCATATGTGGATCATATCACCTAATCCTATAAGTGATTGTATATCCTGGCATAACTACAGGAACCAGGACAATAAAAAGGAATCAGGGAGGTAAAGGAAAAGAAAGAATCAGAAACAGAAGAACAATAGGAAACAGATGTTAATAAGGGAAATATGGATAAAAATGGAGTTATTTTAAGGGAAGGTGGGAAGGCTATGCAAGGAATCTTGGGGATAAAGGGAAAGAAGGAGTACAGAGATGTGGGATCATAGGAGAAGGGTATTACTAAGGGATAAATGGGAAAATGGGGGCACTTTAAATGGGGAAACAATGGTGGAAGCGTTAGACAATGCGAGAGGTAAATAATGCCTAGCTAGTTTAAAATAAAAAACAGGGGGAACGATATTAGTCCAACAATCTACTGACAAATTATACATGTATCTATCTCAAAGAACATAATATATGTCTAGTCAAGGTTTATCTGAGAACCGTTGGTCTTTACCCATGCTTTATTTACATAGCACATGGCAATTAAAAGTACCAGACTTGTGGAACTAACCTTCTTGAATGTTTAACAGCCATGCTTTGAGGCCTATACTAATTTGTTCAGAGGGACTTAAAGGACAGTTTTTGCTCCTTGTCCTCCAAGGTTGACTAAGTTCCAGGGGACAATAAACATTTCTCAAATGCTCTGTAACTGTGGTGATTCACCTGTCCTCGTGATCAAGGAGGCCCTGGAGACCCCACTAGATGGACATAAACCAGTGACCAGCCTACAAAGTGGAGGGTCAATACAGAGGAAACATTTCCTCTATGCTTCCAAGTGAAGCAAGCCACAGTCAAGCAGGACCTTTGACTTATCTTCACATAGATGGAACTGGCAAAAGAAAGGAGCCAGGGGCTAATCCCAAGGCAATGTGGCCCCTGGGGAACAGATCCTCAAACAACCTTACAGTAAAAGTAAATTGGTTTATCTGGGCCTACTGTATGGTCTTAAATGAAAGTATAACCAAAGATTAAAGGGATCAATGTAATTCTTTAAGAGTCTATGTGTATAGCTAAAGGTTACATAACAAGAAACAATGCCAAACAGGAGATAACTTCCTTTGACTTGTTGACCAGGGTGGCCCAAAAGAGTCCCAGACAGGAACCCAGCATAAAAATTGGAAAATGAACAGCAGACCCCAATCTTATCTAAAGGAGCATTGTCAACTGATTGCTGCTAGGTGAAGAAGAGCTGATCTTCCTAAAACAGGGAACTCTAGATAGGCTGAATGTACTCAACGGGTGGACAAGCACTGGGGAATGGGTAGTGACACTGACAACATATTGGACAGTAACAGGGATGACAGAGTACATGGGCTCTAGTGGGGGGAGGTGGTATTGGAGGGTGCCATTTGGGATGTGGGTATATAGATGAGTAAGATTATTTGGGACGTTCTGTATGAAATACTCACAAAAAATCAATTTAAGAATGAGTTATATTTGAGGAAGAAGCATAAAAAACTTTGCTTCATGTTAAGTAGTATATGTGAAAAACATTGCCTTTGAAATCTACCTGATGAGCATGGATGGTCTTTCTGTCTTGTAGTATCTTCATCAATTTCCTTCTTCAAACTCCAAAAATTTTTATTGAACAAGTGTTTCACTTCCTTAGTTAGATTATTACAAGATATTTTATTTGAGGCTATTGTGAATGGGATTATTTCCTGAATTTTTTCTTAATATATTTGTCTTTTATGAGTAGGAAGGCTACTGAGTTCTGTATGTTATATTTGCTTGCTGCTACTTTCTTGAATGTGTTTATTAGGTCTAAATTTTTTCTGGTGAAGTGCTTAGGGGTTTTATAGAGAGAATCATATCATCTGCACATAAAGATATTTGACCTCTTTCTTTCCAATTGGCATCCCCTTTCTGTCCTTTATTTTTCTATTGCTCTAGCTATATTTTATATTGGAACTTTGGACTAGAAAAGTGGTTGATTGCTATAAGCAGACCTTAATGGGCTGTTCTAGTAGGAATTTGGAAGAAAGCACTGCTAAGAACAAAGTAATCCCAGATGGAAATAAGCAGCAACTGGGATGTTTTAGCAAAGCATCTGGCTGTATCTTCCCACAGCCTAATCCCTTGCCTGAGGCTAAGTTGAAAAGTAATTCACTAGTTCCTTTCCGAGGAAATTTCAAGACACTCTAGTATGGAAATGGTGGTGTGGTTATTAATGGTGAATATTAGTGGAGATCTACAATGAAAAAGAATGCGGAACAAATGCAGAACGCATAGGTTAGATTTTAAAAGAGCACTAAGATTACTGTTGGAGCTGAGGCATGTGCTGAAGAAGAGGATCACTTTGATAAGGAGACAAGAGCAATTATAAAGAAACCTCAAGATTTTCACATAAAGAATGGAAAGAATATCATCAGGGCCAGACCACACCCAGATAAGACTCAAGCCTGTAAAACGTAGATGCAGTAAGTGTTTTCTGCTCCTAGAAAAACACAGCATAAAAAGCTGCAGGGTGTGGGTCCTTGGACAGGACTCCTATATTAAAATCCACCCACCCAGGGCTCAGGAATCATTTCAGAAGAGGGGGCAGAAAGATTGTAAGAGCCAGGGAGGAGGTGCATGACCATATGTAAATAGAGTCCTACAGGCTTCTGGGACTCTTCTCATAGGAACCTACAGCAATGGTGTCAGCATACACAAGACCCATTCAAACCTATGCAGACCAAACCCAGCACAGAACTGTGGAAATAAACAGCAGGCCCCAATTTTAGTTGAAGAATCATTGGCAGCTCATTTCCGCTGGGTGAGAATGAGATGATCTTCTTAAAGTAATATAGGATAGGCCAACTAGGCCCTAGTGGATGAACTTGCACTGAGGGACATCTGGGGACACTAACTTTACATGTTAGGCTTTAGCACAAATGACAGAAGGTATGTACTCCAGTGTGTGTGTGGAGGGCGATATAGAATGGTGCCAAAGGGGAAGGGGTTATAAAGATGATTTTCTGAATTTTTCACAAAAATTCAATAAAAATTTCTTTAGAAAACTGATAATATGGGGGAAGCAGGCCAGTGTCCATCCAAGTTCAGCAGTGGAACTTGGCAGTGACACTAATGTGGTACTGGTTTTAGAGGCGTGAATGATGTAAGAGTGAAGGGTCCATTGGTTCTTCCTCCAGAGTTTGAGAGAACCACTAAGGCCAGGAAACATGGAGCAGGGGTTGTCCTGCATAAAGAAGTCCCTGACAAACTACTGTGTGAAGCTGTGACAGTGAGTCCTGGTTGCAAGTGGAGAATTCAAGAAAACATTGAAGATGGCAGAGCTGTGAGACATTGGCCAATGACAGCCATATACAGTGATAGGTGCCACCCCAAGAGAGAGGTGTATGTTTCATGAAACAAAGCTGGAGGGGCTGAGCCATCTAAGCCCCTTAGAAATAAAGTCCTAGAAGTCAGACATGGAGCTACTGGATTTGGTGTTTGTCCTACTGGTGTTCTATCCTGTTTTGTCCCAGTGTTTCTTCAGTTCCATTTGGTTCCATTGTATATCGGGAGTATGTGATTTGTCTTGTGATTTTATAAGGTCTTATGTGGTGACCTAAAGGCTCCACCTTGCATAGGTCTGAAAGGAAGTTACTGGGGGTGCAGCCTGGCTTGCTTTGAAAGTCTGAAGAATACTTCCACACTGCTGAGGAGTGCATGATCAGCGTGTGACTATCCTTAAGATACACCCTCAGGGGGGGTGGGGGAGTTCGAGGTGGCTTTATAAGCTTTGTAACATCTGCAATAAATGAATCTCTGCCTGACTAAGACTCCCCATTGCATCTGTCACCAGGTAATGGGAGCAGTGTGGGCTGGTGAACGGCATGCTTACTCATCCCCAATCCTCACCTTGCCAGGGTTCACTGGTTTGAACCCCCAGCAGTCTTATAGTTAAGAGATTGTTTTAAGTCTTAAAAGAGACTTTGGACTCTGGACCTTTGAATAATATCGAGACTGGTAAAGTCTATGGGGACTTTTGAAGGTGTACTGAATGCATTTTGCATTTTGTACAGGCATGAGCCTATAAAGAGCAGGGTGTGGAACTTGGTTGTTTGACTGAGAATGTCCCCCATAGCCTTCAAGTATTTGGACATTTTGTCCCTAGTTGGTGGTGCTATCTCAGGATATTTTATGAGGAGTGGTCTTACTGAAGAAAGCATCTGGGCTGGTATCTGAGTGTTTCTTTTGACTTGTAGAACATCAGTCCAAAGCTACCTTATTTTTATGTGCTATTTCATATTCTCCTTTGACAAAGCTCTTATTCAGATGGGCCTGCCTTTATACTTGATTTTAACTTTTCCTTGCACAGCTTTACTTTGTTCTGCATTTTTAGTTTGGAATATTATGTGATGTGGGGCATTTCTTTTCGGATTCAATTGGCATTCTGTATGCCTTTTGCACCCTGATTGGTAGCTGTCCTTGAATTCTCAGAGAATGGTGTTTAATCTTCAGAGAGAACAGAACAGCAATTATTCTGGCTTATTCCCCTTTCAGGCCATGCTGCTGTGGCATCTCAATCTTTAACCTTTGAGGTAACTGGAATGCGGCTCCAGATATCAAACACCTGTTCACATCAGGCACTGCTCATTTAAATAAAAAATAATTTTCATATGAGCAAAGTCCAAGGTGCCTGTATGACTCTTTCCATAAGGACATGAATCTTCTCCCTGGCTTTTAAAATATTTATGCCCCAATAGTCACTGAAACCTGGGTGGGTGGAGTTTAATGTAGGAGTCCTGTACAAGGACCCACACTCTACAGAATAATTCTTTTTTGTTTTGGCTATTTGTGACCTTTTGTGTTCCTGGCCCTCCGTTGCTTGAGAAAGCTTTGTAGATGATAATTGAGAGGTGCATTAGTGTTCTCTTTACCCCTTGATCTATGTTCTGTGAGCCTTAGGTGTAGAGACTGCATTGGGGGCTATGGAGGGAATCAATACAGAAGGGGGTAAAAAGATGATTAAGATATGTTGTATGAAATACACCAATAGTCAATGAAAACTATAATAATAATAACAGTGTAAGTTGGGAAGAGCCACAAAGTAGTAGCAGTATTCAAAGCTATAAGACCCTGCAGGACCATGAACACAAAAGGACACAAATGGCCAAAGCATAGAGAATAAGAATCTGCAGAGTGTGGGTACTTGGACAGGACTCATATATTAAAATCCACCTAGGGCTCTGGGAGCACTGTGGAAGAGGGGGATGAAAGACTATAAGAGCCAGGGAAGAGTTGCATGACCATACGTAAATAGCATCCTACAGGCTCCTGTGACCTTGTTCATATGAACCTACAGCAATGGTGTCAACACACACAGGACCCATGCCAACTCAAGTAGAAAAAAAGCCAGCACAGGACTGCAGAAATGGGCAGCAAGACCAAATCTTAGTGGAAGAATTACTGGAAGCTTATTACTGCTGGATGAGAAAGAGCTGATCTTCTTAAAGGGAGGAATTCTGGATAATCTGACCAGACCTCAGTGGATGAACTTGTACTGAGAGATGTCTGGGGAAACTAACTTGACTGGATAGGCCTTAACTCAAATGGCACAATGCATGAATTCCAGTGGAGGAGAGTCCACGAGAAGGTGCCAATTGGGAAGGGGTATAAATATGACTAAGATATTCTGTATGAAACACACAAAACCCAACAAAAATTACAAAAAAATTCAACTAAAGAATATTCTAGATTTAAAAAATACACAGAGAATCTGTACTACCGGGGTAAAATGATGGAAATGGGAGTACTTATAACTGGGGAGGGAGGGTTATACAGAGGAAGAGATAAGATTGATAAACAATTCTTAGGTTGTGTGAAAAGCCTGAGGGAAATGTATTAGTTGAAAAGCCTACTGAAAAATACACATACAATACCTATACATGAGTGCATGTATATAGCTAAAGGCTATATAACAAGAAACACAGTGCCAGACAGGAGAAATCTCCCTTCGAGTTATTGGTCAGGATAGTCAAAGAGGCTCCCAAAATACGTAGGCTATTGCCACAGTCCTTGATTACCTCCCAAAACTTAAAGGTAAGATCCTTGCGACAGACCAGCTCGGCCAGAGCACTCAGTCCGACGGGAACAGGGCTTTAAGAGAGTGGGCAAGGATTCGGCGATTGACAAATAGAAACAACACAGAAGCTGGTTGAATCTGAGTGTATTTTCCAAGCTGCAAGCATCAGCTTATATACAGAGCATAACTGCAAAATCTTTCTTTGTTTAATCAAGCAGTCAACAATTTCCTAAGAAAAGTTATTCCGATAATAAAAGCAAGAGATGCTAATTACCTAGTACCAGACATCAGATTCCTGCCTGTCCTTTGAGGTTTGGCAACCATTCTTATTTTTAATCATTTGTGGTTTTACAACATCCTTTCCCTTTTGGTGGAGCCCAAAGTCTCCCATTACCTAATACATATGCATATCCATATTTAGTTCTGACAGTGGGTGGCAGTTTTTTCTTGGTTTTTATCTTAGATCCTTTTTCTATAATCTTTGCAGCTAAAGCAATCTTAGCAAGAGGGGATTCCACAAAAAATTCTTCCTGTTGTAATTTATCTAGGACTTTTTAGGGATTCCTATTCTTTCCTAATTTAACTAATGCCTGAAATAGAAGAGGAGTATCTGAAGGAAGTGTAATATCGGTGACAGTGTTCCAGAGAAGTCATCTGTATCTAACTTTCTCACAGGCGTGCTCACTGACCTGAGTAAGGACTTTGAGCTACTTTTGTGAGCCATGAACACAATGCCTACAGTAAAGATAAGAGCAAGAGTAGAACAGCCAAGTGCACAGCAAGCTTTCTTTGCACAGCCAGTTCCAAGAGGCAATCTTCCTTGAAGTTTCAGCCTCAGTCCATGAAGAACCTCAGGCAGACTTCATTGGAGATGGCATGGCAGATCCTATTGCTGAAAACAGTCCAGACTCAGACATAGGTTTTGGAGCAATGGAGTTGTAACTGACCTCTAAGCCTCCTCCTTGAAGGCTAGCTCTCATAGTATCAAAAGATACTATGCAAGCTGCTAAAGGAGAGACTCAATCAGTGGTCCAACCCAGCTGTAAGGCCTAATAACAAAAATGATCAGCACTGCAAATTATATCTATTGGTTGCAGCAGTGGCGCTTTTATCTTGGAGGTAATCAGAAGCTATCCAATTGGACTTAATACCCCACTCAGTGGAGGGCACTCATGGGTGGTACTGTAAACATAGCCAAATACACAAGGTTGGAGATATCATAGATCCTAGAGTAAAATTTAATGTCTGTCATATCCCAGACAAATGTAATTTCTTACTGTATGCTAAATATGTATCCTTATATTTACAGACAAGTATACTATTTACTACTCATTAAGATGCTTCTTTTTGCAAGAAATGGAGATTATTACAGCATTCAACAACTGGCCAAATGCAGAGAATAAGTGCCTGTGAGATGCCCAGCCCTACGTGACACATTTGCAATGTAACTTCTACACCTAAGTTTCAGAGAAGATGGTGGAACAGGGGGTAGAGAGAATATTAATGCATCTCCCAACTCTCACCAGTGAAGCTTCCTCATGCAAAAAATGGTGATTAACACAGAAAACTACAACTGGACAAAATGTAGAAAATAAGAGACTAAAAAGTGCATGTCCCTGGTTAGGACTCCTATATTAAAACTCAGCTATGCAGGACTCAAGGATCATTGTGGAAAAGGGGGAAAATATTGTTAAGAACCAGGGTGTTGGATGATCCCAAGGAACCAGTTTCCAGGTAGCTGAGAACACACTCATATGAACTTACAGCACCTAGCCTACAGCTTCACAGTGGGTAAGAAGCCCAACCTTAGCTAAGGAGCTATTGGCAGCTGATCACTGCTGGGTGAGGGAGAAGTGATCTTTTTTTTTTTTTCGGTCTTTTTGAGACAGGGTCTCCCAAGTCCTGGGATTAAAGATGTGTGCCACTATGCTCTGGCTGAGTTGATCTTTATGGGAATGATGCTAGATAAGCTGATCAGGCTCTAGTGGATGAATTCACACCAAGGGACATCTGAGGACACAAACTTGACTCAATAGGCCTTAACATATATGATAGAATGCATGAAATCCAGTGGGGGGATAGGAGGAGTACACATGGGTGAGAAAGTCTAAATATGATTAAGATGTATTGTAAAAAATGCACAGAAATTCAATAAGAAAGAAATTACTTTGAAGACTACATACATCTAACAGTTACATGAAACTGATCAATATCATCAATCATTAGGAAAATGCCAATAAAACTAATTAATATACTAAAAATTGACATTCAAAATTTTGTTGTTGTTCATTGATTATTTTCATTTATTGTCCTCTCTCCCTGCTTTTGGGTCTGACTTGACCAACACCGTTGAGCTTCTGCCACTGTGACTTCTTTGCTATGATCCTCTGGTCATGTTTTAATTGTTTTTTTTTTTTGGTTCTTTTTATGTTTGAGTCTTTAAAGATATAAATTCTTTGTAGAAGTTTCTTGTAAGACATATAATTTTCAAATATTATCTCTGAGTCTTGGGACTGTCTTTCTTCTTTTTCTGATGCATGTATTGAAGTTTTTCCCTTTGATGGTGTTCACTTTATCTGTTTGTTTTGCTTTGCAATTTGTGATTTGGTTTTACATGCAACAACTCAATGCACAATAATCCCTCACAAAATTATTCCTGTCAATTTATAGTATTATTTTTCTGGTTTCAAATTTCTTTTAATTATAACATATTTAAAAATAAAAAATGTATATGCTAGTGCTAATGTGGTAATTTAAGCATACATTATGTAATTCAAATTAAACATATTAATCTCAGACATCATTAATTTGGGGTGAAACATTCATATTCCTTTTCACTAGTTTTGAAAAGCCTATAGTTAAAGTGGTTGTCTGGAGTTCTGAATGGACCTTCTTACATATACCTAAATAAAACTTCCTACCAATTAATCAGTTTTTCAACATAGCTCCCTTTTTGTCCCTCCCCAAACTTTAGCTGTCACTGTTGTACTCCCAACAACAATTAGGATAAACTATTTAGGTTCCTTATAGGAGTGACATCATTCAATATTTGTCTGTGTTAGCTTGGTTTATTTCACTTACCATAATGATCTCCAGTTATAGATAATCTTTCATCCAGTTATTTTGAGGCAGGCTGACCTAGAATTCATTATATTGCCCAGCTAGTCTCAGGACCATGGTTGTCCTCTTGTCTCTTCCTCCCTGGTGTTGCTATTACAGGGGTAACCCATCCTATCCAGCCCCTCCAAATCTTACAAATTACAAGATTTTATTCTCTATGGCTTCTTAGTGTTCTATTGTGTATGTATAGCACATGATTTTAGATAGATACCAAGGGTATTTTTTTCCATTTTTGGCTATGGTGAATAGTTTTGCAAAGAACATAAGAGTACAGTTGTAATTTCAATATTCTGATTTCATTTCCTTAGTATATATAGCCAGAGATATTTGGGATTGTTTGATTTTATTGTAATATTCTCTCTAATTTGCTTTCTTTTGTTTGGGACAGGGTCTCCCATAGCCCCAGCTGGCCTGGAACTCACAGAGGTCTGCCTGATTCTGCCTCCTCATATGCTGAGTGCTGGGATTAAAGGCATTTTCCATGGCTCTTTCTCTAAGTTTTTGGTTGATTTCCATCTTTTCATTCATAATAGCTGAATTAACTTATAATCCTATAAAAGTATGAAAAGGTTCTTTCTCTACACATCCTCATGAGAACTGCTATATTTTGTGTTTTTAGTGTTCTCTGCTCTTACTGTACTGAAATTGTATTTTGTTGTAGTTTTGGTTGTATTTTCCTAAGAGCAAATTATGCTAAACAGTTTGTCATATATGTTTGTCTATGTTCTTTCAAGAAATATCTAATTCTGTCTGTCACCTATTTAAGATCAAGTTGATGTGAGTTTTGCTTTTTCTGTTTCATAGTTTTTGTGCTTTTTGTTTGTTTGGCTTTGCTATTGAGGTTTTCATTTCCTTAAATATTCAGGATTTGAACACTTTGTCAAATGTATAACTTGCAATTCGTTTCTCTAACTCTGTATGCTCTCTCTAACTTTTCAACATTTGTCATACAAGTTGTATCTGATCTTTATTTTTAAATTGGTCAAAAGTTAAACTAAAATTAGAAAATAAACCCTAAATAAGTTAAATTTTAGATATGAAAGATGATATCAGACCATTTTAATAGATTCAATAATATTTGACTTGAAAAGCTTAGATGCTAAACTGGGCCACTCATTTTATTCTGTATAAAACAGATCCATAGGGAGAGATGAGTTTTTGGAAGTAAAGCAATTTAATAGTCCAATCTTAATGGTTTTCTCATATGCTAATTCATAGCATTATAAAATGGTTTCTCTTTTCTGTCTGATTAGACACTCTACTTTTTACTGTGAATATCTTGATATGTTATGTTAGATCACTCCTCAGAATAACAGTAATGGCCTACCAATATTTATTCATGTTAATCATTTAGAGTGAGCCCCCCATCTGACCTTTGTTTGAGGAACACCTTCTACCTATCACCAAACAATTGACCCTGTGACTGAATTTAAATGCAGCTCAAATGAAGACAATGTGTTATTCTCCTTGAAAAATTTAATGAAGACAAAGGAGGTATAATATGGGAGTTAAAACAGAATTATGACATTTAAATTTTGTGAGGCCTGGCTCTTGTGACTGCCTTGTCTTTCTAACTTCACCTTTAATATACTGATATATATCTATCCATCTATCTACCCATGCATATATGTCAATATATATTAAAATTAACTTACTGTATATAAATTTGTTCAAATGACATTTGTTAAAACAGGAAGTAAACTGAGTTCCTGAGAAGCACATCCCTTTTCCTATTCAGGTTAACTGGTTTACCTTTGTTGTGATCTGGTTCTTTGCTTCCTCACAATATTAGTATTTGTGTCAGCACTCATTTCTGGTACATTCTAAGAAAACAGTAATGCAGAGGAAAATGCATTCATTTTCTGATTGCCTCCAAAAGACATTTTATAGTCTTTAAACATAAAAGAAAAGGACATGGGAAGAGGCTCAGTGAGTAAAGTGTTTGATGCACAAGCATAAGGACATGAGTTCAGATTCCCCAAACCCATGTACAGTCCAGACACAGTAGGTTGCATCTTTAAGTCCAATACTGAGTGAACCTACACATGTACATGCTCAGGCAAGCACAACTGCATACATATGAATGCACTGCTTTGGATTCCCCTGGAACTGGAGTTAAGGACAATTTGTAGCTGCCATGTGGGTGCTGGGAATTGAATGTGGGTCCTCTGCAAGATCAGTCAGTGCTCTTAATGGCTGAGCCATCTCTCCAGCCAGCTCCCACTTCTTAAAATAAGTTATACATTCCAGAAACACAAAGACTTTCCCCTAAGGTTATTTGACTATAAAATATGATGTATAAAATAAACGTTTTCTAGAGAACTAACATAGCAATTTATGAATACCATCAAAGCACTAACAATTCCAGTTAATAAAACATGCTTGACAAGATGTGCTCAGTGGTATAATAGTGGCAAAACTGTTTATTTTGGTAAGCAACTGCTTCCTTGACTTGAGTCTGCTCTGCATGAGGGAATTCATACCTAATACTATAAACATTGTCAAAATGGCTAGGGAGGTCATGGACCCAAAGCGAGAAACTATTGATATTTGTTTTTCTTTTTTTCTTTGTATAGCCCCAGCTGGCCTGGAAGTCATTATGTAGACAAGGCTGAACTCAGTCTCACAGAGATCCACCTGCATCTGCCTCTCAAGTGTTGGGACTAAAGTGGTGTGCCACCATGCCCAACTAATACTGTTTTTTCTAAATGATCATGTTTTCATACTATTTTCTAAATATATATGTTTATATACACAGATTTGTGCTGCCCTCCATCTTGGTCAGAGAAGCTTATTGCAGAGAGTTAATTCAAAGACTCAAATTGCTGCAAAGTGCAGAGAACAAATGACTGAATATTTTGCCACAGATGAGACATCTGTATTAACCCTTTCCTCAAGACTCAGGGAGCCTCATGGAAGAGGGGTGGAAGGAATGCAAGGGCTGGGAGATGGGGAGGAGTGCTATGAAATGCTGTTTTCTGCACATGATGCAACTATTCTGCATATGAATTCACAATAGGTATAATTGTTTACAAAAGATTAAGCCACTTAACATTCCAGTATGGAGGAAGAGGGGCTCCCAAGGTCTTACCACTAGCTGTGGAGCTATTGACAGTTGATGAGGAGGAAAGCCACTCTTCTTTTGTGTAGTAACCACTGATAGGTTGCCCATGCCCCTGTGGATGACCTCCTACCCATGCACATATGGGCAGCACTAATTGGACTCAGTGGGTCTTAAAAAACAAAAGAACGTAAAGTTGGAAGTGAGATGTCTTGGGGAAGGCTTAGGTAGTTTGAAGGAGGGAGTGAAGATTAGACATAATCAGGATACATTGAATACATGCATGGAATTTTCAAAGAATAAATTAAAAAAATACAAGAAGAATT
>NW_008334668.1:46300-51357 GCF_000622305.1 Nannospalax galili | reverse complement strand
ATCAGATATATAGAGATTAGAAACACATGTGCATCTTAGTGTCAATTGTATTAAAAATGAATTTTTTCTGTATGAAACTGTATTTAATAATTAAATGGAGATCTTTTTTAAAGTTTAAAGCCTGTTGTGGGTTCTCCTCAGGCCAGCTGTGAAGACCCTAACCAGGAGGCCTCCAAAGATGGCACGGACCCAGAGCCCTGGGATTCAGCGAGAATTCACTTCACTTCTTGTTCCACAAATAGCCCACCAAAAGGAGCCCACGCCTCCGTACCCTGCTTGTGAGCCCAATGACTGCTGACAGACTGAGTGGCTTGGACCAATTAGAAAATGATACGCTGACTAAAGGGACTTGGGGGTGGAGAAAAGGGAAATATAAGGCCTGCCCCCTGCTACATTAAAGGAGCCTGCAGCACCTCGCCTAGTGCTTGCTTCTACCAGACTCCTGGGGTCTGTGTGTCGTGACTCCACGCCATCTTTGCAGGCCTCCTGCTACAAAAGCCTAATTTAATTTTATGTCTTATAAGGTTTATACAGAGTACAATATTGTATAACTGTATTAATTCAGCAATAAACCTAAAATTTTACAACCAATTTTGAAAGAGATGCATCTTAGCTCTGGAAATTGTTATTGAATACGTCAATGCTGTTGTAATGAAATGCTTCTTCTAATTATATGGTTATTAAATAAATAATTTTAAAAAATACAACAAAATATGTTTTTATAGAGTTTCTCTTTTATAAATAGGCATTGTTCCTATATTCCATTTATTTCATTCTGTGACATATTGCTTTAGTATAGGAGATGATGTAAACTTCAGTGGTGCATGTTTTTAATCCCAGCACTCGGGAGGCAGAGGCAAGCAGATCTCTATTAGTTTGAGGTGAGCCTGGTCTACATAGTGAGTTCCAGGCCAAATGGGACTACAGAAAGACCCTGTCTCAAAAAGACCAAAAATTAAATAAATTTTAAAAGTTCACATTTCACCTTTTATCAAGTCCCATTTTAGTCAGAGTAGAATGCTGAAAACAAGTTCAGTACTTACTTATTTTAGGGTATTTTTGCCCTATTATATATCATTTTACTATGATCATACAACTTTAGTGAACAGAGAGGACTTAAAACTTTGAAAACTTTTCAAGAAGGGACAGCAACTGTAGTTATAGGTTAAATGGAAATGTATTATCATATATTTGGTCAATGAAAACAAATAATCTGACTAGCACAAGATAAGCAAATAGTGTGTTTTGTCACTAATGAATGGTAATTTCAAAAAACTTTCTGGATCATTCTATTATTGATTCTGATATCTTAAATAATGCTGAAGCAATTAGAAGTACTTACATTTTGAAATGGCACACAGCTCACATACCATTTAGGCCTTATTCTAGATCATAAAGCACATCTTAATAAATTTCAAATATTTAGCTCACAGAGATTTGTGAAAATATGCATGTTAGACTTATTTGTATTCATCTAAAATTGGAAACAACCCAAAGAACTAATAACTTGATTGAGTATATAGCTATGATTCAATACTAGTCATCAATAAAAAGGAGTGTGTGATAGCACATGGCACAATGTGTGTAATGTGTGAATGTGAAAGTATGTATGCTGAGTGACAGAAATCAGGACAAAAAGAGGACACAGAAGATTTGATTCCATTGATTTAAACTATAGAAATAAAATTTTAATTAAATCTAATTATGTGGAACAAAACCAAGTACAGCATTCATATTGCTGAATTTTCTTTTTTTTTAAATTGTCACAGAACAGATTTAATAAAATATTTTTTAACAAAGAATTTGGCTAATTCATTGGGTTTCTCCTTTGCCCTAACTTTCTCTAAGGCTTGGAGTTTGAAACTTAAGAACATTGATATCTAGTACTAAGTCATCTTTGAGACTTGTATGCAAAAAGACTGGAATTCTGCACAAATAGAGTAGACACTCAGAAACACTGGAGACCAGGGAAAGTGTGTGTTACTATCTTAAATTATTTAATTTTTAAATGTTATGTGAATGAGTGTATTGCTTGCACATAGGTAAGTGCACCCATGTGTGCAATGACCATGGAGGCCAGGATAGGGTGCTGGCTCCCTTGAACTGGAGTTACAGATGGTTGTTAGCTGGCATTGGGTGTTGGGAATTGAACCTGGGTCCTCTTCAAGAGAGCAGTGCTCTTAACCAATGAGGCATCTCTGCAGTCCCAACTTTACCAGTTTTTTTTTGTCTTTTTTAGACAGGGTCTCCCTGTAGTCCCAGCTGACCTGAACTCACTATGTAGACCAAGCTGGCTTTGAACTCATAGAGATCTGCCTGCCTCTGCCTCCCTATTGCTGGGACTAAAGGTGTGCGCCACGATGCCTGGCTGATATGTTTGAAGTTTCTCATCTCCCTGTTCTGATTTGCAGATATCTAATAGTTGAAGGCCTTCTTAGCAAAGACATCCCCAAGAGATGCCCAACATAAATTAGTTCTGTGATTCTTGTCCTGCCCAAATATAGATGAAGAAAATTAAACCCAGGGGAGAGCTTCAGATGGTGACTATAGGTCAGGCTGAGGGAACCACTTCCAGAGAGTCCCTGCAAGACATCTGAAGCAAACTTCAGAAGACTAAAAGAAATATTATCCAAGAGAAATTTCAGTGTACTGTCTTACCTCTCTGATTCTCTATTTCTATATCTCTGGATCACATATGACCACTATGCTTAGAGCTAAGAATGGTTTGGTCAACTTCTGACATTGTCAAAGAATGGACAAAGTTTCTCTTCATGTTCTGTTCCTACTAGATCTGTTAAGGTATCATTCACAGTAGTGCAGAAATATCAATCTGCAGCACCTCTAATGGTCTCCATCTTCTCTGTAGGGAGATTTCAGTTTTTCAGTCATCTGAGCAGCTTTAAGCTGCCCTCAATTAAATGACTTTCTAAATTAAGAGAATACTGTTTTTTTTTCTAACAGAGTGAGCATTGTATGTCACAGAACATTTGGCAGAGAGTGAGGTAAAAAGAATTTCAAGGAGTGAAAAATGATATTTCTTCATAATTAGGATTTAAAAATTACATCTCAGAGAGAACAGCAGCCTGCTAGTGGGGAGCAATTTGGAATTTCACTCTGCATTTGGCACCCAGTGACTTATATCTCAGCAGTATATGAAATCCTCCTAGGACACCATGTTTGTTATAGAAATAAGAATATCAAGTATCTCACACCTTAATTTTATAGAAAGTATTTCCTGAAGGACACTGTGATGAAAATGTTATTTCCAAACACCTAAGGGAGAAAAAAATTGATTTCTTTCCCTAATTTTTCAACTTTTACAATGTCTGTACCTTTCTTAAGCATAGCGTTCCCTTTATCTTTGGGGAACATGTGCCAAAATCCCCCATAATTTCTGAAGCCACAGGTAATGCTGAACAGTTTGTTTGATGTTGTGATTTTTTTTTCAAATAGAAACTTATTTTAAAAGTTTAACACATACATTTTGAATGTGATCTATTATGAGTCAACTCAAATACTAATATTTCAATGCAAGTTATTAAAAGGAACTGAAACAGAAGAAAAGGAAACCATAAATAAAGGACCAATGTGTTTGACATGCTTATGGCATTAATGTAACCGATGTGCTTGCCCAATTCAGATGGTCTTTCCATAATAGGTGGCAGAAGCTTCAAGGTAACACCAGAATCCTTTCCTGCCTTGCCCCTTGCAGCCCTGCTTCAATCCTCCCCTCCTGGGAGCATGAGCTTTCAATACCTACCTGCATTGCAGATACACATTAGCCTCCACTTCTGCAAAGCCCATCCTGGATATTTTGTTTCATTTAGGGGGATAAAACCATGTATATTCCACAATGTTCTCTCAATTATACCTGCAGTTCTCAACCACTGAAGCTAAGTTACAGTGAGGATAATGAATTTTAGAACTTAACTATACTTTGTTATCCTAATAACTGATGATTTATCATCTCTAGGATATTTCAGAGGACATTATGAATGAAATGGATGGAGGAAATCAGTCTCTAGTGTTAGAAGTTTTGCTTCTTGGACTTAGTCATTCACCGAACATTCGGATTTTACTCTTCATGGTATTCTTAATGCTTTATCTCATCATTGTACCCAGAAATATTATCATCATAACCTTAATCATCAGTGACCCCCATCTCCCTACACTCATGTGCTTTTTATTTGGTGAACCTGTCGTTTGTTGATATGTGGCTCTGCATAAACACCACACTGAAGATGATCATAGACTTTCTCAGAAAGAACAAGACCATTTCCTTTGCAGGCTGCATTTCCCAGATCTTCTTCTCCCAATTTATTGCAGCACTTGAGATGGTACTTCTGGTGGTCATGGCCTATGAGCACTATGTGGCCATCTGCAAAGCACTGCACTACTTCACAGTCATGAGCCTGCAAAGGTGCATTGAGCTGGTGGTGAGTGCCTGGGCCATTGGCCTGGTGCATGCCATGAGTCAGCTTATTGTTATTGTACCTCTGCCTTTCTGTTACCCCCAAGAAATAGACAGCTTCTCCTATGACAGACCATTGGTGATCAAGTTGGCCTGCATGGATCTTTATAAGGTACAAATTTTCATGAATGCTAACTGTGGGATTATGGCTGTCATTCCCTTCATTCTCTTGCTGATATCATACTCACATATTCTTCTCACTGTCTCTAGAAGCTCTAAAGTTGGTGCATCCAATGTCATGTCACCAGCTCCATCCACATTACAGTGGTGGTGCTCTTCTTTGGACCTGCCATCTTCCTCTATGTGTGGCCACTCAACATCACCTGGATGGACAAGTTCCTTGCTATGTTTCACTCTGTTTTTACACCTCTTCTTAATCCAGCCATTTACATGCTGAGAAATAAAGAGATGAAAAGTGCTGTGGAGAGACTCAGAAACTACTGCATGGATTCCAAGGGAAACAATCTTGAAACATAGTGAGCTTTCACTACGTGTGAATTTTCCAATCCATCTTAATATGACTTAAACTTCATCAAAAGGAAATGTAAATAATATTAACAAAAATACTCATTCATTTCAATAGGAG
>NW_008334668.1:32050-45733 GCF_000622305.1 Nannospalax galili | reverse complement strand
AATATTAAAGTCATAGAGAAATTTAGATGCAAATGTTCATCACAACTTTGTTTTAAAACCAAAATGGAAACAACTTAATGTCTTTCATCCACTGAATAAATTAGCAAAGTATGGTATATACATGAAATGGAATAATACACAGTAATCAAAAGAAATCACTCTTCATAATCACAGAATGATAAATACGGGGAAGAATACTATGAGTGATAAGTGCCACAAAAAGCACATATTTGACAGTATTCATGTTTCATTATATCTCTATGTTTATAGAAAATGTGAACAAGTGGTACTGAAATATATCTTCGTTCTCATCTTACAGGGAGAGTACATGCTTATCTTGTGGAGAGAGTACAAAGAGGAGTTACCAAGGAGGAAGGAGCATTTTTTTTTTTAGATGAAGCTTGAGTTGGGACCCTCCAGTTTCTGCTGAAGCTGAGGATGCTGTCCATCTCCTCATCAGTCAGCTGGAAGTCAAAGACCTGAAAGTTCTCACGTGTGTGTAAAGGTGTCACAGACTTGGGGAACAACGCCATGTTCTTCTGGATATGGAACTTAATCAAGACCTGGGCTGATGTTTTCTTGTACTTTGAAGCAATCTCTTTAATCTTTGAATCCTCCAAGAGTGAAGGGTCCTCTGGCTTCGCCCAAGGTCTCTCTTGAGAGCCCAGTGGGCTGTAGGCAGAGACAGTGATGTCCTTGGAGTGGCAGTACTGGATCAGCTTGTCCTGGATGAGTATGGGTGGCACTCGACCTGATTGGTCACTGGTTTATGTTTCAGTCCAGGTTTGTTCAAGATCCTGTCAATCTGGAAGTGGTTGAAGTCGGAGACACACAGAGCTTTCACTAATGCCTCACCCACCAGTTCTTCCATGACCTCCCAGACATCCAAGAATGTTATTTTACTGGTGAGAACATTGTCTTTATCATCTTTGGGGAATAATTCCTTCCCCCTGGTCTGAAGTACTTGTGGCCAGTGAATAAGATAGAGGTCAGAATAGTCTAGTTTCAGATCTGTGAGGGTCTTCTGGAAGGCTTCCTTCAGCAGTTTTCTCTCAAAGCAGGTGGACCATAACTTGCTCAAAATGAAGAGGTCTTGCTTCACAACCTTCTCTTTGATCTTGTCTTGGATGACTTCCCCCACCTCATTCTCATTATGATACACATATGCACAGTCAAGGTGATGTTATCCAGCATCAATGGCCACCTTCACCTTCCTTTCCTTGGCTTGGGGAAGACCTCCACAGCCCAGACCCACGATGGGCATCCTGGCTTTGGTACTGAGCTCCACAAACGTGGCCACGGCTGCTGTAGAAGTGGTTCTGCAAAACCAGACAGAAGTCTGTGTCCTGGTTAAGGAGACAGGAGGTTTTATCTAGGCTTGTATTTTATTTAACTTGAGGAAGAAAAAAATGTATCTGTATGAAGATTAAAAATGTCATATGATTTTTAAAGATTTAATTTTATTCCTATATATGTGTATGGGAGGGGGATATGCAGGTGCCTTGGAGCCATCAAATGGCCTAAAATCCTCTAGATCTGGAATTATGGCATTGTGAGCCACCACATGTGGGTGCTAGGAGCCAACCTTGGACCCTGTTCAAGAGCAGTAAGCACTCTTAAACACAGAGCCAACTTTTCATCCACTATTTTGTTATTTTAAATCTTATAGGGGATTTAATTTGTCATTTTTTACAGGAAAATGTATCATAAGTTTTATTCACTAGTACATTTCTATAACATTTTTCTATCTCTTTTTTATATCCCACTAAGTCTAATTAGTGTTACCTGTGTGCACATGGGTGTGGAGCCAAGCACTAGGACATGGGTAATCTTGCAGAAGACAGAGCCCTAAGAAAAAGTGACTATCCCTACCCTAGTAGCAATCAACTGTATGATTCCTAAGCTAAGGGTAGGACCTCAGAGGCCACTTCCTCATCAAAGTTGGAATTTTGACTGGCATGATCTTGTGCAAGTTTTGTGCCAGTAACCAAAGCTGCTGTAAATCCATGTATACAACAGCCATGTCATATCTATAAGACAGCATTTTCTAGCACTCTCCAAATCTCCAGCTCCTTTGTTCTTTCCACCCCCTCTCCTATGATGTCCCATGAACCTTTGGGCAGAGAAGGTTAATACAGATGTACCATCTCTTATGACTGAGCACTCACAGTCACACAGGTAGAACACATGTGATAAGGAAGAACAGCAAGGGAACACTGAGGATTTAAGGTTTAAGTGAGATGTAAGCAGTGTGAAAGGGAAAGTGAGGGAGGGTACAGCTTAATCAAAACTAAGGATTTATACACATCTGAAATCCCATTAATTTGTAAGCTAATTAAAATGTAATTTTTTTGGTCTTTTTGAGACAGGGTCTCTTTGTAGCCCCAGCTGACCTGGAACTCACCAGGTAGACCAGGCTGGCCTTGAACTCACAGAGATCTGCCTGCCTCTGCCTCCCGAGTGCTGGGATTAAAGGCGTGCACCACCACACTCGGCCAAAATGTAATATTTTTAAAAGAAATTTTAACAGAAGAACCCTGAACGGGTGAGCAATGTTGCTTCAAAAGGTATAGGTTATCAAATGAAAATCTCAGTGCCAGCTACGGGTTACCTCCCTATGTTATGGATTAGGGAGTTCCCAGAGGCAGTCTGTTGCAATTTCTCTTTATTGTCCACCATGACTAAGACCCTATTTCTGAAGAAACCACTCAGTTTGGAGGCAGGACATAGAGGAATCAAACTCAAATGAAGAAAGTCTCTCCCTGTTGGTTAGCTTTCAAAGTGCTGGAAAGTGCTTTAAGGCCTGTTAGGAGAGAAAAAGACATCAGTGGTCTGACCAGTGCTAGATCCTGTATGCTAGAATACTGACCTGCCACATAACATATGTCTACTTGTGGAAAAAAAGTGGCAAGGCCATTGGATTGGAAGTTTGCTCCCCAGGAGGAAATTCATGCTTAGTGCTATAAACTCAGTCAAAAATTCATGGCAGTGTAGGTTACAGATTGGAGAACTACTGTAGTAAATTTGCTATATGGTTCTGTTGCTCTCGATCTTTGTCAGAGAATCTTCTTGTGCATTGGGCAGTGGTTACTACAGAGACTCATAACTGGTCAGTTAACTTATTTTTCAGTTTCATTATTCACAAAGATATGTTTTACCCCTTTTCAGAATTCTATTTGAGTAAAATGAAGAATTTCAAAACCTTCTTTCCCTACTGCCTTTTGTAATTCAACTTTAAATATAAATAATCTTACTCAAAAATGGTCAAATTCAGAGAACAACTATCTTTGTGTGCTCAGCTGTAAATGGGACACCTTCATCAATATTTACCCACACAAGGTTCAGTAAACTTTGCCAAAGAAAGAGTGGAGAGAATTTAAGAGCCAGAGAATAGGGAGGAGAGATGTAACATGCTGTCCTCGGATATGATATGGCTGAAGCACACATCAACTCACAGCTATAGTTGCTTGTACAAGGCCTGCACAAGATTAAGCCAGTCAAAATGCCAGTGTGAATGAGGGAAATGATTCCAGAGTCACCATACCTGGAACAGGCATTGTGGTCAGTATATGATGCTGAAGTGAAGACTCACTTTTCTTCACTGGTAGATTTTTCCATGCTCCAGTTGGTGGTCCCAAACCCATTCACACATGGTCAGCACTAATTGGATTTGTTGGACTATTTAATAATGATAATATTTAAAGACATGAAGTCAGGAGGAAGATAGATTCAATGGGTCCCAAAAGGAGTTGAAGGGGGTGATGGGAGATGGATAAGATAAAAAACTTTCTGTGCACACACAAAACTTTCAAAGAAAAAATGAAGTATTATTTTAAAAGGATCATCTCTCTCAGGAAGGTCAGAGTGAAGGATGGATTTTTTAAAAACAAAGGCATCTGTCCAGATTTCTAAAGATTTGCTTATTTTTAATGTGTGTGTGTGTGTGTGTGTGTGTTTGACCTACATGTATTCTTTGTGCCCTTGGAGGCCAGCAGAGGGTATCAGATCCCCTGGATCTCTGATCTGGAGTTACCTACAATTGGGAGTTGTGAAGTAGGTGCTGGGATCAGACCCATGGCAAGCAACAAATGCCTTACCCTACTGCTGAGACAGCTTTCCATCCCCAGGGCTGAAATTTGTTACACTTTTAAAAATCAAATACAATGCAGAATGGGTATCCTTATGTATATGCTTTGGTCACAGGATAAAGGATGATGAGACATAGATAAAAATGAAATATTGTCAAGAAAGACAATTTAATGAAAAGGAAAATATGCAGTAATCTTTCCAACATTGAGCTTGAGAGGAATTCTCAATTTATTTAAATAAAAACAGCAATATTGTTAAATTCAGAGGCTAATAATCAGAGGTTAATATATAGTTTAGCGTTGTGTTTACTCATAACTAATAGCCAGAGATGTGTTTTGATTACACATGTGACTGGCACATTATCATATTTTATTTTGTTAGGTTCCATTAGACCATTTCTGTCCAGGTATAGTATAATTTGAGCAACTTGCCCCTATCTATTAATGTTCATCTTCATATCCCTCCCCTCCTAATAGTTTCCTTTGTCCCCAGACAGCTTGGCTTTTACTTTCATGCAATAATACACTTATGATTGTATGTATCTGTAGAATGGAGACCCACAAATGGAAGAAAATATGCAATATTTCTCTTTCTGAGATTGGCTTAAATTTTTAATATGATTATCTCCAGCTGCGTTCATTTTCCAAAAATTAAGTAACTTTATTCTTAATGACTGAAAAAAATTCCATTGTGCATATATACCCTATTTTCTTTGCCCATTCCTCTATTGGATATCTAGGTTGGCCCCATAACTTGCCTATTGTGAATAGCACTTCAATTAACAATGATGTATTTCTGTGATATGTTGACTTGGAGTCTTTAGGGTAAATCATGAGAAGTGGTATGCCTGGGTCATATGACAGGTCTATTTTTAGGGTATTTTTTGTGAGACCTCCATACTGATTCCCATAGTGGCTGAAATAATTTGTAATACCAGCACTGGTGTATAAAGATTCCCTTTGTTCACATCCTAGCTAGCATTCTTTTTATTTGTTTTCTTGATGACAGCTATTCTGACTTGGATGAGATGGTTCAAAATGTAGATTTTATTTGCACCTCTTAATAGCTACTAAGGTATGTTTGTTGGACAGTGTGCTTCATTGTTTGAAAAGGTCTGTTCATTTCATCAGACCAATTTTTCATTCGATTGTATGGTCTTCTTAGTGTTTAGCTTCTTATGTTTGTTATATTGTATAAATAAATATCAATCTTTTATCAGAAGCATAGCTAGCCAAAGTTTTCTCCCATTCTACAGGTCAGCTCTTCACCTTGGTGATGGTTTCTTTTTTCTCTGTGGAAGGCTATTAGTTTCATAAAATCCTTTTTGATAATTGTTGGAAATATTTCTTAAGTGACTGGAGTCCTATTCAGACTGTTTTCTCTGCTTTGCCTCCTTTAGTTTGAGGTCTTATTTTAAAGTCTTTGATGCAACAGAAACTGATTTTTTATAAGGTAAGAAAGGAAGGTGCAGACTTGTTTCATTTTACATGTAGGTAAGTAGCCAATTTTTCCAGGAACCATTTGTTGAACAGGGTGCTTTTTCTCCAATATGTACTTTTAGCATCTTTGACAAAAAATGCGATGTCTGTAGCTGTGTGGATTTATTTGTGGATACTCCACTCCATTCTACTTCTCTGAAGTCTGTTTGTGCCAATAGCATAATTTTATTACTGTGTCTGAAGCACAATCTGAAATAAGACTCTACTTCTAGCCATCTTCCTTTTGCTTTGAATTGCATTGACCTTTATGCTTCCAAATGAATTTTTAGATTGTTTTCATATTTCTGTGATGAATTCATAGATTGTTCTTGATAGTATAACCACTTTCCTTTTTAACATGCTTTTTTTATTATAGCAATTCACTTTACATACCAAATAACACTATAATAGAATAATTTGATGTAGTTTTAAGCCAGGGAAAGGGGAAAATCCCAAGTTACAAAGCCCATCACTCCAAAACAATTTTTTAAAAAACTCATTATTTCTTAGTGGAACAATGCTGCAAATGTATTCAGAGATAAGTGTTTTGCACCAGTAGTCAATGAACTTAAAAAGAAAGCCAAATTCTCTCAATCACTGCCTCAAAGGAATAACATATGTTGGACTATTTGGAGTGAAAATATGGTTCTTGCAACTTCAATTCACATAAAGTTCAATTCACATGTCCACCAAGAAAAAAGATAGAAAATATAACACAGTTGAAACTATAAAACAATCTTTCTGTCCTCTTTTATTATTTGTGTGCTCTTTTGCCCACTTTGGATCCTCCTTAGTCACCCAATATTATCCTCTCAATCTTTGTCCTTGTTTTCCTTCTTTTGCAATGACAAAATCAACTTGGGTAGTAAAGGGTTTATTTGACTTACATGTCCCAGTCACAGTGTATCACTGAGGAAAGCCAAGGCATGAACTCACTAAGAGTAGGAACCTGGAGGCCAGATGTGGTGGTTTGAATGAAAATGTCCCCCAAGTATTTGGACATTTTTTACCCACATGGTGGCACTGTTTGGGGAGGTTTTAGAAGGTGTGGCTATCCTGTAGGAAGCATGTCACTGGGGGTGGGCCATGAGAATTCTTAAGCCTTGCTTGATCTCCAGTCACTCTCTTGCTTCTGCTGCTCCTGCTCCAGCCACCTCCAGCCACCTCCAGCCACCATGCCCCCCTGCCATGACAAACTGTAATTCCCCTGGAAGCATAAGCTCAAATAAACTCTTCTTTCTATATATTGCTTGGGTCACTGTTTCTAGCACAGCAACAGAAAAGTGACTAATACAGAAATTGGTACCAGAGAGTGGGCTGTTGGCTGTGAAGGACCTGACCATGTGGGATTTTGAAGAAATATGGAAGACTTTAGAACGTTGGGCTAGAAAAGTGGTTGATTGCTGTAAGTGGAGCTCAACAGCTCATTCTAGTAGACCCCTAGATGAAAGTAGTGCTGAGAAAAATGTAGTTCCAAAGGGAAATAAGGACTTAAGCAGCAATTGGGATATTTTGGCAAAGAGTCTGGCTGGAGTCTTCCCACAGCCAAAAAGGTTGCCTGAGGCTAAATTGAAAAGCTATGGTATAATTTCTCTGGTGAAAGAAATTTCAAGACAGCCTAATGTAGAAATTGTGGCATGGCTATTAATGGTGAATGTTATACAGATTTGCAGAGAAAAAGAGCAAATGGGGCAGAAAGAAATACAGAATGTACAGGATGGAATGAAAAAGAGCACTAGGAAGACTAATGTTGGAGACCTGGCATGTGAGAGGATCCCATTGTTAAGGAGAGTAAAGTGATTATGAAGATTAAAGTGATTAAGGAGGAGCCTAGAGATTTAAACTTAAAAAAATGCAGAGACTTCCTCCAGGGCAAGACCACACCCATTTAAGACTCTAACTTGTGAAAGGAAAATGCTACAGGGACCACTGAAGAGAAAATCTTCTAAAATGGATAAAGCAGGCTGGAGTCCATCCCAAACTTGCAGTAAAATTGGGAATGTGTCATTCACCTGGTGCTGGCTTTAGAAGTATGAAAGATGGAAGAGTGAAGGGATTGTCAATTCTTCCTCCATGATTTCAGAGAGCCTCGGAGGCCAGGCACTGTGAAGTAGGAGTTCCCCTGCATAGAGAAATACCTGATAGGCCATTGTGTGAAGTTGCGAAGGTGAATTCTGGATGGCAATGGAGACCTCAAGAAGACATCCATAATGCCAGAGCTGTGAGACATCTGCCAAGAAGACCTGAATACAGGGGGTGGTACCAGCACAAGAAATATGTGTGTTGCACACAGCAAAGTTAGAGAGCCTGAGAGCCCTTTGAAAGTAAATTCCCAGAAGTTGGATGTAGAACTACTGGATTTGGTGTTTGCCCTACTGATTTTCAATCTTGTTTTGTTCCAGTATTTTCCCACTATGCCTCCATTCCCCCCTTTTAGAATGGTAATGTGTATTTGGTTCCACTGTATGTTGGGAATATATAATCAGCCTTTTGATTTTATAGTGGGTTACAGTTAAGATATTTACCTGAGTCTCAGAAGACTGTGTTTGGACTCTGAGCATTTGAATACTATTGAGGCTGATAATGACTATGGGGACTTTTAAAGTTGGACTAAATACATTTTGCATTTTATATGGTCATGAGCCTATCGGGGCCAATGGGTGAAGGTGGTTGTTTGAATGTCCCCCCTAAGCTCCAAATATTTGAACATTTTGTCCCCAGATGGTGGCGTTGTTTTGGGAGGTTTTAGAAGATTTGGCTATCCTGAAGAAGCATGTCACTGGGGGTGGGCTATGAGAATTCTTAAGCCTTGCCAGATCTCCAGTCGCTCTCTTGCTTCCTGTGCCTGTGTGATGATGTGAGAGTTTAGCTTCTGCTGCTCCTGCTACAATCACCTCCACTCACTAGTCCTCCTTGCCATGATTGACTGTAATTCCCCTGGAAATGTAAGCTCAAATAAACTCTTCCTTCTATAAATTTCTTGGGATAGTGTTTCTATCCCACCAACAGAAAAATGACTAATCTACTGGAGCTGAAGCAAAGACCACAGAAAACTGCTTACTGACTTGCTTCCTTTGGCCAACACTCAGCCTGGTTTGTTATACAACTTAGGACCACCTTCCCATGTTGTCACTACATATATTGGGCTGGGCCTTCCCACATCCCTCAGCAACTAAGAAAATGCTTTACAGACATGTGCACAGGTCAACCTAATAGAGAAAATTCCTCAATTGGGATTCTCTTTTTCCAGGTGTGTCAAATTGACATCTGAAATTATCCAGCATAGTCTCCTTTCTAAATTTTAGACTACAGGAAACCAGGATGGCATGCACTAGGGCAAGATGAGCCTAAAACTTTTAAAGTCCAGACTATGTTCTCTACTGAAGTGAGTGGGGCTGCTGAAAACAGCAGCCCTGAAATCCATGTCTCACAGGACTAGCAGGAGAAAAGTGTCAGGGACAGAAGTTTAAGGTTCTTGCTCTGAGGGAAAGAATCTTGGTCAACAGCCCTTATCCCACCTCCTTGGTCTGAACAAATAACTCTCAGCTATCACTAGTTAAAAAATAGGCAAGAACTTCCAGACCAGCCACAACCATGTAGGTCTCTGTGAGTCAGTCTCCTTTTCTACTTCATGCCCTTCTTACTAAACATGCTTTCTTTCAGGTTTTGGGCTGTCTCTAGCATCTTGTATTTCTTCACTTTTTCTCTAAAGCTTCCTTCTCCTGGCCATATGGCTGTGAGTCAGCCATGTGTCTGACCTCCCACATGTGCACTAAACCTGCATGGCTCCATGGCTTTATTTCCTTCTTCCCACCGTTCACCTCCTCAAGGCAGCTGCCAAGATTACCAGCTCGTCTGTCCTGAGGATTTTTCTTTAAGATTCTAATAAAATAGTAGAACTTAAAAAAAAATAGGCCAGGTTAAAAGTTTACTCCTGGTCTAAAAGCTAAAAGTTTATTATGCTTTTTGTCACAAGAAAGAAAACATTGTGGCTAATAAATTACCAGATAGGCACTGGTAACCTTGAGTAAAAGTTCAAGCATCATGCTTTACAAACAGCCCCTAGCTGGCACCAACTAAAAGCTATATGTCTTCTTTCTTGTCTAATTGTGCCCTAAGTCTTTGCATGTAACTGCCAAACCCCACGTGACTGCCAGTTCCTTGTAATGTATAAAAATGTTCTGAATTTTTAAATAAATGGCTTGCTGTTAAGAAACACAAGTACCAGAGTGGAATCTCTGTGCCAGCTGGTATCACCATTACTGAAACAAGGTTCTCCCACAGAACAAGTCAAAACGGGGTCTCTGCAATATACACATGTTTACATATATGCGTATATACATACATAAGCAAGGATCCACAAATGAGAGAAAATATGCAATGTTTTCTGAGTTTGGGTCATTTCACTTAATATACTTTCCAGATCCGTCCATGTTCCTGAAAACTTCATGATTTCATTTCTCTTGCAGCTGAATAATATTCCTCTTTGTATATGTACCACATTCTAATTATCAATTCATTTGCGGATGGACATCTAGGTTGGCAATCAAGAAAAATGTACAAATATTTCTGTGGTAATGTATGGAGCTCTCTAAATATCCAGGAGTAGAATAACTGGATCACGTGGTACTTTTATGTTTAATTTTTTGAGAAATCCCCAAGCTAATATTCATAATAGCTATATTAATTTGCACTCCCACCAGTAGTGAATAGATGTTCATCTTATCACACACCCTCTCTAACAATCATAATCATATTTCTTGATAGACATTCTGACTAGGGTAAGGTAGTATCTCAAAGTAGCTTTAATTTGCTTTTCCATGATGACTTGGGATGTTGAACATTTTTTTAAATATTTTGAGAATATTATACATTGTATGATATTTCTATTATTTCCATCTCTCCCAACCATTTCCAACTCCTTCCATCTCCCCTCTTTCCCTCACAATTCACAATTCCGGGGTGCCGATGTGTACCTGTGTTTAGGCTTGCCCACTTGAGATTAGACAACCTCTCAGGGAGTTAGTCCCCAAAGAAAACTGATTCTCTATCCCTCAACATCCATTGATAACCTATGCAACCCCTATACCTAAGACTCAGGAATATTGCATAAGAGGGGATGGAAAGATTGTAAAAGCTAGGGGTACAAGACACCTGCTGCAAGTTAATATATTCTAGGGAAACTAAAACAATGAAATCTCCACAGTACAGTAACCTTTCAAGATCTGCATGAGAACATAGCCAGTTGACATGCCAGTTCAGATAAGAAAAGTTTCACAGGGTCTTCCCTCAGGATGTTGAGTACTTTTTAAGACCGTCAGTAATTTTTGTTTCTTATTTTGAGGCTGTTCGTTCCTTTAGCCCATTGGACAATTTTTCCTAGCTGTTTATTCTTTGGACTTCTTTGTAAATTCCTGATATTAGTTCCCTGTCTGAAGTACAGCTGGTAAAGATTTTCACCCATTCTGTGCTCTGTTTACTCTCATGATGATTTCTTTGCCTATGACTAACTTTTCAATTTTTAGTAGACCCATCTTTTGATTCTTGGCGCTAGGCCCTGTGCTATTACAGTTTTGTTCAGAAAGTTATATTTCTGCAGAAATATGTTCAATTTTTCCACTATTTGTTAAATGCACTATTTTTTCCACTGCATTTTTTTATCTTTATCAAGAATTAGATGACTATAAGAGGAAACTTCTCTGATGATAGTTGAGAGATACATGAATTTATGGATATAAAAATAAATATTTAGGAGTCAGTTTCATACTATTCTATTTAGCATAATAATATTAATAGGTTCTCCCCTATGGCCTGTGAACTGTCTAGTCACAGATTCTTAGCCCAGATAACAGTGTCAGGACAGACTTCATCTTATCAAATAAGCCTTACATCCATTCAGAAGGTGGTAGAATACTCCCATAACATTTGTCCCTCTATTGCACCAGTGGACATATTCCAAACTGTCTGCTCTTGTAGCTTGTAGGACTCAGAGCTGGGTAAAATTAATGATTACCTTTGTCCATGTGCATAGCACCTTCTAGAACTTTGAAAGCTAGCCAGGAGAGATGAATCTTTGAGGTTTCAGTGAATGGCAATTAACACAGCAACTAACAGCAGATCAACATGCAAAGAAGAGAGACGATGGAGTGCTTGGCCTTAAATGGGACACCAGTATCAAAACCATTCTCCTCCCAAGGTTCAGGAATCATTGCAGACAAAGGGACAGAAAGATTGTAAGGGTCGTGGGTGGTAGATGAGTGCAAGGAAACTGTGTTGGCTGAATACCATAGGGTTGTTGCACATAAGAACCAATGGTACTTGTGATGGTAGGCACAAGACTTTTGAAAACTCAAGTCAGACAAAATTCCAGCATGGGTACAGGAGATGGGAAAGAAGCCCTGGTCCTAGCTCAGGTTCTATTGGCAGTTGATAGATGCTGGGAGAGGGGTAGTCATTTTCCCATACTGGTGTGTCACCTGGTGGGCTGACCAGACTCCAAGGGATAGACACACACCTCTGAACATTTTGGAGAGAGATTAGTATTGATGGGTCTTTAAAAATTTTTTAAATAGAGGATATGAACTCAGAGAGGGGAGTAGTTAGGTGAGGTGGGGGTGAAGAGGGAGGAGGGCTTCTAAATATGATCAAAATGTATTGTATGAACTTTTCAAATAGATAAAAACAGTTTTTAATAAACAGAAAGAATTTGGTGGTTATAGATTTGTCAGTTTACTTCTGGGTCCTCTATTCTGTTTCATTGATCTATCTATTTTTATCACAGTAACAGTCTATTTTTGTCACAATAGTTCTGTGGTATAATTTGAGGTGCTCTGTCTCAATCTTTATGACTACTTTTGTTATTCGTGGTTTTTGCCCTTCCACGTTAATGCTTGGTTTGATATTTCTAGATCTGTGGAGTATACCATCAAAATTGTGATTAGTCCTAGGATGTGGAGTCTTTTGGGTATCAAGAGTGATATATCTGGATCTTGTGGTAGATCGATTTCTAGCTTTTTGAGGGACCTCTATATTGACTTCTACAGTGACTGAACCACTTTTCACTTTGACCAAAAACAAGTAAGTGTATCTCTTTCACCATATCCATGCCAGTATTCTTTGTCATTTGGTTTTGGATGTTAGTAAATTCATTTAAGTAATATAACCATTACCACACTATTAATTCTGACAGTCATTCATTATAGAGATCTTTTACTTTTCTGGTTATGTTTATTCTTAAGTTGTTAGTTAGTTAGTTACTTATTTCTTGCTTTCTTACTTATTTAGTAGCTATTGTGATTAAGATATTTTTCCTAAATTCTTTCTCTGAGATTTTATTGTGTGGAGGTATATACTAAGGCTATGTTTTATATATGTATACACACACACATGATAGATAGATAGATAGATTTATAGATAGTGTATGATGCAATTTTGCTGTGTCTATCATATCTAAATATTTTATAGCAGGTTCAGTAGGTTCTCCTATGGATAGACTTGTGTCTTCAGCAAATAGGGATAATCTGAGATCTTCTTCTCCTGTTTCCATCCCTTTAATGTCTTTCTCTTATCTAACTGCTATGACTAAGAATTCAAGCACTGCATTGAATTAAAGAGGAACGAAGAAATCTTATGTCATTCATGATTTTAGAGGAACTACATTTAATATATTTCTTACTATATGTTTTTTGTATTATTATTTTATTTTGAGCTATGCTCCATCTATTCCTTGTCCCCAGGTCTTTTATAATGAAGTCATGTTAAACCTTATTAAATGCCTTTTCAGCATTAAATAAGATGATTATGCAGTTTCTGTACTTAAGTTAATTTATATGGTGTGTTACATTTATGATTTATGTATATTGAACCAAACTCCAATCTCCAGTATAAAGCCCACATAGGATAAACATCTGGAAGTTGTGTCCAGTTAGCAGAATAAAAGTAGAATTTTCTGCCCTGAAGTCTGTGACCTGTCTTAGCCACAGGTTCTTGGCCCTGATGACAGTGCCATGTATGGGCTGCATCCTGTGAAGTAGGACTTAAATTTACATCCAATCAGGAGGTGATTGGCTACTCCAATAACTTATGTGTCTCTATTTCATTCACGGATATATCTTGC
>NW_008334668.1:10438-31985 GCF_000622305.1 Nannospalax galili | reverse complement strand
AAAGATCTTCCTCTCACCCATGGGCCCTTACTAGTTTCCAAATGAAACTTCTATAAGGAGTTTTCCAAATGAAACACACATATCTAAGTATTCAACAATAACATCCACAAATGCAAAAAAAAAAATGAGATGTTTATTTTTCTGGATCTGAGTTATGCTTGCGTGCATTTGAAATTTCATTTTTCTTAATACTGGGACAATATTCCATTGTGTAAATATATCACATTTATGTTAACTGCTCAGCAGTTGATGGACACCGAAGTTGTTTTCATTTCCTAATGATTGTGAATAGAACCACAATGAACAAGGCTGAACATGTGTCTCGGTCTTAGGATGTGGAGTCCTTCGAGTATCAAAAGTGATATAGCTGGATTTTTGGTAGATCAATTTCTAGCTTTTTGCAGAAACCTCTGTATCGACTTCTACACTGACCACCACTTTTCACTTTGACCAGAATCAAGTAAGTGTATCTCTTTCACCATATCCATGCCAATATTCTTTGTCATTTGGTTTTTGGATTTTAGCTACTCAGAATAGGATAACATGAACTTTCAAAGTAGTTTAAATTTTCATTTCCCTGTTGGCAAAGGATGTTAAACATTTTTTAAGGTTTCTTAGCCATTTACATTTCACTTTTTGAAAACTCTTTAGTTTCATGCCTAAGATTTTAAAACTGTTAATCTTTGCTCCTCAAGTGCTCTTGGATGTGGTTTCATACTCTGGAGCCTGGTCAACCTACTGGTGTCACAGTCTTTATTAAAGAAAACTGACTCTTCCTCTCCCAGCAACTATCAATTGCCAGCAGTTCCTCAGATAGCATTGGGACTTCTTGCCCACCTTTTTTTTTTTTGGCCTTTTTGAGGCAGGGTCTCCCTGTAGCCCCAGCTGTCCTGGAACTCACTATGTAGACCAGGCTGGCCTTTAACTCACAGAGATCTGCCTGCCTCTGCCTCCCAAGTGTTGGGACTGCAGGCATGCACCACCACGCCTGGCTTTGCCCACTATTTTATCCATGCTGGGTTTTTGTGTGACTTGGGCTAGTCTTCTGCATGATGTCATAAGCACTGTGGGTTCATGTGTGCAACTACTCTGTGGTATCCAGGCAAAACATTTTCCTTGTGTTCATCTACCACCTCTGGCTCTTACAGAGCCCCCACCCACATAAACACACACAATAACCCTGAGCCTTGAGAGAAGAGGGTGTGATATAAGTGTCCTGTTTATGATTGAGAAATCCACTGTCTCTTATTCTCTGCATGTTGACCAGTTGTGGGTTTCTGTGTTAACTGTCATTTGCTAAAGAAGAAGAATCTCTGGTGACATCTGAAAGATGCACTAATCTGTGGGTATAACAATAATTCATCAAGAGTGGGTTTAACACTGTGTCCAGTTAGCAGAATAAAAGTAGAATTTTCTGCCCTGAAGTCTGTGACCTGTCTTAACCACAGGTTCTTGGCCCTGATGACAGTGCCATGTATGGGCTGCATCCTGTGAAGTAGGACTTAAATTTACATCCAATCAGGAGGTGATTGGCTACTCCAATAACTTATGTGTCTCTATTTCATTCACGGATATATCTTGCCAGGGAAGTTGTTAGTGTAGCTCCCAGGGTTCGCAGTTGGCTAAGGCTGATGATTACTTTTCCAGTAGCATGCATAGCACCTTCTAGTACTATGAAAGCTAGACAGTACAGGCAAAACTTCAAGTTCAGTACTAGTTTGATTTTTCTCCTTGTTTGTTCTACAAGCCATATATGTAGTGTCTTCGAAAAAGGGTCATAGTAATAATTCTGCAAGGCAATCAAGAGCAGTATCAATAGTATTGATTAAGGATCTGTGGAACCTCCGCTGTGAACAATTCTGAAAGAGCAAGTCCATTCCTAGCACGGGGCTTTTTATTTGCTACCCTGTGGTGTCTGGTGAAGAGTTAAAATGCAAGAGTCAGAATGCACTGACTCCATTTTGGGTAGCTGTTTCTGGAAAGCCAGGACAAACCCAGGCATGATGTAAATTTCCAGTTACTACCCCCTCCCCCAAGCTATAGGTTAAGCAAGCCTGGGCATATAAAGGCCTTATAAGGTCTATACAGAAACTTCTGGCCCTAAAAGATAACAGTCAGCACATTCCAATGCCCTGAAGACAGCCCGGTCAGATCAGAACTTACCCCGTACTCAGGATGTGGGGGCATCCAATCATTTTAAAAGATGCTTGGTGTGCAGGTTTCTGTGGAGTTCCCCAATAAAAGCCCCTGCCTGCTATTGTTTCGGGCCAGACTCCATCTTTGGCTCATGCAGTCTGTGCCCGGCTAGCCGCAGACTGCAGATGTTTACTTAAATTCCCGAATAAACTTTTTGTACAATCTTCTTGGTATCTGTGGGGATTATTCTCTATTCTCGAACCCTAACATCTGGTAAGGTTATTGAACCCAGCTATAGGGTAACTCTGTTTTCACTTGTTTTATACTATATATGTACATATTTTAAAACCTTCAATAGTAGTAGGTTTCATATAACTTTTTCAAAAGGACATTAGTATTAGTTATCTCTCCTCTTTCCCCTCCTCTTTCCTACCCTCCCATTTCCCAATCCATTTAACTCTTCCTATCCCCTTACTTTTATTTGGAGGTAGGGGCAGAGGTTGAGACAGGGTCTCCCTGTAGCCCTAGCTGGCCTGGAACTCCATATGTAGGCCAGACTGGTCTCTGTCTCACAGAGACCCACCTGATTCTGCCTCTTGTATGTTGGGATTAAAGGTGTGCACTACCGTGTCCAGACTGTGCCCCCACCATTTTATCACTGCATTCTATCTCCATTCCATGAATACTTCCCTCATGGCCTTGAAGGGACTTTTCTTAACATGTTTATTAAGACTGCAGTACATAGTGCAGTCATTAGTATATAGTAGGCATACAAGAATATATTTTAATAAATAAATCAATAGAAGATGGTTCTTTTCATCAAAACATCTAAATAATTATTTCTCAAGGTGTGTGTAAGTAAGCCTTTTTGACATTTCATTTCCTTTCCTAGACAGGTGTGATGGCTTCAACCTGAACCCCCAGTGCTGTGAATTCTGGGGACACAAGTTTGCTCAAAGTCTGAAGCCAGACCAGACTACTTAATGAATTCCAGAAAATGTGCCTGTAACAGTTACATTGAATTGTTAATCTCAGAGTATCAGTGTGGGATTGCCTAAATCGAGTTGGCCTATGATCATATTTGTGTGGGATTGTTTTAATTCCTTTAAATGAGGTAGAAAAGCCCACCCACTGCCACTGTCCCTATTTCGAAGGTAGAGGAACTTGTAAAAGAGCAGAGCAGTGACCTGCAGGCATACCCATGTGCATTCATTGTTCTCTGTTCCTGATTACAGGGAAATGGCCAACTCCGCAAACTCCTGCTGCCATAGCTTCCTTGCAGAGATGCAAAGTAACCTGGAATTAGTAGCTGAAATAAACCCTTTCTCTTCTAAACTCAATTGTCGGATGATTTTATCATAGAATAGGAAAGGAAATGAGGACACTGGCATACAGGGTAAAACACTGCTTCAAAAAAATAAGCACAAATTACCCTAAAATTTACAAATCATACTTTATTACTGTTTTCTAGAGTACTAAATTAAGTGGATTGCAACTAATTTGTAAGAAATACCTTAAAAGAGACTTGTATGTGCTTTTGGTTTTAGTTTTGTTTGTGTATGTGTGTGTGTGAACTTTTAATAAACAATTTGAGGTTTGTTTAGTCCATGGATAAAATACGTGGCAAGAATTAGATGGACATATATGCATATACACAAATGTGCATGCGTGTGTGTGTGTGTGTGTGTGTGCGCGCACGCATACACACACTCATGTAAGACTTGAAGGAGATCTGAGGGTTCATATAGCTTTCATAGTTTTCAAATTCAATAATCCCACAACTAAAACAATACAACTTTACACATGATAATGTCACCAAAAACATAATAAAAGCTATTATTTCTGAGGTTCACAATATGAAAATTATACTTGTAACTGAAATTTTCTTCTCCATATCACAATATTGCTAAATAAACCTGATTTATACATTATTTGAACCTTTAATTAATTTAGCTAAACACAAACAATTTAGAGAAGAATCATATAATCTTCCTTTTCTCAAATGTTTTCTGAGCAGAGAACAAAATTCCACCATCTGTAAGAATTGACAGGTGTTTTATAAAAGTAGAATGAAATTTAGAAACTTTGAAGTGATTCTAAATTTCACAGCCACTGAAACAATATGGCTCAGTAAAGTTCTCCTGTAAATCTTAAGTAGCTGATCTGTTAATGTCAAATATGCTTTTAATTTTAAAAATTTTCTTTTTATTAAATTTTTGTGACTTTCATAAATAAAATCTGGTGATATTTAGGTCCCTTTTATTTTATGTATAATAAGACCTATGAAATCTAGTTTGTGTTCTCAAATGTCCTTTAGTATGGGCACAGCCACTGGAGCTTGGTTAACCTCCCAAGAGTCTCGTTCTTGAAAAAGACTGTCTTTGCCTCTCCCAGCAGCCATCAATTGCCAAAAGTTTCTTAGGTTGGGCTGGGATTTCATACATACTTCCCCTTGTCTAGGCTCAGAATTTGTGTGATTTGAGTTTGTATAGGACTTGCGCATGCTGTCACTATTGCTGTGAGTTCATCTGAGTAACTGACCAACTGTCTGGAAAACACTGTTCCTTTGTGGTCATCCACCACCTCTGGCATTTACAATCTTTCCACCCCTCCCCCAAATTCAATGCAATACCCATTAAAATTCCAACATAATTCTTAACAGAAATTGAAAAAAAACAATCTCACATTTTATATAAAACATAAAATCTGAGGATAGCCAATATATTCCTGAACAACAAAAGACTTGCTGGAGGCATTACCATCTCTGATCTTAAATTATACTACAGAGCTATTACAATAAAAACAGAATTGTACTGGTATAAAAACAGAAACATTGATCAGTGGAATGGAACTGAGGACCACATATTTAAATCCACATACAGTCCATAGACTTTTGACAAAGCAGCCAAAAATACACACTAGAACAAAGACAGCATGTTCAAAAAATGCTGCTGATCAAACTGGATAAGGGCATGGAGAAAAATGATATGCAATCCCTATCTTTCACTATGCACAAAACTCAACTCCAAGTGGATCAAGTTTCTCAACATGGGAGCTTCAATAAAGGACAAAGTTCAGAAAGGACTTTCTGAACAGGATTTCCATATTATAAGCATTAGGCCCAACAACTGACAAATGGGACCACATGAGACAAAAAAGCTTCTATACATCAATGCATTTGAGTGAAGAGACAGCCTATAAAATGGGAAAACTAGACCTCTGACAGACGGTTAGTATCTAGAATATACAAAGAATCAAAAAAAAAAAAAAACTAAACATCAACAGGGAGTTCTCTAAAGATAAAACTCAAATGGCTGAGAATTACTTTTTAAGATGTTCAACATCTTTAATCATTGAGAAAATGAAGATTAAAACCATTTTGGAATTTCAGCTGATCCCTCTCAGAATGACAAAGATCCAAAAAACAAAAAACCAACAAATGCTGGTGAAGATGTGGGAAAAGGGGAACTTTTTAAAACCTCTTTTCTAAATATTTTATTTTTTATGTCTATGAGTGTATTGCTTGCATGTATGTAAGACATACAATGCCTGCAGAGATCAGAAGAGGGTGTCAGATTTCCCCAAAACCGGACTTAAGGATGGTTGTTAGCCACCATGTGGGTGCTGGGAACAAAACCCAAGTCCTCTGCAAGAACAGCCAGTGCTCTTAACTGCTGAGTCATTGCTCCAGCCCCATGGTAGGGGAACTCTTAGCCAATGTTAGTAGCAGTGAAAAGTGGTTCAGTCATTATGGAAATCAGTGTGGAGATTCCTCAAAATCCTCAAAACTGATTGTATGACCCAGCCATGTCACCCTTGGGCATATTACCAAAAGACTCTATACCTATTTCAGAAATACCTGATCATTCATGCTCATTGCTGCTCTTTTATAGTAGCCAGAAATTAAAATAACCTAGATCAGCATCAACAGAGGAATGGATAATGAAGGCATGGTACATTTACGCAATGGGATATTACTCAGCTCTTTAAAAACTGTAATTATGAAATTCACAGGTAAATGGATAGAACTAGAAACAATCATCCTGAGTGAGGTAACCCAAATTCAGAAAAACAAACATTACATATTTTCTCTCAGAACTAGATGCTAGCTTTGAAACCTTAGATATGCATATTTTAATTTGAAAATTAAGAGTGGTGAAGAAACTAGTAAATGGGCAGAGGTGGTGAGTGCTTCGTGAGAGGGATGGTAGAATGCAGTGATATGAAGAAAAATGGGTAACATTAGTCTAGGAAGGGTTAAATAGGGTGTGGAATAGGAGAGCAGGGCAGAGGAAGGAGTATGGGAAGGGATAAATAACACTAAAGTTTTTAGAAAAACCGAGATGGACTTTGTATATACATATACATTAAAAAAGAGATTAAAAGGAGCTATCCAACAATAGGTGCACATTGTTCTTTCTAGATATTATAGGCTAAAGAAAAATAACTCAATGCTAGGAATGGAATCCCTCTCAAGAAGCTGATGACCAGGGCTCCCATAGACGCTCAAACACTAATACTCATTGCTCCTATCTGGTTACCCACCAGAACTGTGTGGTAAGACCCTATTGCTGAAGTCACTACCTACATGAAATGTAGAAGAAAAAGAAAAAAACCAAACTGGTGCTGACTTCAGAAGTTCATCCGTATTGGCTAGCACTCAGAGTGTTTTGTTTATTTTAATACTGGAACTAAATGCAGAAAATTGAAGACTAGAAATATTGCAGTAGACTATTCTATGCCTTTTTGTTGTATGCATCAGCCTAAGTGGTTTTAGTATCACCCCCAAGTAACACGTTAGAAAATTTGATCCAAAATAGGAATTAAATATATTTAAGGTAACACAGCATTTTACTTTACCTAGTTAAGTGATCAATTAAGTTGACATGAAGGTTTTCATTTGTTATTTGACATTGCATGGTGCAATGGAAAATTAGTATCCCATGAAGAATGTGGAAGAGCTGCTGGTGCCAAGAAAAGATTGAAACATCTATATTAATCTAACAAATTAAAACCAATTACAAAGGACAAAATTCGTGTTCTAGTTGTACAGGTAATGTCAATTGCGAAAAGATGAAAAGTCTCCTTCGGGTATGCCCAGATTCCAAGAATATTAAAAATTAGCAGCACGATGCATTGGCTTTGTCTTAGGTGTAAGCTTAATTCATCCTCAAAGGATAAGTATTAAACCAGTGAAATTATAGTCCTACTCAAAGTGCTTTTATAAGTCTGTACATTTATTAATAATATCAGAAAACTAACAACTATGTATACTGATTTAAAGAAAATTCGCCTCCCTCTGCCTCCTGAGTGCTGGGATTAAAGGCATGTGCCAGGCAAGTATTTCCTACGTGCATGTAGGTGTACCCATGTCATGCAATGCCCATGGAGGTCAGAAGAGGGTGTCAGATCCCCCTAGGACTGGAGTTACAGACAGTTGTTAGCGGCCATATGGTTGCTGGGAACTGAACCCAGGTTCTCTGCAAGAATAGCCGGTGCTCTTAACCACTGAACCATCTCTCCAACTCCTATAATGTAATTTTTTATAACAATCTAAGAAGAAAGTGCTCTTAACTCAATATTTAATCACTTTCTCTCATTAACCCAAGCATAACATATACTTTACACTGACATATTAACCTTAATTTTATTATTTTCTGTGATAATTATCAAAAGTGTTTATATATGGACTTTCCTTATACTCATCTGAAATTATTATAGCCAATCTTAATGTTCAACTCAATAAAAATTTTCCCTTCTACTCTATTAGAAGCCTAGTTTCCTTAGTGAAATAGAGGACAAAAGGACTAAAACACAATGTACAGATGTATAAAACTGTCAAAGGAATTTTAAAATTAATTAGTTAGAAAAAATAGCTTCAAACAAATAAAGTCTGAGGTTATAGGGATGAGAGGGACAATTTATTGAGGCAGTTAATTATAGCAATGAGACAAGCTTTTCAGCTTCCTGATCTACATTCCCAAGTCCAGAATGAAAATCTCGTCTCTCCTGAGAGCCAAAAATAACTGTTCACCCTGCCATCCAGCATTTTATTAGATTAGCTGTTTATGAATGATATGTTATGTGGTCAAAACAGTTATTCATTTGTTGTGGCCTCTTTGATTCTGTTGTGTAGTTACAAATAAATTCCCTCGGTTAGTAGCAATTTTATATACCATACTATGAAAGTAAGTCAGTATTTAAACCCATGGATGGTGATATAGGCTGTAGAATTATGGTAGGAAGACTATGCATACCTAAAACACATGTTCATTTGAATAGGACAAAATTCTTCCACGACAGAATTGCAGTATCATCAATGTGCCACTAAGTGGCTGATGGATCTCCACAGAACCGTCTTATTATGGCTTGGCAATAAAGGGGCTTATTGTAATAGACAGCAAGTGCATGGCTATAAAGAATTCCACTTGGATTTTGCAACAAGTAATCCAAAGTTATTGGCATTTCCTGAGGACCCACTGTTCAAGCACTGGTGTAACTGGAAAAACAGGCTTGTGATGTGTCTACCACTGAATTTACTTCTGCAGTGAATGGCCTCTGGGAAGTATTCAAATGAGACATAAACTATGCCCATTCTGAAAGTTCTCTTGCCAAAATTCTTCCACAGGCTTCATATCACCAACAGTATTTACTTTCTTCTATTATCAAATATTCATGAATCAATATGAATCCACTTATTTGTATAAAAAGTAAATAATCAAATGTACTGTGGCAATTTCTTCCAAAATGAATAGTTTCTCTTTATCACTGTCTTATAGGAACACTACCTTAATATTAATCATACTAATCATTGAACATAACAATTCATTTATACATGAACTTCTAAATATTTAAATCTCATAATTGTATAAATAAAAGGTATGTGCCCTCTTATTAAGAAATACAAGGATTGGCCTGTCAAGATGGATCAGTGGGTAAAAGCAGTTGTTGCCAATTCAAATGAACTGAGTTCTATCCCTGCGACCTACATGGTAGAGACTACTGACTCCTGCTAGTTCTCCTCTGTCCTTCACATGTACGCCCTGGCACATGCACACTCACATTCATACACACACACACACACACACACACACACACACATACACACACCATGTGAATAAACAAATGTGATATTTTTTTGAAAAGAAGTACAAGTGTGGAGGTAAAGGCTTGCTTCCATGAGTAAATCACAGGATATTTTGTTAAATATATTCAGCAAATCAACTCCCTTAATGTATTACAATGAAATAGCAAATGTAATATATGTATGTATCTCCCCCTCTGGATTCATATAGAGTGCCGAGTTTGAATTTTGTCATTAATTTCAAGGCATGAATTTGGTATTCATTTGGATGAGACAAAAACCTCCACATAGTTTCTTTCTGCTACTGTTTTGCTTCCACCTCTTCCGGTCTATGTTCCTCAGTTTACATTTAGAGTTTAGTGCATGGAATCTAAAATCCAAGCAAATAAATAAGAAATTTATCAATGTAGCAGGGACAGAATTAAATATCATGCGGAAGTCAAGGAAAGTAGGATACATAGAGAGATGGGGGCACCCAGTCCAGTCATCTGGTCCTGTCCAGTAGCAGCTGACCAAGCATTCCAATGCTCTTACACATTCAAATTCTAGGCCTTTTCAGAAAATGAATGAATCTCTATTTTTGTATATGTGAGAAATATTTATTTGTTTACTACCTTACTTTTGAAGGACAACGTTCCTCAACAGAGTTCTATTTTTCAACATCATAAATATTTAATTCTACTGCTTTCCTGCAATATAGATTTTTTTGTCTTTTGGAGACAGGGTCTCTCTTTAGCCCCAGCTGTCCTGGAACTCACTATGTAGACCAGACTGGCCTCAAACTCACAACATCCACCTGCTGCTGCCTCCCAAGTGCTGGGATTTAGAGTTTTACACGAAATTTAGTGTAATTTGTGTCATGCATGTGATTTTATGAGTTTCTTACTTCTTTAGTTTTATTTCTGCCTACTGTTTCCATAACAATATGGCACAGAATGAATTACCTAATTCAGGGTGGAATAACAATAAAAATAAGACAACTTGAAACCTATGAAAGTCTCATAAACTCATAAAACAAGAAAAAGCAATGACTGCAGTTAGTCGTCAGTTAATATAGTTATAGTAAAAACACTCTATAGGACACTTTGTTGTCTTTGAATATATGTAGAATAGATAATTATGTTTAATCAAGTTTTTTACAGTATATCTTTTTCATAGTTAAGAAGTGAGCTTTCTGCCACCAGAAGTATTCAAACAGCAGTGGGCAATCATCTAGAAAAATTCAAGTTTCTAAAGTCTTTTCTTATGGAAGAGCTCTTCATTAATACAATTTCCATTTTTGAAAACTAATTTTTAGTACAATAGGGGTTGAAAATGAAATAATGTGGCCTATCTATTACTTTTGAGCTATAGAGGATATGTCAATGCTCAGTGATACAAACTGTTGCAATTTCAGAATTGTATTAATTGGAATAATTTTACAATCCAATCATGAAATTTTCAAACCTTGGATATGCTCAACCTTGGACAGAGAACCTGAATTTTGCAAAGGACAGCAATTGAGAGATGCTTAACTGGTCAAAGCCTGAAGTATAAGAGATTGGGTACTCACTCCTAATGGGTCATATATATTAACCCACCACCATCAAGGCTCAGGTAACATCACAGGAGTCAGGAGCTGGAGGACACAGAGCTGGGCAAGATTGATAATTACCTTCCTCTTCTGATACCATGCATCTCATCTTCCAACAATATGAAAACTTGCAATAAATTTGAATCTCTGGGGTCAGTGCCTGCTTGATTGCTCCTCATTTGTTTTACAACTGATGTACATAGTGTCTTCTGTAATAAGTTTTTACCATCAAGGTCTGGTGAATAACTAGGAGCAGGATCTATGATGGGACACATGGTCAATAGCTTCAAAAGAGGGAGGCCATTCTTGGCATTGGGCATTTTTCAAGATTATGGAGTCTAGTAGGTGCAATGACCCCTGTTACAAGGTAACTTCTTTCAGTCTCTTTCTATATTGTATATGTCTGTACTTTAAGAAGATTCTATAGTGATAGGTTTCCATATAACTTTTTCTAAAGGCCTTTAGTGTTGAGTCAATCCTCCCCATACTCCCTCCTCTGCCCTGCTTTCCCATTCCCCACCCAATTTAACCCTGCTGGCTCCATTGTTCTTCTTGTACCCTTTGTATCACTGTGCTCTAGCTCTACTCCTAGGAAGCCCCTACACCAAGGACATTTATTTGGTTTCTGACCTCTATGAGGTTGGAAAATTGAAATGCACATACCTAGGGATTCAAAGCTGGAATCCACTTATGAGAAAGAATATGTGATGTTTGTCTTTCTGAATCTGGGGTACCTCACTCAGGATGGTTATTTCTAGTTCCATCCATTTATCTGAGATTTTCATAATTTCTTTTTTCTTAAAAGCTGATAATATTCCACCATGTAAATATACCATACTTTCATTATATATTCACAAATTGATGGACATTTGGGCTGTTCATATTTCCTGTCTATTATAAATAGAGCAGTCATGAACATGGTATCTCTAACAACCGACCTGGCAAGATACACCCACTGATGCAAGAGTGGCACATATATTTTGGAGTGACGAACCACATTGCGATTGGATTTAGTTGTTCACTTTACAAGACGGAGCCCATACCTGACACTGATAACAGGCTTAGGAACCTGTGGTTAGAGGTCACATACCTAAGGGGGAGAACCTACTACTATTATTCTGCTAAATACACATAGTACTGAGCCAATTACTAATGACTTGTTCCACCCATAAGACTAATGCATCCCTCAGTTCTCACCAGAGAAGATTCCTCATGCAGTAGATGGTGAGTAAAAGAGATGCCTACAACCGGTCAATGTGCCAAGAATAAGAGGTTTCAGAGTGTTTATCTCTCATTAAGACACCTATATTAAACCTCTGCCTCTGCAAAGCTCAGGGATCATTACTGAAAAGGGTTCAGAAAGATTGTAATAGCTAGAGGTGATGGATAATGACAAGTAAACAGTTTCCAGGCAGCTGGGCAGAGTCTCATTACACACAGAAATGGTAACAGTATGGAAAAGACCCACATAAGCTCAACCCAGACAAAAACTCATCATAGAAGTGGAAAAGTGGGGAAGGAGTCCCAATCTTAACCGAGGAACTATTTGCAACTAATGACTTCAAGGAGAGGGAGAGTCACTTTTCTTTAAGGGTGTAATGCCAAGTAGGCTAAACATACTCCAGTGGATATATACCCACATCAAAAGACATTTTTGAACTGAAATTTGATTCAATAAGCCTTAATATATATATGTACATTTAAATACACATATATGGTAGAGAACATGAAATCAGGCAGAGGAAAATTAGGGGGCATGGATAGAGTAAGTCATCTAAAAATGATCAAAACACACCATATTAAACTCTCAAAATTAAATAAAAAATTAAAAATGTTAAATTTTGTTTAATGTTTTAATTTTTTAAACTTTTCATTGAGCTTTTGCACATTTTATGCTACAGTTTTTAATCAAATTTAGTCCCCCCTCCCCCATCTATGCCCCCCACCCTCACCGTCCACCAGTTCTCTTGTACTCTGTTATACATATTAAGTTCTATCCAGTCAAGCATTTGTACCCAGATGTCATTCTGTGCAAATTTATCCACTAGAGTCTTAACTAGAGATTGTTGGTAAGGCATACTCTCCATCACCCAGTAGTGATCAGTCTCCAAAAGTTTCCAGACTAGGGCCAGCCCACCACCAGTTTTCCCTGCTCCATTCTGGGCACTTGTCTTATGGAGTTGGAATTGGTCCTGTGTGCGATGCCTCTCTTTCCATAAGTTCATATGTACAAGCCTCCATTGGCCTGAAAACCTCTGCTTCCTTATGTTCATGGATCAACTCTGGCTCTTACAATCTTTCCACCCCCTTAATGTTTTAATTTTTTAAAAATGTAACATAGGATGTGGAGGAGTGCTATGAAAGCTACAGACATGATTTGGCTATGGCAGTCATGAACTCACAGCAGCTGTAGTTACCTGCATGGGATCTACACAAGATCAAGGATGTCAACAATCCCAACATAGCAAAGGTAAAACATTCCTGGGCCTTACCATTTTCTGAGGAGCTACTGGCAGTGGATAATTGTGGGGGAAGTTTAACTCATTCTTTATTAAGGACATGGCCACTGGTAGGTTTCCCATGTGCCAGGAAATTGCCCCATACCCATTCATACCCATGGGCATCACTAAATGGACTTAGCACAGGTCTATTTGGGGCATATTATGGTCATAATAGAATCATCTTGGCTCAACAGCTTTATGTAGCACTGTGCTTCTGTTACCTGCAGCATACAGGTTGGTTGCCTCTCTTTTGGACAAAGTCTGTTCCATGCTTGCTGCTTTTGTTGGTGGTCATCCAATGGTTCTCATATCCAAAATCCTGGGGTCATTGCTGCAACTTAGGCTTCATGTTCACAACTTCACAGAGTGATCTCTAATGACCTCCTTGCAGATAATCCAAACTTATCACATATTGCTTGTTCACCAGGGCCTCCATGATGCATCACAGTTGCATTTTCCTACCCTACAAAACCATTGTCATGCAGACAGACAATTCTCTCCCACATCTATCACATTTGTGGTGGCCTCTGTGTGTCACCGAATCTGGGAAAACACTGTGTTTGGTGGTTGTTTTCAAGCAGGGAAGTCCTTCTGTGGTATTCTCAAGTTTGCTCTCTTGCCTTTTGAATGCTGTGGCAGGAACACTAGCGGGAGGTTTCTGTGGGCAGAATCCTGCCCTCAGGGCATGTTTCTGTTGTCCTAGCACAAAGTACTAATGTTTCCTACAATATTGTTAATCTGTTTAATCATAGGAAAAATAGAGTCCAGCCTTAACCTTGTAGCTAACACTGTTTCTAACCCTAACCCTAACCCTAACCACATTCATAACCCTAACAATAAGCAGAATCCTAAATCTAAACCTCTCTCTAACTATAATCCTATAACACTAACCTTCCCTAATTGTTTCACTAAATTTTCCCCTGAGAGACCCATGCTCTAACTAAAGCATCACAATGATCCTCTTAAGTTACAGGTGGAGAATAATAATATTTATTTGGGTTTGCCAATAAAGTTTAGAGAGTCACTTATGAAGACATGAACTCCCATAGTCCATCTTCTACATTTTTGCTGAGCTTTGAGATCCATGCCACCATGGCTGCTCTTCGGGCCAAGACCTGCCTGAATCTCTCCAGCTGTCCTGGAGCTATATCACCCTGCACCTCATTCAGTGTGTCCAATACGGTTATGGCTTCACCCCTTTTTCCTGTGCACTCTGCCTCTCTCATTGTCTCTCAGCATCTCTAGACCCGCCCACGTTCAGTTCTAGCTTTTTGGAGGAACTTCCAGGTTACACCAATCCTGATCATAATAACCCCATCCTGAACTCTAATTCTCATCTTAAACTTATTCCTAACCCTAATCCTAAACCTTACCTTAACTCTACCTCTAATCCTAATGCTAACTCTAACGCAGCCCTAACCGTAAACATAAACCTCACCTTGAACTTACCTGACTCTAATCAAAATCCTAATACTAACTGGAACACTAACATTTACCTGCCCCTAATCCTAACCCTAACACTTTCCATATTTCTAACCCAGGCCCTAGCCCTAGCCCTGAACAATGCACTTGCCCTAACACTAAATTTAATATTAGCCTAGCCCTAATCCTACACTTAATCATAGGCCTCACTGCAGCACTCACCCAAACCCTAAACCTTTTTATATCCCTATCCATAACCCTACTCCTTTCCCTAACTCTAAACCTAATCCTAAACACACACATACACACACACACACACACACACACACTTTCGCACATTCTGTAGGAAACCAGGATGCCAGGCCCTAGGGTGAGGTGAGCCTAAAACTTATAGGTCAAGGCTGCATTCTCTGCTAGAGAGGGGCACTGAAAACAGTGGCTCTGATAATCACTGTCCTGCAGAATACTGCTAGACTGGCAGGAGGAAGTGGCCCATTCACAAAAGTGCAGGCTCCCTGCTCTGTGGGAAAGCACCTTGGTCAACAACTCTTAGCTCATCTCCTTGTCCTGAACAAATAACTCAGCTATCACTGGCAAAGACATTAGGCCAGGTTAAAGGTTTATTCCTGAGCTAAAAGCTAAAAATTCACCATGCTTTTACCTCTAAGAAAGAAAACATTGTGGCCAGTAAATTACTGGGTGGGCATTGATAACCTTGAGTAAAAGTTTAAGAATTCTTCTGGCACCAACTAACAGGTCCTGTTTCGTCCTGTTTCTTTGTACCCTAAATCTTTGTGTGTGACTGCCATATCCCACGTGACTGCTAGTTCCTTGGGATGTATAAAAACCATCTGAATTCTAAAATAAATCTCCTTGTTGGTAAGACACAGGTCCCAGAGATTATGACTCTGTAGCCGATCAGACCCTCTGCCCCAAAGCCAGCAGATCCCCCTCTAAGCAAAGCAAACCTGAGTCCCGACACACTCACCTACTTAAATACCCTTATACATATGCACATTCACCCACTCTTACAAATATTGCACACTCATTCATGCAAAAGCACACTCAAACACACATGTTGATGATCACTTACACACTTGAAAACAATTACAGAACTTCACATACTTATAGATTCTTGGACTCTTGCATGAATTCACATGTTTACAGACTCACACACTCAAATGTACTCACACATGCACTCAGAAAAAAACACTCTCACAAATACAAATACAAGCTCATATGCTTTTATGCATTTACTAACAGTAAAAACCGTTTGACAGTGACATACTCAAGCACAACCTTTCACTCTTTAACATTCACCCACACACTTTACATACTCATGCTCATACACACTCCCACATTGACACAGACACATATTTACATATGTATAGTAATGAATGCTCCTTCACAATCACACACTATGGAACACCCATGCATGTACTGACATACAAACTCACATGTGCTTGCATGCTGTTACACACAACTGCACATTCATAAACACTCATGCACTGACAAAAATAACACATTCTCATGTTTGTCCACACACATTCACATAATCATACACAGTCTTTTACACTCACATCACACACTCATTAATTCATATTTTACACTTACCAAAAAAACACATGATCATTCACAATACTGTTCACCAACAAATTCATAAGTTCACACAGTCATATATGCCCACACATAATCACACACTCGCATGGTCTTGTACAGCCATGCATGCTCACACAATATTTCACACTCTTTCATGCTCAAAAACTCATAATCATGTGCCCCCACTGATGCACACATAGACACACAGAGACACATTATCATATTCTCACACACTATCAACATTCCTGCACATACCTACTATAACAAACACTTTTACATGAGTCTGCATGGTCTTGCACACTATGTGCTTTACTATGGATAAAGGAAATTGGAATACCAGAAAATGGAATTGCTGCCTAAAACAGAATCCTCCACAACAGGAAGGTTTACAAGACTTGCTCTTCACCAAATGTATGAGAACCAAATTTGTTGATATGGCCTCTGCCTGGAGGAGTGGCTGAGAACTGAGCAGATAGCCTGAGAGTGCCTGATCTGGCCTCTGCCTTGAGTAGGGACTGAGAACTCAAGAGGCATCCTGGGAGTGCCCGATCTGGCCGCCAACAGGTTTAGAGCGTGAGACCTCAGGAGACTGCTGAGAGGACCTGGATCCAGCCTCCATGTTTTCCCAAAGCTTCCCCAAAACACACCATACCCAAGCCTTTAACTGAGATTATGTGAGGCCTCTTCCATGGCCCCAAGGATAGACCAACTCTACTGTAAAGCAGAGACCTTAGCAGAGGGCCTGAGAGTGCCTGATCTGGCCTCTACTTGGAGTAGTGGATGAGAACTCAAAAGACTATTGGGGAGAGTGCAAAAATCAGGCCTTTCCTTAGTGAACTTCCCAAATGGTGCTCTGAGTACCTGCTAGTAGGGGTCCAAGCATTAAAAAGAAGCCTGAGTGTTCTTAACTGGAGACCCTGATGTAGGATTCTGTGGGAGCTCCTGAGTAGCTGACCTGAAGCCATCAGTTCCCTCCAAAATAAAACCCGAGAGAACCTGAAACCTGGACCAACCAGCCTTACATAACCAACAAGAAAACGACCAAGATACCCCAATAATACAAACAGAAGCAAACGTTAACTTAATTTTCATACCAGAATCACAAACACCAAAAGAAATTGACAAGCCAAAATCACAATGAAAGAATAATAAAATGGAAAAGAATCTTTCAAGAAAATGGCACTAAGAAACAAGCAGGAGTTGCAACTCTAATATCTGACAAAATAGACTTCAAACTAAATCTAATGAGAAGAGATGAAGAAAGTTACTTCATTCTGATCAGAGGAACAATTAACCAAGAAGATATTACAATCCTAAACATATATGCACCAAACTCTGGTGCACCCAAATTCATAAAAACAATATTACAGGACTTTAAGACACAGATTAAGCCCAACTCTGTAAGGGTAGGGGACTTCAATATCCCCACTGTCTCCATTAAACATGTCAACTGGACAAAGAATAAGCAGAGAGACATCTTTATTAAATAACACCATACATCAAATGGACCTAACAAACATCTTCCAAATATTCACCCAAGCACCAAAAATACACTTTCTTTTCAGTACTCCATGTAACTTTCTCAAAAACTGACTACATACTAGGGCACAACACCAACCTCAACAAATAAAAAAAAGCTGAAATAATTCCATGCATTCTATCAGACCACAATGGAATAAAGTTTAAAATCAACATCAGAAGAAGCTATAGTTACTACATGAACTCGTGGAGATTAAACAACACACTCTTGCATGATGAGCGGGTCAAAGAAAAAATTAAGGAAGAGATAAAAGCATTCCTGGAATCCATTGGAAAGGACAATACAACACAAGAAAACCTCTGGGACACTTTAAAAACAGTCCTAAGAGGGAAGATCATAGCTCTAAGTGCCTACATTTAAAAAAATCAGAAAGAACACAAATAAATGACTTAACATTGCAACTCAAGAGTCTGGAAAGACAAGAACACATGAAACCCAAATCCAGCACAAGAGAAGAAATAAAAATCAGAGCAGAAACAAATGAAATGGAAATAAAACAATAAAAATAATCAAAGACTCTAAGAGCTGGTTCTTTGTAAAGCTAAACAAGACACACAGACCCTTAGGCCAGTTAACAAAAAGAAAGAAAGAGCAAATCCAAATCAATAAAATCAGAGATGAAAGGGGAAACATCACAATAGACATCCGAAAGATCCAGAACATTGTAAGAGAATACTTTAAAAACCCATGAGAACATGAAAGAAATGGATGCATATCTAAAATCATGGGAACCACCAAAGTTAAACCAAAAATAGATCAACAATTTAAATAGACCTATAATATATAAGGAAATCAAAACAGTAATACAAACCCTCCCGACTAAAAAAGAAAAAAAGAAAAAAGCCCGGGCTAAAATGGATTTAAGGCAGAATTCTAACAAATATTCAAACATTTAAAGAAGACCTCCAAACAATACTACTTAAATTTTTCAAAATGATAGAAACAGAGGGACATCCCAAATTCCTTCTATGAAGCCAGCATCATTCTAATACCAAAACCATGTAGAGACAAAAAAAAAAAAACACACAAAACTATCGAACCATATACTTAAAGAATATTGATACAAAAATTCTCAACAAAACATCTGCAAACCACATACAAATGTACATTAAAAAGATTATTCACCATGATCAAGGAGGCTTTATTCCACAGATACAGGCATTGTTCAATATGCACAAGTCAATAAATGTCATCAATCATATAAATGGACTCAAAAACAAAAAATACATCGTCATCTCAATAGATGCAGAAAAGGCTTGCAACAAAATTTAGCATGTATTCATGATAAAAGTTCTAAAGGGAATTGGACTTGGGGGAACATACCTCAACATAATTAAAGCTATATACAACCAAACCACAGACAACATAATTCTAAATGAAAAGAAAAATGGAAGCATTCCCACTAAAATCAGGAACCAGACAAGGATGTCCAGTATCTCCACTCCTTTTCAATACAGAGCTTGAAACTTCCTAGAGCAATAAGACAAGAGAAGGGAATTAAAGGAGTACTAACCAGAAAAGAAGAGGTCAAATTATACCTTTTTGCAGGCAATATGATACTATACCTAAGAGATCCCAAAAATTCCACCAGAAAACTCCTATAACTGGTCAACACTTTCAATAGTAGCAGGTTACAAAAATTAACCTAGAAAAATCAGTAGCCTTTCTATATACCAATAACAAGCAGTCAGAGAGAGTTCAGGGAAATGCTTCCATTCAAAATAGCCCTCCCCCAATATAAAATATCTTGGAATAAACCTGACCAAAGACATCAAAGGTCTCTACAATAAAATTTTTTAATTTTTAAAGAACAGATTGAGGAAGACACCAGATGATGGAAGGACCTCCCATGCTCATGGATTGGAAGAATTAATATTCTGAAAATAATCATCCTTCTAAAAGACACTTATAGATTCAGTGCAATGCCAATTAAAATCCCCATGACATTTTTGACAGAATTGGAAAAAAACATCCTAATATTCATATGGAAGCACAAAAGACCCCAGAGAGTCAAAGCAATCCTGAACACAAAGAACAATGCTGTGGGGATTACTATACCAGATCTCATAGTATACTACAAAGCCACAGTCATAAAAAACAGCATTATTCCACCAAAGTTGACCCCATGTTGGCAAATCCTTTGATATTTTATTTCTTATTCCTAATGTCTCCCCTTAAACGTCATTGTATATATATTTTTTATGTAAGCTGCTTCAAGTTATTCTCCGGAAAATGTGTTAAAAATTGCCTTTTTTGGAATAATAAAAAATAAATTTTTTAAAAAGTTAAAAAATAGTTATAGAAATTAATAAAAAACGAAAGAACTTTGTGAAATGGGCATCCGCTTACTTGAAGAGATATATTATTGCCATTCTCCTTATGCCAGACCTTACATTAGGAGCTGCAGCAGCTCAACTGGATAACTTAAGTGCAGTGAGTGTAATTGGCTCCTAGGGTAGCAAGAGCCACGTAGCAGTACTGAATTGTCAAAGGCCAGGTGAGCATGCTTATCATAATGGACAGCATAGGGAAAGCAACGTGGTAATAATGCAGACTCATGTAACCCTGGACACAGGCTAATTAATCGTGGTTCTCTCAGAAGTGAGCCAGATATATAGGAAGTTTATGAATTTTTTTGCTTGATCAATATAAGCATAAAAATTACAGAATAGGGGATGGAGAAATGGCTCAGCGGTTAAGAGCAGTGATTGCTCTTGCAGAGGACCCAGGTTCAATTCCCAGCACCGACATGGCAGCTATGAATTGTCTTTAACTTCAGTTCCAAAGGAATCCAAAGCCCTCTTCTGACCTCGCATTGCACGACACAGGTGCACTCACATACATGCAGGCAATACACTCATACACATAAAATAAAATTAATAATAAATAAATAAATGATAGAATAAGTTAATAAGTTCAAAGTAACAGAGAGTCATAGTCTCTCAAACTTGAACCAGTTTACAACTCTACAACATCATGAATGAAAAGGAATGATCTTTCTGAAACACCAAAATGTTTTACCATCAACCTTTCTCACTAAAGGGTTATACAGCCCTTTACTAGGTAAATCCTAAAAGCAGGAAAAAGGAACGAAATCACATCTTTCAGGGTTTCCTAGACTCTGGCTATTTAGTTGACACTGATTCTGGGAACACCCATATACACACACACTGCCAAAAGCATTGTGGCCATCCAATTAAAGTAAGTCTCATGGAGGGCAGGTGGTGGATGATGTCTTAACCAAAGTCTACTCAGAGTGAGTCCAATGGGTTCCAGAAATACTACGGTTACTTGCCGGTCCCAGAATACATAATGTGGATGGATTTCTTAGAGTCTGACAGAATCCCCACATTTGTTCCCAGATCTGTAGAGTAAGGGCTATTATGGTTAGTATGGCCAAATGGAAGCCAATAGAGCTTCCTCTACCAGAGGAAATGGTGAACCAAAACAACATTGAATCCCTGAGACATTACAGAAATTTGTGCCACCACCAAGGACTTGAAAGATGCAGTAGTGATTATTCCAACAAAATCTTCCTTTAATTCTCCTATTTGGCCTGTGGAGGAGATCATTGGGTCATGGAGAATGACAGTTGACTATTGAAAATGTAATCAAGTAGTGACTCCAATTGCAGCTACTGTACCAGATGTGGTTTCCTTACTTGAGCAGATTAATACATCTCCTGGTACCTG
>NW_008334668.1:0-5556 GCF_000622305.1 Nannospalax galili | reverse complement strand
TGCATCATGACAGTTCTCCAGTGTGACATCTCATTGCTCAGTGTCCAGAACGATGCCCAAATTTGTCATCTCAATGTTCACTAAGCCATCACAATGCCCCAATTTGTCATCACAATGCTCCAATGTGCCATCACAATGCTCAGTGTATAATCAAAATGCACCAGTGTGTAATTTCAATGCTCAATGTACTATCACAATTCTCAATGTGCCCTAAAAATGACCGAATCTGCCATAAAAATTCCTCAATGAGTCATCACAATGCTCCAATACAACTTCAAAATGCTACACGGTGACATCACAATGCTCAGGGTGCCATTGCAATGCAGTAATGTGCCTTGACACTGCCCCAATGTGCCACCACAGTCCTCCAATTTTCCACGACAATACTATCCTCAGTATGCCATAATAATGCACCTATGCACATCACAATGCTCCGATGTGCCATCACAATGCGTCAGTGTGCCATAACAATGTTCAATGTGGCATCACAGTGCTCCAATATGACATCATAATGTTGCAAAGTGCCTTCACAGTGGTGAAGGTGTCATCACAATCCCCCACTGTGTTATCACAATGCTCAATGTGCCATCACAACTACCCAAATGGCCAACACAATACTTGAATATGTCATCATAATGCATCAATGTGCCATCAAAATGTTAAATGTGCAACCATGCTTAATGTGCCATAACCATGCACCAATTTGTCATCAAAATGCAACACGTTGACATGACAATTTTTGATGCGTCATCACAATGTTCCAATGTGACATCACATTGCTCAGTGTCCATAGTAATGCCCCAATGTGTCATCACAATGCTCTATGTGCCATCACACGCATCATGAAATGACATGAGTCATTTCAATGCTTAATGTTGCATCACAACGCTCAAAGGACCTAACAATGCCCCAGTGTGCCATCACAATTCCCCAATATGTCATCACAATGCCCGATATGTCCTCAAAATGCTACATTGTGACATCACAATGCTTAGTGTGCCTTCACAATGCAGCAGCGTGTCATCAACATGCTTCACTGTGCTTTTACAATGGTTCATGTGCAATCAAAATGCTCCAGTGTGCCATCACAAAACCTCAATGTGCCATCACACTACTCCTATGTGTCATAAGAATTCTCCAATGTGCCATCACATTGCTTAGGGTCCATAACAATGCCCCAATGTGACATCACATTGCTCAGTGTCCATAACAATGACCCAGTATGTCATCACAATGCACTATGTGCCATCACTCTGCTCCAACCTGTCATCACAATGCCAACATGTGTTGTCACAATTCCCCATTGTGTCACTGCAGTGTTCAATGTGCCATCATAATGCTCGTATATGTCATCATAATGCTTTAATGTACCAACACCATGTTGAATGGTCCATCAAAATGCCCCAATGAGTCATTTCAATGCTCAGTGTTCCATCACAATATTCAAAAGGCCTAACAATGCCCGAGTGTGCCATCACAATTCCCCAATACATTGCCAAAATGCTCCAGTATATCTTCAAAATGCTACATTTTGATATCATGATGCTCAGTGTGACATCACAGAGCAACAATGTGTCATCACAAAGTTCCAATATGTCATCACTATGCTTCATTGTGCTTTTACAATGGTTCATGTGCAATCACAATGCTCCAGTGTGCCATCACAATGCTCCAGTATGCCATCACACTGTTGAATGTGTCATCACAATGCCTCAATGTGTCAGGACAATGCTCAGTGTGCCATGGCAAAGCTCAATGTGGCATACAATCCTCCAATAGGCTATCACAATGACCCAAAGGCCTAACAATGTTCCAATATGTCATAATGCTTCACCGTACTGTCAAAATGTTGAATGTGCAATCATGCTCAATTTGCCATAACAGTGCACCAATGTGTCATGACAATGCTCCTATTTGACACCACAATATGCTCCAATATGCTATCACAATGCCCCAGTGTGTCATCACAATGATCAATGTGCTGTCTAAATGCCACTATGTGCCATCACAATGTCCCATGTACCATCACAATGCTCCAACATGCCATCACAATGACCCCTGGGGCCATTACATACTCCAATATATCATCTTAATTCTTCAGTGGGCCATCACAATGTTGAATGTGCCATAACGATGAACTGATGTATCATCACAATACTTCATTGTGACATCACAGTGCTCCAATGCATCATGACAATTCTCCAATGTGACATCACATTGCTCAGTGTCCATAATGATGCCCCAATTTGTCATCTCAATGCTCACTCTGCCATCACAATGGCCCAATTTGTAATCACAATAGTTCAATGTGCCATCAAAACGCTCAGTGTGTCATCACAATGCCCCAGTGTGTCATTTCAAGGCTCAGTGTGCCATCACAGTGCTCACTGTGCCCTAATAATACCCCAATCTGCCATAACAATTCTCCAATGAGTCATCACAATGCTCCAAAACAACTTCAAAATGCTACATTGTGACATCACAATGCTCAGTGTGCCATTGCAATGCAGCAATGTGCCTTGACACTGCCCCAATTTGTCATCACAATCCTCCAATTTTTCATGACAATACTATGCTTAGTATGCCATAATAATTCACCTATGTGTCATCACAATGCTCCTGTGTGCCATCACAATGGCTCAGTGTGCCATAACAATGTTCAATGTGCCATCACAGTGCTCCAATATGACATCATAATGCTTCAAAGGGCCTTCACAATGTTAAATATGCCATCACAATGCCCACTGTGTCATCACACTGCTTAATGTGCCATCACAATGACCCAAAGTGTCAATACAATACTCCAATATGTCATCATAATGCATTGATAGTCCATCAAATGCTGAATGTGCAACAATGCTTAATGTGCCATAACCATGCACCAATTTGTCATCACAATGCTCCACACTGACATGACAATGCTTCGATGTCATCACAATGCTCCAATGTGACATCATTTTCCTCAGTGTCCATAACAATGTCCCAATGTGTCATCACAATGATTTATGTGCCATCACATGCACCAATGAGTCATTTCAATGCTCAATGTTCCACCACGATACTCAAAGGGCCTAACAATACCCCAGTGTGCCATCACAATTCTGCAATATGTCATCACAATGGTCCAATACGACTTCAAATTTCTACATTTTGACATCACAATGCTCAGTGTGCCATCACAATGCATCACCATGTTTCACTGTGCTTTTACAATGGTTCATGTGCAAGCACAATGCTGTAGTGTGCCACCACAATGCCTCAGTGTGCCATCACAGTGCTCCTATGTGTCATCAGAATTCTCCAATGTGCCATCACATTGCTCAGTGTCCATAAAAATGTCACAATGTGTCATCACCACCCTCTATGTGCCGTCACAAGCATCAATGAGTCATATCAATGCTCAATATTCCATCACAATGCTCAAAGGGCTTAACCATACCCCAGTGTGCCATCACAATTCCCCAATATTTCATCACAATGCTCCACTATGTCTTCAAAATGCTACATTGTGACATAACAATGCTAAGTGTGGCATCACAAGGACCCTATGTTTCATCACATTGCCCCTATGTGCCATCACAATGCCCCAATTTGTTATAAAAGTGTTCAATGTGCCATCACATGTTGAATGTGCCATCATAATGCCCCAATAAGTCATTTTAACGCTAAATGTTTCATCAAAATGCTCAAAGTGCCCTAACAATGCCCCAGCGTGCCATCACAATTCCTCAATATGTCATCACAATGCTCCAATATCTCTTCAAAATACTACATTGTGACATCACGATGCTCAGTGTGTCAACACAATGGAGCAATGTGTCATCACAATCCTCCAATGTGCCATGCCCATGGTCATTGTGTCATCACAACACCCCAGTGTCATTTCAATGCTCATTGTGCAATCACAATGTTCAATGTGCCATAACAGTGCCCCAATCTGCCATTGAAATTCCCCAATGTGTCACCAAAATGCTCCAGTACTTCTTCAGAAAGCTACATTGTGACAACACAATGCTCAGTGTGCCATCACAATGCAGCAATGTGACATCACAATGCCCCAATGTGTCATCACAATGATCAATGTACCATGATACTGCTCCAATGTGTCATCACAATTTTCCAATTTTCCATCACAATGCTATGCTCAGTGTGCCACAACAATTCTCCAATGTGTCCTCACAATGCCCCTATGTGCCATCACAGTGTATCAAAGTGCCATCACAAATGTGCAATCACAATGCTTCAATATGTCATCATGATGCTTCAAAGTACCATCACAATGATGAATGTGCCATCACAATGTCCCAATGTGTTATAACAAGGTTCAGAGTGCCATCACAATGCCCTAATGTATGATCACAATGCTCCATTGTTTTATCCCAATGCTCCAATGTGCCAACATTATCACCCCATGTGCCATTATGCTGCTCCATTGTGACATCTCAAATATCCAGTGTGTTATAACAATGCTCCAATGTGACATCAGAGTGCTCAGTGTGCCATCACAATACCCCAGTGTGTCATCCCAATGCTTAATGTGCCAAGACACTGCTCCAATGTGCCATCATAATGCTCAGTTTGTCATAACAATGCACCAATGTGTAATCTCAATGCCCCTATGTGCCATCACAATGCTTCAATGTGTCATAACAATGCTAAGTATGCCATCACAACGCTGAATATCCATCACAATGCCCCAATGTGTCATCTCCATGCTCCCTCTGCCAACACAATGCCCTAATGTGTCATCACAATGCTCTAGTGTGATTTCACAGTGCTCCAATGTGTCATCACAATGCTCTATATGCCATTACACTGCTCCAATGTGACATCACAATTCTCCAATGTTCCATCACAATGCTCAGTGTGCCATACCAATGAACGAATGTGTCATTACAATGCCCTTGTGCGCCATCACTTTGGCTCAATATGATATAACAATATTCAGTGTGGGGACATAATCCTCCAACATGTCATCATAAAGCTTCAATGTGCCATCACAATGTTGAGTGCACCATCACAATGCCCCAATGTATCATCACAATGCTCAATGTGCTGTCTAAATGCCCCATGTGCCATCACAATGCCCCTATGTGCCATCACAATGCTCCAGTATGCCATCGCAATGACCTTTGGGGCCATCACATACTCCAATATGTCACCTAGGCTCACAGGTTTGAGCCTAGGGCGAAAGTCTTATTAACAGCCATACAGCAGGCCCGAGGCAATGGCCTGACTGCTGGAACCACAAGGAATGCCTTGATTGCTGGAGCCACAAGGAACGCCTTGTAACATTTGCTCCCACTGTCAGATCATGAGACTGACACCTTGAGCTCGCCACTCCATAATCACAACCCTTGGAATCCAAATTGCGACACTTAGATATTGCAACAGTCAGGGTCACATGGTTTCCAGGAATCGAGGCTCTGTAATCTGAAACCCAGTATGCTAATCAGGCATCCTACCTTCTATTCTGTAATATGATGTTAACTCTGTTATGCTAAGAGGACACAAAGTCTGTTATGCTAATAAGGTATCCTACTTGCTGTACTGTGA
>NW_008334667.1:75810-79471 GCF_000622305.1 Nannospalax galili | reverse complement strand
CGTGTGTACTGCACACTTGTGATAGGTGCACTTACCTGATGTGTGCTCTAGAATCAGAGGACTATACACACTAGGTGCCTCCCAATCGTGTTCCCTAAACTGCAATGAAAATTTGCTACAATACTTTTCAGAAAAAAAATTAATTGATCTCCACTTTTTTTTTTTTTGAAATAGGGTCTGATGTAGCTTAGGCTGCCTTCACGCTCAGTGTGTAGCTCAGGGTGACTTTAGACTTCTGGTCCTTCTGCCTCCAGATCCCAAGGGCTAGGATTAGAGGCATGCACTGGCATGCCTGGTTTTATACGCTACTGGGGTTGAGCCCAGGGATTCATACACACTAGGCAGGCTCTGTACCGGCTAAGCTATGCCCCCAGCCCATGGTCCTGCACTTTAAAGTGCAAATTTCATGACCTTTGCCCTTACCCCCAAATCACCCTGAATGTGTTGGAGGCACATCCTGTGTCTTTTGATACACCAGAAATTGTGCTCTTGTTTATGTGTATCTGAGACTTGGGGGTTTGTCTCATCCTAGAAGGTCATGAATACAGTGTGCTCTGTGCTAGCACAGCAGCGCTGCTCAGCACACTAACAACTTTGTTACGATGAAATGAAAGGAGATGACATATAGAAAGACATTATGAATGGAGTGCAATCCAGACGAAGGGTCTTGTTATTTGAAAATATTTCTCAGTGAGATATGTAATGTGGCCATCAATGAAAATGACAGTAACAAGTGGGATTTCCCCACACGTAGGGTAAGTACTGTTATGGTAGGTAGTGATTTTCAGAGTAGAGCTCGATAGATATTCTGAACAACCACACAGAGTAGGAAACAGATTCTTACTGAGTACAGAGACTCACCTTTGCCGAGTCTGTTACATAGAGAATGAAGATTTGTTCAGCTGATATACCATGTTCTAGAATGGTGCTCACTGTTTCACAGGACGTTATTGTATATACAGCTCACAATTTCAGCACGGTGGGAAGGAGGGAGCACCACTCCAGTAGAGTTCTTCAAGCCCAAGATGAGACTGGAGGCACCGAAAGGAACGTAGAGTGAGGGAGACAGACATGGAAAACAGACATACCTTAGCCCCGACCTGGCACTTTGTGAAAGGGCTGGAAGAGGAATGCCAGGTTCTGGGCATGCTCAGAAATGCTTGTTTATATTGGATCCGGGATTAGTACCCAGGTCTCTGAAAACCCAAAGAGAGCACATTTTTTAGTTCCATAATTTGAAGAAAATAGAAGTAATTCAAACCACTAAAACTGACGTCAAGCTATATATTTTTTTAATTACTCAAATATTTTATTTTTATAATTCATTTTCAATTGACCTTAAGCACATCATATCCAGCTGTGTGTTAGCGTGTAAGTGCCATAGTAACACATGGTAGACACACGCACGTCCACGTGTGTTTGGGAGGCAGCACCTTTGACTTCCTGTACAATGATCTCCTCTAGGATTGACGCACAGGCAGAGCCGAGGGTCATGGGAGGATGGATGGGAAGAGCCCAGGCTTCCTTACAGGTCTCAGAGTCTTACATAAGCCTTGTTTTTCTGAGAAATGGAAAGGCAAGTCCTGATCTATTTCATCTCAGGAGACAGCCCAGTGTTCATTCATTACTCTGAACTTGTAAGAAGTTTGATTGTACACCAGACTGAGAAGAGGAGTCTGACTCTTCTTTTAGTCAGAGGAGATGAAATGTTGTAAAAAGGACCGAAATTAACATTTTCCTACAGGCCCTTGATAGATAGCTATAGTTCTTATTTACGAGATGGATGTTTTTGTGATAACTAAATGACTTGAAAGCTCAGGAATAGCGAATAGAGCTGTGGGGGCTGACTTGAGAGAGTGCCAGCCCTCACTTGGCATGTTGGGCAGATTGGCATGCCCTCCTCCCCAGGCTTTCGGGCTCTTAAGTGCTACTGCATCTGTTGAAATGCCTTGAGCATTTTTAAGATGGCTGTTACTGTCGTTCACTCAGCACAGGCCTACTGAAAGGCTGACTGCTTTACAGTGTCAGGATGCTCTTTTACTGCACACCTTTTCCTCTTACATTGAATTCCTTCCTCTCCCTTTTCAACATTGGCTTGACTGGCCCAATTTTAGTGGGTAATAGGAGAAAAGAGTGGATTCATAGAGTGTTATACAAAAAGTAACTAATAAAAATGAGAAAACCAGCACACAGCTTTAAGAGGTCTCTCCAAAAATTCTTGGGTGAGAAGAGAATTGAACCCCCAGACACAGAACATACGGATACATCCCAGTGTGATCGTGACAACCTCAGTCGTTTGTCATCAACAGTTTCATGAACTGAAGAGCATGAGAAAGTGCCTGTGGACTGTGTCTTGTTCTTGACGCTTAGGGACACGTGTTTACTGGTCTAGAAAGAATATTTGTGGTGTTTAGTGGAAAATTGTAATGTACTTTGTACTTAAAATGTGTGAAGATTTGTCACTAAGCATCCATTCTAGAGTCAAGACTAAGTGAAGGGAACTTTATAACATCAGAGTGGATCACTGTACGGAGATGCCTAAGATGCCAAGCTTGTAAGACATTGAGTCAACTATTCAAATCGTGTTGGCCACATGCCTTGGTAAGTCATTGTGCAAGGTGCTGAGGCTTTGTCTAGAGGATGAAGCACCTGCTGTTTGGTCCTCAGTGCTTGTTCATGCCCTTCCTACCTGATATAAAGATACTTAGCATCCTCTGTCATTAGGGAATTGAAACTGAAATAACAGTGCATGCCTATTAGAACGACTAAAGTCCATAACGCTGGGCATCAACACTGGTGCTCATGGGATTGAAAAGGATGGCATAGCCACTTTCTAAGACCAGCAGTTTCTTACAAAACTACAGATGTTCTTCTATGATCCTCCACTCCTTGGTATTTAACCCAAATGAGCTGAAAACTGAGGTCCACACTAAAACTTTTATGTGAATGTTTGTAAAAGCCTTATTAATATTGCCTATGCTTGGTAGGATATGAGATGTCTTTCAGTAGATGAATGGGTAAATTGTGACATGTCACACAGCGGGTTATTGTGGTATATGTAGTATATGTGGTATGTGGGTGTGGGTGTCGTCACCTATGCATGCGTGCATGTGGAGGCCAGAGAAGGACATTGGGTACTTGCTTTCCTTAGTCACTCTCCATCTTCTTTTTTGAGATAGGGTCTCTCAGTGAACCCTGAGCTCACTGAGTCCGCTATGCTAACTGTCCAGCAAGCTCTCTCTACTTCTCAGCAATGGGGCCACCAGCTGCAGGGGCGTGCCGCCACGCCTGACTTTTCCTATGTGTGTTGGGGATCAAACTCAAGTCCTCATGCTTGTGAGGCCACTGCTTTACCCATTGAGCCATCTCTCCAGTTCCCTAAATATTCTTTGTATTTAACAAGATATTTCTCATTTCTAGTGTTCTTTCTTTCTTTCTTTCTTTTTTCTATATCCAAATATGAATCATCCTCCTCAAAAGGCTTCTGCTAACATGCTTCACATTGTGTGGTCTGGTTAATTCTTTCTCTTGATAATATGTCCAGGAAAATGTGTATTTCATCTTTTTTTTAAACTTTATTTTTATGTATCTGGTTGTTTTGCCTGCATGTGTGTAAGTACACCTGTGTCCTGTAACGCCCATGGAGGCCAGAAAAGGGTGT
>NW_008334667.1:66937-74338 GCF_000622305.1 Nannospalax galili | reverse complement strand
CAAAATAAATAAAAATTGTTTTAAAATATTATGAAATGAATAGCCTCTAAAACAATTATTCTGTTAAAGTATTGTTTCTTTGTTTATAGGATATTTTGTATATTTTCATGTCCCTGTGAAAGATATTTGGGAAAATTTATATGAAACCATTGACCATAAAGCCTTTACACAGAGAAAGTGATGAATCAGTCAGTTTCACATATCTGTAATGAACTCCTAGGTCAGACAGCTTATAATGGAAGGATGCATTTATTTTGACTCGTGGTTCTGGAGGTTCCGGTCCAAGAACTGGAAGCCTCATTGGTGAGTCTCTGGTGAGGGAAGCAGGTAAGAGCAGGGGAATTCCTACTGGAGTGAGTACTCACATGCAGAGCCAGGAAGGGGAGGAGGAGGGAGTGAGAGAGGGAGATCTATATCGATTTATCTACCTATCTATCTATCTATCTATCTATCTATCTATCTATCTAGCTAGCTAGCTAGCTAGCTATCTAGCTATCTATCTAATCAATCTATCGTCTATCGATTGTTCCACAGTCTTTCTCAATCCATCTATCATTTGTCTGTCATCTACCTGTCTACTGTTCCACAATCATTTTCATCCATCCATCCATCCATCCATCCATCCATCCATCCATCCATCATCTATCTCCAGTTTCACAATCTTTCTGTTGTCTGTCTGTCTATCTGTCTGTCTGTCTATCTATCTTAGCTAACCTATCTATCATCTACAGTTTTACAATCTTCAAGTAATCTATCAATCATCTATCTATCTGTCATTTATCATCTTATCTATATCTATCTCTGCCTCATTCTCTACCATCTCTGTCTCTACCTGTACCTCTATATCTACTGAGCTCACTCCTATCTTCATGGGGGAGAAAAACCCCAGTTACCCATAGGCTCCCCACTAGATCACATCTCTTAAATTTTCAAATACCTCCCCAAAGTGCTACCCTGGACTCAACCTTTTATGTGGGGGAATTACCACATTCAAACCATAGTAAGTGCTAAGTAAGCATTTTCTGAATTTGAATCCATTGCAGTTTGGCCATTCTTGTGAATGCAGTTTGGCAAAGGTCTGGAGAACTTAACCACTTACCTGATGCCTGTCCAGGCCCGCTTCCCTTGTGATGGCCCCACTTGTTCTCATGTCTTAGGACAGTGTGCTTCTAACCCTTAGAGCAAAACCATGTCAAAAGTCAGTATAAAAACCAAACATGTGGCAGCCAGTAAGCCTAGGTCTTGAGTTTCATATTACTGTGTATGACTTTAAAGTTCTCTAGTCCCATCAGGGCATCTTAGAACAATTCAGCAAGTTCCAGTGAAAGCTTCAAACTTCTTTTCAATTATATGTGATAATATAGAGGACTCCTTAGATGTGAGACACGGGAAAGCATCGCTCCTTATTCACCTTTCAGGAAAATGACCAACAAGCAGGGAAAGAAATGTGTTCGCTGACAACATAAGGTGATCAATACTGGCGACATTTGTGCAGCAGGTGATAAGCCACCTCTGAGTCATGAACAGATGACAGTTCACCGGGTGATCCCTGGACATTGCTGGGAGGGAAACTTCAGAATTCCTGCATTTCAGTAAGTGAGGTGGAATCTGTTGGAATTAGGAAATTAAAATTATTAACTGACCATGTTAGATGCTAATTCCATATTTAGACTGTCACTCCCCTGATATCTGCAGGCCTCTGCTTACATGAGACCAGTGGAGGGTCTCTCTCGCTCTCTCTCTCTCCCCCTCCCCCTTCCTCCCTCTCTCCCTTCCTCCCTCATTTCCTCTCTCCCTTTCCTCTGCTCTTTTTTCACTGCTCTGTTTTCCTCATGAGCACTAACATCACGTAATTCAACATGTATTTACCTTGGTTTGCTTCTCCATGTTGTTAAGTAGCTTCATGTCACTTGTGACAAAATGCCTGAGATAAATCAACTTAGAGGAAAGATTTATTTAGACTCACCGCTTCTCTCTATGGTTTTCTGCCCTGTGGCTCTGACTTGTGCAGCCATGCACCTTGGGTAGGTGGAGTATGTGGTAGAGGAAATTTGTTCACCTCATGGTGGCCAGGAAGCAAAGAGAGAGACAGGAAGGGATGGGGGCCATTATATCCTTCATGGCACAGTTTAGACAGTTTCTAGTTTCTTAGAGGAAGTTTTTTTCCCCTAGCATTGCTATTCCTTCCCCAACAAAAACAGAGTATAAGTTGCTCAGTGAGGACACAGGAAAACTTAGCCCAACCAGAGCAGAATCAGAATTCTGGTTGCTAAAGAAGAACACTGAGGGAAAGTGTATCAACAGAGCCTGAAGGATGTGTTTTTAAAGCTGGTTCTACCTGTTCACCAGGTCACCTTGTGACCTTGGGCATTGAACTTCAAGTTGAGACTCCGCTGACGAATGAATGAGGACAGTAAATATCAGTCATCATTTCCTGTGAAACTTGCAAACTCTGACTAATACATGGTGTCTAGCTGCTTTCAGAGTTTGCCTATGTAGCCATGTGAGATCCCAGACGATACCAGCATTTAGAGTAAGGTACAATGTGGACAGTAGATCCTGGGCTTCCTCAAGCAGCGTCTTTCATAGCTGTAGATCGCAGGGTTGAAATTGGTACTCTGCACCTCTGCACCGTATTTCTGCTGCTCCGTCAGTTCATCTCCGGCCTCTCGCTGCACATAGCTATTTGTAGAACATCATACATGTTCATGAGCTGACCAGATAACCAACAGGGCTTTATATTAGGACACCCTCAAACAAGTATCAGTTTCTTGCTCTCTGCGCCTCCTTTCTCAACAAAAGATGCCCTTGTTTGCTGAGCCACAACAAGGACGTTCAATAGACACTCGCACACACATTCACACACATGCACACTCATACACACATATATATACACACAGTCACACCCCACACATGCACAGTCATACCCCACACATACACACCACGTACATGTACACACATTCACACATCCCCCACACACATACATGTACACACATACACACTCACACATACATGTACATACATTCACATCCACACATTAATACATCCCCACTTACATACTCATGCACATACATAATTGTACACACATTCACACACACACACATTCACACCCCCCCACATGCATACATGTTCACACCCCCACATACATACTCACACACACACACTTTTACATACATTCACACACCCCCACATACACACTCACACACGTACACATGTTCAGACCCCACATTCACACCCCCACATACACACTCATACATACATGTACACACATTCACACACACATTCACACCCCCCACAGACACTCATACACAAATACTTGTACACACATTCATACCCACACACATTCACACTCCCCTCATACACACTCATACACACACCTACATATACATACATTTACACCCACAGCATTCACACCCCCACATACACACTCATAACACATGTACACACATTCACACCTCCACATTTACATCCCCCAGATACACACTCATACACAGATACATGTACATACATTCACACTCACACACATTCACAACCCCCACACACGTACACACTAATACACACAAATACATATGTACACATTCACATCTACACACAAGTACACACACTCATGTACACACACTCAAAAGAGAGCCTCAGATTCAAATCTCCTGTATTTTAAAGTTTACCATTTACCTACTTGAAAAGATGAGCGTCACTTTCTTCTTTACAGATTTGAAGTGACCAGTGTTCCAGAGAGAAGCCAACTCAGTTCCCATAACTGTACCTCAGTACTGGGACAGAGCTCATTTATCTTTACAAACATTATTTTGTGTTAAAAATAAATTGCTCCTTCAAGTGAATGTCTACTTATTTATAGAAGGTAAGGAGAAAGTGCCTTACTGAATTGTTAGGGTCATTAGGGAAGAGAACTTAAAGGGACATGTGACAACTAAAAAAACTTGTTGGAACCCAGGCAGGGGCAGGACAGGACAGGACCTCTTTTATTGATCAGCACTATTTGTCTATCCTGGTGTCTTTGTGTTTTCATATGAAAGTCGAGGCTATTCTTTTCAAGTTCTGTGAAGAATTGTGTTGGGATCTCAATGAGTATTGCATTGAATTTGCAGATTGCCCTTGATAGGGTGGCCATTTTCACACAAGGCTAGCATGGAGAAACAGTTTTGACAAATCTAAATGTCTTTTCTTCATCTCTCCAATTTACAAATTGCAGAGTCTCTGGACACACTGTTTCAAGTGACCTTTTTGAGTGAAAGAATGTTAGCAAATCTCTCCTTGGCCTCCTCATTCCTGGGTTGAGAAATCTCAGAATCCTTATTTTCTAAGGGCTAGAAAGCATGTGACTCTGTAATGTTCTTTCCTGACCTTGTTCAAAAAATCCTTTGCAGCTGCCGTTGGCTTGGAGATCAAAATTGGAAGGGGTGTTTTCAATGGCTCCAAAAAGTAACTGCTGACTTAACTCACAAGCTCCACTCTGGCCCTGTTTATACACCCAGGTGTTGTGCTCAGGAGTTTTACAGTCACACTGCTGGCTGTGGTCAGCATCGTCCCCAGTGACCTCGGGGGCTGTTTCTGCTCCGTGTGCACATCCTTTCATCTGGTGAGTGAGGAGTTATTTCTGCTCAAGATGGTCCTTGTTGACTGAGCTTTATTTTGTCTTTGGCTGGTAGGATGGTTGGGCTTGCTGTCAACCTGACTGCATTCAGAGATGTCAGAGGCTTATGTGTGCCTGTAGGGGTGTTTCCAGAGAAGACCTACGTGTGGGACAGTGACTGGGGGAAAAGGGCTACCCTGGAGTAGGGTAGCCCCTTAGAATGGGCAACTGTACAGATGATGGACGGTGGGGAGGTGAGGAGGAGGTGAGTGAGGCCGCAGGCCCCTTGGCTTTGAGTGACTGTCCCTGCTGTCTCCCACCAACACCAGACTCCGCCTTCTTCACCTTTCAGGGCTGACTCAGTACTGGTCCCTCAGCAGGGACCTTTCAGGCCTTCATGCTGCCTGGTGACTGCTGACGGAGTGTCCTGCCTGGATTTGGAATCTCGTTCTCTGCCTTTCCAGCATGCAGACAGCCATTGTTGGATTGCCAAGCCCCTTATCATGGAAGCCAAGCCAAAAAATTCCCTTTTGCGATAGGCACATGCCATTGGTTCTGCTCCTCTGGAGAACCCTGCCCAGTGCAGCTGACTGCATGGCGTCCACCTCCAAATTCACATGTTGAATTCTCAGTCCCCAGTTCCTCAACCCATGGCTGCAGTAAGAGATAGGGGTCTGAACAGTGGTGATTAGCTTTAAATGAAGTCATCAGGGTGGACCTCAAATCAACATGACTGATGTTCTTGCAAGAAGAGACTTGGACGCAGAGAGAGATGGCAGTGCGGGAAGTCAGCCATCTTCAAGACAAAGACACCGGCCTAGGAGGAAGCTAACCACGGCAAAGTTTTGGTTTTAGACGTCCAGCCTCTAGAAAATGAACTTCTGTTGTTTACCCTACCTGTGGTACTTTGTTCTAGAAGCCCTTGCAAACACAGAAGTACTTTTCACATTTACCAAGTGCACTGTCCAGGCTGATCTGTCTCCCAGGGCTCTGGGCTCTGTCCTTGTGCTGCTGTTACCCTCCCATCCCTGTTCCATTCTGGGTCCCAGGCATTAACCTTAGGAGCATACCACACCCCAGATGGGGTGGGCGCTAAGCTCACGGGACATAATCGTTTCATAGAAGCAGAATCTCTCGAATCTGGGTTCACACTCTGCAGAGTGTCTCTGAGAAGCTTAGCTTTCACAGATGGGCTGGAGGGCAGCACTATGTGACTGTCCCTAGGAGTCAGTCACTGAGGACCAAGGATGCAGCGAGCTGACCAAGAGACCATGTCTATGCAGAGCACAGAGGGCAGCTGCGAGCATCAAGGCTGGTGCAGAAGAGCAAGGGAAGTGAGCAAGGTGGCTGGTGGGAAAACTGGGAAGTGCTTAGCAATGAACAGAGGAGAAGGTGCCCAACTCCCCAGCTTCCAGCTTCTTCAGTAAATCCAATGGGCACTTTCTTTAAGACTGTTGATGTAACACCCTGGAGACTGATCTTCTCTCCTTCCTTCCTTCCACATTCTCTACTTTTGTCCACGGATTCCTTTGATTTCCTCGTGTCGATCTGGCTCCTCTCCCACAGGGTCTCAGGGCCCTTCTCCTCTATTCAGTCCCCAAACACGACCCTGATTTAGGAACTGATGCTAACCCTGATTCTCACTTAACACATCCCTCCCACATAGCCCCTACCATAGTTCCCCATTCCCAGGTGTTCTGGTTTGGATGGGAAGTGTCCCCAGAGGCTTACCAGCCGGTGGGTAGCAGTGCTTTGGAAAGTGGTGGATTCTCCAGAAGTAGGTCACTGATGGTGGGCGTATGGGTTACAGACTCACCTAGTGCTGGCCCATCTGCCTCCTCTTCCTGACTGCTGAGGTGTGAGCACACAGCCTCCCCACCCTTTCACCTCTCCAACCTCTATTCCTGGCCCACTGTGATGGACTGTATTGTCCTAAATCATGAACCGAAACAAATCCTATCCCCCTTAAATTGCTTCCTGTCAAGTGTTTGCTGCCACAAGACAAATAACTAATTAAGAACTAATTAATGTGCCAACAAAGTTGTTCCTTGTGCCCTTAACATTTCCAAATTCTTTATCTCTTTCCAATGGCTATTTTTATGACTCCTTCCCAGACAGGTTTCTATTGATATCTAATATTCTCTATGAAACTAATTTCATTCCTGTACTCGATTCGTTATGCCTTTATCAGATATATGTGAGATTTTATGTATGAACACTAACTATTCGGGTCATTGAACTACAATGTTAATTATCATGTGTGACTTCCTTTTTAGTAAAGCCTTCAGTTCCCAAGTCCAAAGGAGTATGCAGGGATCATAATCATTTGTACTTTTGCTACTTTCCGTCACACTTTTGAATGTTGTCTAACGTGATGGCTCCATGAAGCTCACGGGACGGCTGCCATTCTAACAGAAAGCTCCTAGCTAATCCTGACTTCGCCTCTGTGCTAGTGACCATGTCTGAGCTGGTTGTAAAAACATGCTTTGCAGTTCAGAGGGAGAATGGACTGTATTGATTTCCCTCAGCTGCTGTAACAAAAGACCACAAACACAGATGCTCTAAACAAAACACCTACTCCCTTCCAGTTACAGTTATGGAGGTCAGAAGTTGAAGCTGAGTCTCTCTGGGTTGGAATCAAGGCTCTTTGCAGCTGCATCCTCCAGATAATGCAGGAAAGGAATTCAGTTCCTGGCCTTTGTCCAGCTTCTGGAAGCTTTGCTTCTTCCTTGGATCGCGGTCCTGCATCACAGTGCCCTTCCCCCAACTGCTGTGTTAGTTTCCTTTCTAGTCACTGTGACTAAAACACC
>NW_008334667.1:65761-66776 GCF_000622305.1 Nannospalax galili | reverse complement strand
CCTCTCTGGAAAGGCCCTTACAGGCGTACCCAGAGGTCTGTGTCTCTAGCCTGGCTAAGTGATTCCAAATGCAGTCATGTTGACAGTATTATCTCAGCTTTCATCATCCCATGTCATCTTCTGTCCATTTTTCTCTGCCTCCATATAAGGACATGTGGTTGCATCACTGAGCCAACCACATAATCCAGAAGAATCTCCCCATAGCAAAGATCCTTAATTTAATCACATCTGCAAAGTCACTATGACTGACTGCATAAGCCAGCATTCATAGGACTTGGACTTGGGTATCTTTGGGGCCATTCTTTAGCCCACTACATATATGATTGTATATATAGGGAATTCTTAAACATTGGAAGCTCGTTCTAGCTGTCGGCTCCCTTTTCCATTTCCCTCTATCTAGGCAGGCTTTTTGGTGCTTCACTCATCCAGCCAAGAAGAAACATTACCTTGCTGTTGGACACAGCAAGATACCTGTACACCAAGCAGGTCATGGTCGTGAAGGAATACCCATGATGTGGCCTGAGAAACTGCAGAGGTTTTCCAGACATGGAATTGCTTAGACTAAATCCTGTAGCTTGCCAGGCAGATACCCCAAGAAAAGAGTGCTAGGCCAAGGGAGCAAAAATTTCCAAAGCCCACAAAGTGAAATCAGTATATTCCAGAAATTGTGAGTGATCATTCAGTACCCCTAAAACCTAGTGTGTGTGTGTGTGGGTGTGTGTGTGGGGGGGAACATGTGCTTTAGGGATCTCAGGATCTTCAGATAGAGCTGGTTGGTTTAAGGAAATGATGAACTTTTATTCAGGCTGTTTATTCACATGTTTTAACAAAAAGCTTTTGAGTGACTTGGGAGAATTCTGATTTTCTATCTCACCATCCAGTGCCTCAGCAGTGCTCTTCATTCTTCAGTGAGCATGGGGAAGGAAGGCTCCGCCTCACTGAACACACAAAAACCTTTGAATAAGTCCAATTATGTCAAGGGCTATGGTGATAAAACAAGATTAATAAGCAGTCT
>NW_008334667.1:62132-63844 GCF_000622305.1 Nannospalax galili | reverse complement strand
TGGTTTGGTTCCCAGCACCCACATGGGGTCTAACAGCCATCCATAACTTCAGTTCCAGGGGATCCAATGCCTTCTTCTAACCTCCACGGGTATTGCACTACATGGTGTACTTACATATATGCAGGCATAACACACATGCACATTAAATTTAAAACTTTTTTTGAAAAGAAAAGAAAAATAAGAAAAATGATTTAGGCTGATCTGAGGAAAAACAATATACTACACAAAGTTGGGGCAGGAACTCTTCAGTGGCAGCCTACCTCTCACCATAGGGGACAATTTTCACAAGATGGTTTGCCGGGAAAGTGACAGGGTTGATCAGACATACGGTCATTTTCTGTCACACACAGTTCTGTGTGTTTGCTTGTCGCTGTAACTCCTTCCTGCCATATAAGAATGACCAGCGTGTCTGTGTTCACCTCCTGCTTTCCTTTCTTTTCAGTATCCCAAATCTGCAGCCTCCTCTGCTGTTACCTCTCCTGATAACATTTTGCCCCACTTTCCAACAGCAAATAATGTGTGTACCTGTGTGTGTGCACCTCTGTGTGCATGCATGTGCATGTGTGTATTCATGTGTGCATGTGTGTGCACATGTGTACTTGCATGTGTGTGCATGCATGTGTGTGTCTCTGTGTGTGCAGGTGTGGGCGTCCATGTGTGCGCATGTATGTGTGCGCATGCATGTGTGTGTCCGTGTGTCTTCCTTTGCCACCTTTCGTCCTCCTTTTCAGGCAGGATCTTTCACTGAGCCTGGATCCTCCCAGCTGGCTAGACCAGCAAGCCCTAGGGACCTTCCTGTCTCCACCCCAGAACTGAGGTTGCAGGCGAGTGCTACCACTCTTGGCTTTCCAGGTTTGTGCTAGAGATCCAAATTCAGGGTCACGCTTTTGTGGCAAGCCCTTCATCACTCCAGCCATCTCCCCAGCCAGCCACATGCAGCCTTTTGAGGAGCCTTTCCCTCCTTTCCACCTGAGACACCACCAACCACCACAATAAAATGGCCTTCTATTCTAAATGTAAAAATAAAAAAGATCTACTGGGTTGGTGGAGATAGTTCCAGAGGTAAAGCTCTTGCCTTGCAAGGAGGACCTGATTTGATCCCCCAGAACCCATGTAAAAAGCCAGGTATGGTGGCACGCTTGTAATCCCAGTGGGGGAGGGGCAGGGACAACTGGGGACTCTGGCCAGCCAGCCTATCCTACTTGCTGAGCTCCAGGCCAGTGAGTCACTTTGCCTCAACAGGACAGGGTGGGCAGGGCCTGAAGAGCACAGCTGTGGTTGTCTTCTGACCTCCAGATGCACATGCGTACGTGTGCGCTGCACACACAAGAACACACACAATTAAAAAATAATAGAAGATCTGGTATATTGGCTCTAGAAATTATTCAGTAATGTATGAAAGATGTGTCTGCCCCAATATTGACCATGCATATAAGGAGTAGGCAAATCAGTGTCAGACTGGCTTGATTAAAGTTGTTAAAAATCTGATTTTGAAAGACAAATAACTTTATTTTTCAAGCACACTTGTAGCATTCCTTTTTGAAATATCCAATACATGTTCCTAGAAGATCTGGTATATTGGCTCTAGAAATTATTCAGTAATGTATGAAAGATGTGTCTGCCCCAATATTGACCATGCATATAAGGAGTAGGCAAATCAGTGTCAGACTGGCTTGATTAAAGTTGTTAAAAATCTGATTTTGAAAGACAAA
>NW_008334667.1:56345-61015 GCF_000622305.1 Nannospalax galili | reverse complement strand
AATTAGCTTGGTTTTCAGCAAAAGTGGAACACAAAGACAGAAAATTAAGTATTGATTTTCTTTTCTAATAAACAAGTGTTTTGTGTTCCAAAGGTATTATCTTTGTTTTATAAGAGAATATAATTTGCTCTGGGATTTAATTTCTACAGATGTGCCTGCTCACTCCATTTACTGGTGTGCTGGGAGCTGGTACCTCAGCATCAGCCAGGGAAACCACAGAGTAAGAGGTTGTGGGGTGTCTGCATATCGATAAGCAAGCTGTGCCAGCTTCACTCAGTCCTAATCCATAGACCAGAAAGCATGTCTAAGCATGTCTGCTAACTATTCTGGGTAGAATATTCCTACCATAAAGATGTAAAATCTCAGCAATTCTTCCTGGAAAGTCGGCAAATATCCGGGCGTATTGAAACAATAATCTAATTATCTCTTCCCTTTAGTCTCTCTCCAGTTGCTTCTTCCTGCCTGCCTTTCTTTCTTTTCTTGTGTGGGGGGAGGGGGGCGTGTGTGGGTGCACATGCATGTGTGTGTATGTGGACTACTTCAGCTGGCATTCTTTAGCTGTCATGCGTCTTGGTTTGTGTTTTGGTTTTGTTATTTGTTTGCTTTGGGCAGGATCTCTTACATGGAATTCAGGTAGGCTGGGCTGGCTGGCCAACAAGCCATGGACCCTTCTCCTCCTCTTCAGTCCTGAGATTATAAGAGTATGCCACTATGCCCAGCTTTCGTAAGTGGACTCTGGGGATTGAACTCAGGTCTTTGTGCTTATATGGCAAGCACTTTACCAACTGAGCCATTGCCTTTGCTCTCCATTTGTTTATTTTTAAATCACAAAATGAAATATATAACTCATTGAAAAGGTATCTGTGACTTTAAAATGAGATGAGCAAGTTTCTTATACTTACCGTCCAGCTCAATAGAACATTCTCAATGTGTTGATGTCACCTGCATTTTGATCCCCATCCTGACTGGTAATCTTAGCCATCTTCTTGAACTTTGTGCTAATCATATCCTTACATTCTTTGGATATTACCGTATGTATCCCTAATGTGCGTATCTGCGTGCTGATGTGTGCATTTGGCTTTTCATTCTGAGTGAGTGGCATCCTCCTTGCCTGGTGACTGGTTTTCCTTAGCGTGTATGTGAGGTTCATTCGTAGAGATCTGTGTAGCTCCAGTTACTTCCCTGACTGTTGTCATTCTTTCATTCATTCTTTCATCTGCTGAACACTCCGTTCTCCTGTGAACTTCATGCATCCTGGACAGGTGTCTGGGCTGTAGACTGTCGGTATCTTTAGCTCTGATAGGCAGTCCCTATTTGTTTTGTCCAGCTTGGTTTTCAGATGCACAAAGGCTTCTGCCCCTCCATAGCTTCATGGGGACTTGATATTGTCATTCTTCTAAACATTTGTGATAGGCTTTAAATGGTACATCAGTGTGGTTTTAATTTGTATTTTCCTTTTACTAATGTTGAGTATATATTTTAATATCTAAGGACCGTTTAGTTCTGATTTTTTTCTTTGCTCATTTCCTAGTACAGTGTTTGACAGTTGCTTACTAATATATAGGGTTTAGCACTTTGAAACTGTGAAGTAATAGCACATAAACGAAACTGTAAAGTCATACTTATTGTCTTAGTAGGAACTAAGGGCAGGAACCTGGAGTCAGGAGCTGGAGCACAGGCCATGCAGGATCACTGCTTACTGACTTGCTCCCCTGGCCCCTGCTCAGCCTGCTTTCTTATGCAACACAGGCCTACCTGCCCAGGGATGGCACCACCCACAGTGGGCTGGGCCCTCCCACATCACTCACAAGCCGGGCCTGGTGGCACACACCTTTGATCCCAGCACTTGGGAGGCTGAGACAAGTGGATTTCTGTGAGATCTAGGCCAGCCTGGTCTACATAGCGAGTTCCAGGCCAGCTGGGGCCATAGGGAGACCCTGTCTCAAAAAAGAGAAAAAAAGAAAAAAATACATATTTTCAAGGACCCTAGAGACACATCTCTCTTGAATTTATCCCCTTTTGGTCCAGAGAGAACTCTGGCCATTTTGAAAATGGCTTCTTTGCTTTCCTTGTTGGCTTACCACCCATGCACAGACCTTAAACAACAGAGATTGGTGGGCTGGGCCATAGGGAGACCCTGTCTCAAAAAAGAGAAAAAAAGAAAAAAATACATATTTTCAAGGACCCTAGAGACACATCTCTCTTGAATTTATCCCCTTTTGGTCCAGAGAGAACTCTGGCCATTTTGAAAATGGCTTCTTTGCTTTCCTTGTTGGCTTACCACCCATGCACAGACCTTAAACAACAGAGATTGGTGGGCTCTTTTGAACTTTACGTAATGAACATGCTTTTTTTCCCCGTTCTTTTGGTCAAAATGATATTTGTGAGACAGCACTTGACTTCATATTCTGTTTTAAAGTGCCCAGGATTTAGCAGTCTGTCTTACTTTATTCCTGCAACTTTGCCTGTATCCCAAATCTACATTGGGTCATTTGAGTTAAAATGTACATAAACCTACACAAAATAATAGTCAACTAAATTCACTCCTGTCTCCTATTTCAGCCGGTTACAAATGTCTGCATAAATTTTAGGTGAGCCAGGAGATTTGATTAAATTACCAATTAGTTGCTATGGTATCGAATTTATTTTTGTTTTGTTGCTACTTTTTTCCTGAACATTTTATGTTTGGCATAATCAGTAATTAACTTAACACACCCACACTTCCCATCTTGCACATCTAAGCTATAGTCAGCTCTCCTGTGCTGTTTTCTCCTCCGGAGGCACCTGGGAAGAACTTTGGGTCTTCTAGGCTCAGAAAACATAGAATAACTAAGTTATAAGTCATCAAATTTACTGCTCAAGACCATAGCACTTGGTGAAAACGAATAATTAGGGCCCAAGAATGTAGAGAACTATATAGAGGTAAACTCATTTTAAAAATCTGTCCTGGTACTCACTTAGTTTTCTTGTCCTCCGGCCCTTTTTCCTAAAACATTGTCTGCATTCAATTTATGCTATTTCAGCTGAACAATTACTGAAGGCCCAGGCAATGTTCCCTCACTGATTTAAAGAAGAAAAGAAGAAAAACAAGTTAAATTTATCTTATTCAGAATGAATTCATGGTCTGAAAAAGAAGGTGTGCATACAGACAGTGAACATAGAGAATAGAGCCAATCATTAAAGCTAGAGAAAAGCCGAAGTCACATGGGCATAATTAACCTGGAGTTCAAGGGGTTAAGGAAAGATGTCAAAGGAGAAGGTACACAGGTCGATTTTTTTAAAAGAGTGAATAGAAAACTTCCAACCAAGGGAAGCAAAATGAGTGAAAGGTCAGTTCAGGGAAAACTGTTAATCAAATCGATCATAGTATTTAATGATTGATAAACGGTAACTACAGATAACATCGCTTTAAGGTGAGTTCAAAGATCCAGTTCATCAGAACCTCTAAAACTGCATGATGTCACAGGCTCAGCCTCCTCACAACATCACTGTTCTCATGCCCAGTCTGAACCAGATGTCCAGGATGGTCTATCCCCTGTCCAGGAAGCTAAGAAACAGAAGTCAGAGAAGGTCAAGCATGCTCATTAACTACCTTTACAAACCCCCGAAGCTGACACATGACTCCCCTGGGGTTTCCTCAATGCCTGTGCACACATGTCGAACATAATAAATAAATGACAAAAATTTAAGATGCACTTGCCTCAGAAGTTATTCTTTTTCCGGGCTCTCTTCCAAATACTTAGATGTTACTAATTCATGAACTAGACAAATGATGGTGGCCACTAACTTCATCCTTGGGGACTCGGTTTCTTCATCTGCACAATGATGATGTTGAACTGGCTAAAAGCCTAAAGGTGTCATTCGGCTGTGGACTGATGTGACTGACTCATCAGATTGCTTGCCTGTGCTGGACTACAGCACAAACACCATCCTCTGGTGTCACCCAGGCTGCCATGCCTTCCCAATGGAAAAATATAACGGAGGCAAGATCTTAAAGTTTGAGAAAACACTGCCTAATTGCCTCATAATTCTTTTCACTTGTCAGCTGGAAACCTGGTTAGTATGGTCTGGTGGTATTAAACTTGGGCGAACTTACAGAGTGCCTTATTAAAGTAGAATGGGCTTTGCCAATTGCATTTCAGAATTACTTGAAAAGGTTTAACTTGGTGGAGAAGGATTACATTTGTTATATACATAAGCCTACGTGCAGGTAGCAGAGACCTCCCTTGAGTATTTTCCACTGTGATTGGCCAGGTACACAGCATTCCACATACAGCAGATTAGAACGACTCATTTCATTAGAGTCTTGGTAGCAGTGTGTGGTCCTGGCAGAAATCACACTTTGGAATGGCTCATTTCCTAGATCGAAATGCAGCTGAAGGTCGCAGCCTGAGGCCTCGGGGTCTGCAAGTCAGAGCAGGCAGGACCCAAGGATACTGCGAGGTTTTAGAAGCTGCCAAGGAGTATAGAATAGCAGTCGATCTGCTGAGGGTCAGCCTTTTGGAAAGACTGTTTGAATCCAAGATCCCAAATGCTTCACACAGACATGAAAGCACACAGGGACACAATTGGTAGAGTCGGTGTGTATTTTGGACCGGGTCAGTCTTATCTCCTTTGTGGTCCCTGCCAACTGGCAGCCATCCTCAAGGTCAGAGTCTTTTTTAAGCTAT
>NW_008334667.1:53165-54815 GCF_000622305.1 Nannospalax galili | reverse complement strand
GATCTCTCTCAAAATCTATAATTGACAGCCATTATGAAAGCAATTACATAAATTAAACGCAAATCCTTCCCATATAACAGCACTTGTAGCATACTGCTGCAGAGAGCTTTTTAAATACTGGCTTAGGGTGCTGTGCTTTAAGTGTCAGGAAGATAACTTTATGAGATCTTCCTGCTACTTCTGCCGTGTGTGGGGAACTGGCACGGAACAAGAGCGAAGGCCCGCCCTGAACATACCAGGAAATCTTTTATGACTATGAATATTTTTTTTGTCTTTTTTTTTTTTTCCCTTCAGAGCTGAGGACTGAACCCAGGGCCCTGTGCTTGCTAGGCAAGTGCTCCACCACTGAGCTAAAACCCCAACCCCTACGACTATGAATATTTTACTTGGTGCATCTTCATTATAGAACCCCATGTTTTATCGACATTCTGTAGGCTTCTGAGAAAGGTCACTAGCTGGAGTCAATTAGCTTACTATGAAATTTGCTGCTGAACAGGTGTGAAAATAACAGTTGACTTAGTAATTGAATTATAGAATGGTAACTTTGAAAGTAAACTTTGCACATCCTTTTGAACATCTGTTGACTCTCACGTGCAGCCTGGGCTGTGCAGAAAATGTGAAGCTGGTGGTACTTAATTGAAAAGGTAGGGAAGGGCCACACCAAGACCTTGTCTAGAATTCTTGACACTGGAGTACTAGTTAGGCCCATGTGGAGTTACTATATAATCTCTCTCTTCCTCAGTAAGGAAACACTTCATACTTGATGCCAGACTTCTGCCATTTTACTTGGAAAAGGATGAGATGGAAGTAAAAGACATCATATGGGTTAGAAAAAAAAAAGTAAATTAGGAATGTAGAATTTACCTGCACAGCAGGTAAAGTACTATGTTAGCATGAGGCCTGAGTTCAGATCCCCAGCAGCCGTGTAAGCGAGGCATGGATGGCGGCTTGTGTTTGTAGCTGCAGCATTGGAGAGAGAGCAGAGACAGATCCCTGGAACTCACTGACCAGCCAGCCTAGCCAGGGTTAGTGAGAGACCATGTCTCAAAAAATAAGGTAGAGAGTGATTGGGGTAGATACCCGATACTGACTTTTGCCCTTCACACACACCATATGCGTGAATGTATGTGCGTACAAATGTGTACACACACACAAATTTTTAAATGAGAAGGTAGAATCTTATTCTAACCTAGATTAATCCTTTATAATTTGATTTGTTCCTATCTCCCAATTCCCAAGTTTGAACTTGATGCTTCATTTCCATAGGGCAGAATGACATTTTTGGAACATTTTTTGTTTTCCTGGCTTCATTAGTAAATTTTGTGATTTAAAGTTGTTTAACTTCTTTGTCTAGGAGTCACCTTTGCTAGCCCCAGTTGGCTCATGAAGTCAGAGAAATAACTGTGATGACATTACCCACCACAACATCTGACCTTCAGTATGCATTACCTACTTGTGCTTTGCATTTCAACAGCAATAGAGATGCCTCGGTTGAAAGTGGCTCCACATGTTTTAAAACCAGATACTTGGACAGAAAGATTGTAAGAGCTAGGGAGGAGGTGCATGACCACGTGGAAACAGTCCTACAGGCACCTGGGACCTTTCTCATACAAACCTACAGCAATGGTGTCAGCATGCACAATACCCATA
>NW_008334667.1:51084-52471 GCF_000622305.1 Nannospalax galili | reverse complement strand
ACACGAGGATTATATACTTTGCCCTTAAATACATGACCTCATGTAGTTGTCATACCAACCCTGAAAAGGAGATATCCACTTCCCCCTTTTGAAGATAAAGAAATAGATCACAAAGAGGTTAACTAGTATTCTGGTTGATCTCTCTTGCTGTGATAAACACCATGACCAAAAGCAATTGGGGAGGAAAGGGTTTATTTCATCTTACAAGTTACACTCTATCATGGAGGGAAGTCAGGACAGGAGCTCAAGGCATGAGCCTGGAGGCTAGAGCTGAAACAAACCATGGAAGAATGCTGCTCACTGGCTCAAGTCTTGCTTACTTAACTTTCTTTTCTTATTGAATTTTTGTGTATTTCATACACAACATCTTAATCATCCTTATACCCCCTTCCCCATATTTCTTATACAGCCCAGGCCCCCCTGCCTAGGGATGGCACCCCCCACGGTGCGCTGAATACTCTTGTATCAATTAGTAATTAAGAAAATGCATTGCAGATGTGCTCACAGGCCAGCCTGATGTAGGAAATTCCTCAACTGAGGTCTCTTCCTTGTCGGTGGCTCTACTTTGTGTCACATGAGAGAGGCCTCTCATTTGATCCCAGGGTTGTCTGATTCCCAAGTCCAGAATTGTTCCTTCAGAGAAAGAAAAGTTATGAGGTGACTCAAGTCATCTTCTATACCTGGCTTATGAACTTAAAATCTATGGGCCAACTTTGGTCATCAAATAAGTTGATGATTTTTGGTGTAGACCATGTCACCTTCAGAAGGTAAACATGTAGATTACAAAAGTAATTTTGTTTTTTTTTCTAAAGAGTTACAGTAAAAACTGACTGGTTACGATGCATCCATTTCCATGCACATCAGGGCCACACCTATTTGCAGACACTTTGCTGGGCGCTGGAGACAGGAAGATGAACAATTCAGAAAGCCCTTGCTCTTGATTTCAAAGCATTATGGTAGTGCTAGATTGGAAACAATACCTGTGGTCAGAGATGGTATGCAAAATATTTAATAATTTATCAAACAAGCACCAGTCCATCAAAGCAGATGCTGCTATACACAGCTGGTACGGCTGAAGTGCAGGTTGATTTAAGGTCAGCTTTGTCTGTACAGGAGCAGAGAAGGGGAGGAGATGGCAGCCAGGGATGATGTGACCATGAAAAGCTGTAAAAGAGGGGACTTGGGATTCCACATAATGAAAAAAACCTGAAGTCTAGGATGTACTTGGAGGTAGCTAGCCACCTGCTGTGGTTAGACCATAGGGCTCTGGGTTAGACCAATGGTGCAACATGAGGATAGAACCCCTCCAGCCAGGTCATAAAGGACAGAAACCAAGAAAAGGCATTTTTACTCCCCTCTCTGGGCATCAGGGAACGTGCCCGATTCT
>NW_008334667.1:36415-49368 GCF_000622305.1 Nannospalax galili | reverse complement strand
GCACTTTTACCTTGGGGATAACCAGCAGCTGTCTAATTGAAATTAAGGCCTGCTCAATGAGAGGTAACTAATGTGTGGTACTGTAAACATAGTCAAATACACATAGGTAGAGAAGTTATAGATTCCAGAGTAAAACCTACTTTTGCCAGATCCTTAGACAAATATAACTAAATAGGCATTCCCATATTTACAGACAAGTATACCTTTCACCCTCATCAAAGAAGCTTTTTTTTTTTTTTGCAACAGATGGAGACTAGTGCAGAATTCCAGAACTGGCCAAACATAGAGACCGAGATCTGTGAGATGCTTAGCCCTACATGATGCATCTTAATGCAGTTTCTACACATAGGATGACTCCACCTCCCAACTCTCCACAGGGAAGCTTCCTTAGGCAGCAGATGGTGATTAACACAGAGACAGACAACTGGCCAATGTGCAAAGAACAAGAGGCTGCAGAGTGCTTATCCCTGAATAGGATACCTGTTTCAAACCTCTGTTTTTGCTGAAATTATGCTTTTAAAATGTGTATTTTAGAGGCCAGAGAGATGGTTCAGATATGTAAAGCATTTGCTATGCAAACATGAGGACTAGAGTTCCGATCCCCAGAAACCATGTAAAAGCTGGTTGGACACGACAGCCACCTGTAATCCCAGTGAGATCCCAGGGCCAGCCAGCCAGCCAGCCGGACTAGATGAATTCACAAGGTCTGTGTTTAGCAAGAGACCATGCCTTAACATACAAGGTGGAGAGGGACAGAGGAAGGTAGCCAGGGTCAACCCCAGGCCACCACACATGGATGCACACATCAGCACCTTGCACCTCACACATGTGAATGCAAGAACACATGCACAAATACCATGCACACAGACATGAGAACATTTTTAGTTTTCCTGAAATTTTTTGAATTTGGACCTATAGTAAGAAATTGTAGAGGAACAGACCTAAGGAGTAGACAGAGGAAGGTAGCCAGGGTCAACCCCAGGCCACCACACATGGATGCACACATCAGCACCTTGCACCTCACACATGTGAATGCAAGAACACATGCACAAATACCATGCACACAGACATGAGAACATTTTTAGTTTTCCTGAAATTTTTTGAATTTGGACCTATAGTAAGAAATTGTAGAGGAACAGACCTAAGGAGTAATAGAGGGACGCAAATGTAAAAAAAAGAAAGAGAAAGAAGAAAGAAAGAAAGAAAGAAAGAAAGAAAGAAAGAAAGAAAGAAAGAAAGAAAGAAAGAGAAGGGAAGAGGGAGGGAGCAAGGTGAGGAGGATGAGGAAAAAACCTAGAGGGATCTAGAGGAAGAAGAGGAAACCCACCAGGAAATCAGGTCTTTGTGAAATGACTAGGCAAGCACAAGAGGAAATACACATAGAGCGTGTGTAGGATGCGAGGCAAAGGATCTACAGAAGACGTGTATTTCCTGGATATTTCCTGTGAGCCCCACAGGGCTTGAAAACATACGGTGGATGCAAAGAACAATGTCAAGACCTCACAGGACAAAGGACGGCACGGAGGAGACACAGAAGAGGAGATGTTTGTCAGGGTGTGACCAGTGGAAATAGATCTTGGTTTCAAACTAAATGTTAATTTAAGGCAATAAATGAAATGAATTTAATTTCTGAAGGGCAATGAACCTGTTCAGGGTGGGTTTCAGAGTTAAATTTCACGAAATTTAAAGTGAAGATAATCAATGAAGACCACAGCGAGCCCTGTCAAACACGATATGCGTATGGGACAAGTCCAGGGGTCCACACCTTGAAGTAGTGTTTTTTCGAGTTGGAAAAAAGAAAAAGAGGGAGAGGGATGGGGATGGGGACGGGGAGGGAGAGGGAGAGGGAGAAAATGAAAGTTAAATGAAAAAGCCAATTAGAGGTTTCCAATTAGATGGCACGATGGAAGTGCTTAGTGGTTGCGGCTTTGTGTCTTGGAGAAATTTAAAGAAAAGTAAAAAGTGCCATGTAGCCCGGGCTGGCCTCGAACTCCAGATCCTCGTGCCTCTGCCTCTTCAGCATAATCCTACCGGTGTGCGCCACCACGGCCGGCGAACGACGGCGCGGAGGGAGACCTACTTGAGGGATGGGCTGCTGATGCACATCCTGCTTCCCCCTCCCTGATTCCATACCCTAAAGCCCCCGTATGTAAAGTCCCAGCTCACAACCCGTGAGCGGACATTTTTCCTGGACATCCTTCCCTGACATCCTTCCCTTCTTCCCTTCCCTTCCCTTCCCTTCCCTTCCCTTCTCTTCCCTTCCATCTTTCTCTCCGCCGACATCTTTCCCTTCCCGAGGGAAAGGTGCCCCGTGCGAAATAAATCTATGTCCCACTGAGAATTCCATCTGAGCCTCCGTGCCTCATCCATCTGCTCGTGCCTCCTCCATCTGTGTTGCTCGCTCCCGCCCATTCTTTACCTATCAGATGGTGCTTATCAGCTAAGTTCCCTTTTTCAGGCTCCAAAGTCTGTAGGTCCCTGTTGGGGAGAGGGGGGCTGCTATTGGAACCCTAACACTGGCTAGCTTGGAACGTGCCACAGACACTAGGGTGACTTGAACTTGCCCTTCTCCTGCCTCTGTGCCCCAAGTGCTGAGATTATTGGTGTGCATCACATTATGTTTTTAATGTGAGCCCAAGACATTTCTATCCAGATCACCTAACCATCTATACCTTTTGTTTTCTAGTTCTCTTGGAGATATTAAAATAGCTGAGGTGAATATCAAGGGATTATTTGTGAGACTTGTTAACTCGTCCACTGACAAAGAAATGGAGATCGGAGATCACATTCTCCTGCAGAATGTGGGTGGACATCCAATTTCCTCCTACCGTTTCCTCCCCAACATCACAATGCAGGCCAATTCCATGGTGACGATGAGTATGATCTAGAAACACCATGAGCTGAGAAGAGGGTGACGTGGGAATATTTTGAGCTGGAATACCAGGAAGGAGCTGTGAATACCAGGAGATGGGAATAGCGTGAGCTGGGAATACCGTGAACTAGGAATATCATGAGCCAAGAGTACCATGAGTTGGGAATACCTTGGGCTGTGAGCATCATGGGCTGACAATAAGGTAAGTAGGGAATACCAGGAGCTGTGAATACCTTGAGCTATGACCACATTGAGCTGTAAAATACCTTGAGCTGTGAATACTTGAGCTCTGAATACCTTGAGCTGGGAACACCTTGGCCTGGGAATGCCTTGGCTGTGAATGCTTTAGGCTGTGAATGCCTTAGGGCTGGGAATGCCTTGAGCTGGGAATATCTTGAGTTGGGAAAACCAGGATATGGAAATACCATGAGCTGGAAATATCATGAACTAGGAATATCATGAGCCAGGAGTACCGTGAGTTGGGAATACCTTGGGCTGCAAGCATCATGGGCTGACAATAAGGTAAGTTGAGAATTCCAGGAGCTGTAAATACCTAGAGCTGTGAATACTTGACCTGTGAATGCCTTGAGCTGTGAATGCTTTGAGCTGTGAACACCTTGAGCCGGTAATACATTGAGCTGGGAATGCCTCCAGCTGTGAATACCTTGAGTGTGAACACCTTGAGATGGGAAGACCAGGAACTGAGAAAACCTTGAGCTGTAAATACCTTGAGTTTGGAATACCAGGAACTGTGAATGCCTTGAGCTGTGAATACCTTGAGCTGTGAATACTTTGACCTGTGAATACCTTGAGTTGTGAATATTTGAGCTGGGAATGCCTTGAGCTGTGAATACTGGAGCTGTGAATACCTTCAGCTGTGAACACCTTGAGCTTACCTTGAGTTTGGAATACCAGGAACTGTGAATGCCTTGAGCTGTGAATACCTTGAGTTGTGAATATTTGAGCTGGGAATGCCTTGAGCTGTGAATAATGGAGCTGTGAATACCTTCAGCTGTAGACACCTTGAGATGGGAATACCAGGAGCTGTGAATACCTTGAGCTGTGAACACCTTGAGCTGGGAATACATTGAGCTGCGAATGCCTTGAGCTGTAAATACCTTGAGCTGGAATGTCTTGAATTCTGAATACCAGGAAGTGGGAATGCCTTGAGCTGTGAATTCTTGAGCTGGGAATGCCCTGAGCTATGAATGCTTGAACTGGGAATGGGAATGCCTTGAGCTATGAACACCTTAAAATGGGAATACCAGGAGCTGAGAATACCTTGAGCTGTAACTGCCTTGAGCTGGAATGTCATGAATTGTGAATACCAGGAACAGGGAATGCCTTGAGCTATGAATACTGGAGCTGTGAATAATTGAGCTGGGAATGCCCTGATCTGTGAACGTCTTGAGATGGGAATACCAGGATATGGAAATGCCGTAAGCCAGAAATACCTTGAACTAGGAATATCATGAGCCAGGAGTAAGATGAGTTGGGAATACCTTGTGGTGTGAGCATTATGGACTGACAACAAGGTAAGTTAGGAATATGAGGAACTGTAAATACCTTGAGCTGTGAACACCTTGAGCTGTGAACACCTTGAGCTGTGAATGCCTTGAGCTGTAAATACCTTGAGTCAGGAATACAGGATATGGAAAAACCATGAGCTGGCAATACTGTGAACTAGCAATATCATGATCCAGGAGTACCATGAGTTGGGAATACCTTGGGCTGCAAGCATCATGGGCTGACAATAAGGTAAGTTGGGAATACCAGGAACTGTAAGTACTTGAGCTGTGAATACCTTCAGCTGTGAATACTTGAGCTGGAATGCCTTGAGCTATGAATACTGGAGCTGTGAATGCCTTGAGCTGTCAATACTTTGAGCTGTAAAAGACCTTGAGCTGGAATGCCTTGAGATGGGAATACCAGGAGCTGAGAATACCTTGAGCTGTGAATGCCTTGAGCTGTGAATATTTGAGCTGTCAGTGCTTTGAGCTGTGAACACCTTGAGCTGTAAATACCGTGAGCTGGAATGCCTTGAGATGGGAATACCAGGAGCTGAGAATACCTTGAGCTGTGAATGCCTTGAGCTGTGAATATTTGAGCTGTCAGTGCTTTGAGCTGTGAACACCTTGAGCTGTAAATACCGTGAGCTGGAATGCCTTGAGATGGGAATACCAGGAGCTGAGAATACCTTGAGCTGTGAATGCCTTGAGCTGTGAATATTTGAGCTGTCAGTGCTTTGAGCTGTGAACACCTTGAGCTGTAAATACCGTGAGCTGGAATGCCTTGAGATGGGAATACCAGGAGCTGAGAATATCTTGAGTCAGGAATAGAGGATATGGAAAAACTATGAGCTGGCAATACCATGAACTAGCAATATCATGAGCCAGGAGTACCATGAGTTGGGAATACCTTGGGCTGCGAGCATCATGGGCTGACAATAAGGTAAGATGGGAATACCAGGAGGTGTAAATACCTTGAGCTATAAATACCCTATGCTGTGAATACCTTGAGTTGTGAATATTTGAGCTGGGAATGCCTTGAGCTGTGAATACTGGAGGTGTGAATACCTTCAGCTGTAGACACCTTGAGATGGGAATACCAGGAGCTGTGAATACCTTGAGTTGTAAATACCTTCAGTCAGGAATACAAGATATGGAAAAACCATGAGCTGGCAATACCATGAACTAGCCATATCTTGAGCCAGGAGTACCATGAGCTGGGAATACCTTGGGCTGAGAGGATCATGGGCTGACAATAAAGTAAGTTGGGAATACCAGGAACTGTAAATACTGGAGCTGTGAATACCTTCAGCTGTGAATACCTTGAGTTGTGAATATTTGAGCTGGGAATGCCTTGAGCTGTGAATACTGGAGGTGTGAATACCTTCAGCTGTAGACACCTTGAGATAGGAATACCAGGAGCTGTGAATACCTTGAGCTGTAAATACCTTCAGTCAGGAATACAAGATATGGTAAAACCATGAGCTGGCAATACCGTGAACTAGCCATATCATGAGCCAGGAGTACCATGAGCTGGGAATACCTTGGGCTGAGAGGATCATGGGCTGACAATAATGTAAGTTGGGAATACCAGGAACTGTAATACTTGAGCTGTGAATACCTTCAGCTGTAGACACCTTGAGATGGGAATACCAGGAGCTGTGAATACCTTGAGCTGTGAACACCTTGAGCCGTAAATACCTTGAGATGGAATTCCTTGAGATGGGAATACCAGGAGCTGAGAATACCTTGAGCTCTAAATACCTTGAGTCAGAAATACAGGATATGGAAAAACCACGAGCTGGCAATACCGTGAACTAGCAATATCATGAGCCAGGAGTACCATGAGTTGGGAATACCTTGGGCTGAGAGGATCATGGGCTGACAATAAGGTAAGTTGGGAATAACAGGAACTGTAAATACTTGAGCTGTAAATACCTTGAGCTGTAAATACTGGAGCTGTGAATACCTTCACCTGTGAACACGGTGAGATGGGAATGCCAGGAGCTGAGAATACCTTGAGCTCTGAATACCTTGAGTTTAGCATACCAGGATATGGATTACCATGATTTAGCAATACCGTGAAGTAGGAATTTCATGAGCCAAGAGTACCATAAGTTGGGAATACCTTGGGCTGTGAGCATTGTCAGGTGACAATAAGGTAAATTGGGAATACCAAGAACTGTAGATACCTTGAGCTGTGAAAACCTTGAGATGGGAATACCAGGAACTGTAAATGCCTTGAGCTGTGAATGCCTTGAGCTGTGAATACTTGAGCTGTGAACACCTTGAGCTGGAATGCCTTGAGATGGGAATACCAGGAGCTGAGAATACCTTGAGCTGGCAATATTATGAGCCAGGAGTACCATGAGTTGGGAATACCTTGGGCTGCAAGCATCATGGGCTGACAATAAGGTAAGTTGGGAATACGAGGAACTGTAAATATTTGAGCTGTAAATACCTTGAGCTGTGAATACCTTCAGCTGTGAATACTTGAGCTGGAATGCCTTGATCTATGAATACTGGAGCTGTGAATACCTTCACCTGTGAACACCTTGAGACGGGAATGCCAGGAGCTGAGAATATCTTGAGCTGTGAACACCTTGAGTTTAGAATACCAGGATATGAATTACCATGATCTAGGAATACTGTGAAGTAGGAATTTCATGAGCCAGGAGTACCATGAGTTGGGAATACCTTGGGCTGCGAGCATCATGGGCTGACAATAAGGTATGTTGGGAATACCAGGAACTGTAAATACCTTGAGGTGTAAATAACTTGAGCTGTGAACACCTTGAGCTGAGAATACTTTGAGCTATAAATACCTTGAGTTGGGAATACCAGGAACTGTAAATGCATTGAGCTGTGAATGCCTTGAGCTGCCAATACTTTGAGCTGTAAAATACCTTCAGCTGGAATACCTTGAGATGGGAATACCAGGAGCTGAGAATACCTTGAACTGTAAATACCTTGAGTCAGGAATACAGGGTATGGGGAGCTGAGAATACCTTGAACTGTAAATACCTAGAGTCAGGAATACAGGGTATGGAAAACCATGAGCTGGCAATACCGTGAACTAGCAATATCATGAGCCAGGAGTACCATGAGTTGGGAATACCTTGGGCTGTGAGCATCATGGGCTGACAATAAGGTAAGTTGGGGATACCAGGAGCTGTGAATACCAGGACCTGGGAACACCAAAAATCTCAATATAACATCAGTATGAGTATTGTGAGCTGAGATTAAGGTGAGTTAGAACACAGTGGGCTGAGCTTGTGGTGAACTGAGAATCCCCAATGTGAGCTGGGATAACCAGAAGGTGGGAGTTCTATGAGCTGGGAATACTAGGAGCTGGTGACACCTTGAGCTGAGAATACGGTGAACTGTGAATATTATGAACTGGAATACCAGGAACCTTGAGTAGCTTGAGCTAGAAGCTTCAAGAGCTGAGAATAAGGTAAGCTGGGAATACTGTGAGTTGGAAATACCAGAAGCTGGGACTAACTTGATCAGAGAATACCTGGAGCTGGAAACACTGTCACCCAGGAAAAGTGAGCTGGGGATACCATGACCCAGGAGAACCTGGAGCTGGGGATGTCATAGGCTGGGAATTCTCTCAGCCAGGAATGTCATGATCTGGAAACTCAATGAGATGTGACTATTTTGAGCTGTTAATACCAGTGCTCAGGGACACTGAGCTGTGGAAAACAGGATCTTGTATCAAGAGGATCTGAGAGTACCAGTAACTGGGAATATTGTGACTTGGGAATACCATGAGCTGCAGTTACCAGGAGCTTGAAACACCAGGAGCTGAAAAACACCAGGAGCTCAGAATATTGGGAACCGGGCATACCAAGAACAAGAAGATCATAAACTGGGAATTCCATGAGGTAGGAACAACACAAGCTGCACATAAGGTAAGTTGGGAATACTCTGAGCTGGGAACAGGTGAGCTGAGAATAAGGGGAGTTGGAAATACTTAATATCAGCTAGAGATAACCAGAAGCTGGGAATACCGTGAGCATAGAATGCAGAAAGATAGGAACACCCTGAGCTGGGAATAGGAGGACAGGGGAAGACCAGTGTTGAGAATACCTGGAGCTGGGAATTCCATGATCAGGGAATAGCAGGAGCTGTGAATACCTTGAGATGGGAACATTGCGAGTTGAGAGTTATGAGGGAACACCATGGACTAGGGTGTAGATATCAAGAGCTGGAAATAGCACAGCAGGAGACAGAAAATCAGGATCTGGGATTATGTGAGCAGAGCTAGGACTAGGAGGTGGGAATGCAAGAGCTAGGAATACCATGATCTGGGAATACTATGAACTGGAAATAACAGGATCCGGGAATACCAAGAGCAGGGACTACCAGGAGCTGGGCGCACCAGAAGTTCAGTGTACCAGGAGCTGGGCGCACCAGGAGCTCAGTGTACCAGGAGCTCAAGTGTACCAGGAGCTGGGCGCACCCAAAGCTGAAAACTCTCAGAGCCAGGAATACAATGAGCTGTGAATAAGGTGAGTTGGAAATTCATGGATGTGATTATCTTGACCTGGTGTGTCATGAGCAGAGAATCAGGTGATATGTAGACCAGGAGCTGGGAAGCCCGTGAGCTGGAATACTGTTGGATCCAAGTGCCCTGAGATGTAGATAAGGAGAGTTAGAAATGCAGTGAGCTGGGAACATCATGAGCTGAGAAAAAGGTGTTAGGAATCCCTAATGTGAGCTGGGAAAACCAGGAGCATGGTGAGCTGTCAGGTGCATGAGCTGGGAACATCGTGAGCTGGGAATGCTGTGAGCTGAGAACCCAGTGAGCTGGGAATGCCATGAACCAGGAATCAGACCTGGGAAACACCACGAGCTGGGAATGTCATGATCTGGGAACGTTAAGGAGCTGGGAATACTTTGAAAATACCACCTTGCGCTGGAAACATCGTGAGCTGGAAACATTGTTAGCTGGAAATGACAGCATCAGAGAGAATTATGAGCTAGAAATACCGTGAGCTGGGAACTTCCTGAGTTGAGAATAAGGTGAGTTGGGAATTCCATGCACTGAGAATACCATGTGCAGGGAACATGATTATCTGGAAACAGTATGAGCTAGGAATGTCATGAGCTTAGAATAGCAAGAGATAGGATTACCAGGAGCTGGGAATACTGGGAGATGGAAATCCTGGGAGCTGGGAGCGTCATGAGATAGGATCATCAATAGCTGGAAAGAACAGGAGGTAGGAATACTAGGATCTGGGAATACCACGAGTCGTAAGAAGCTTGACCTGGTAATACAAGGAGCTCTGAATACTGAGAGCTGGAAATGCCATGTTCTAGGATTGTCATGAACTGGGAACACCAGGAGCTGGAGATACTCTGTGCTGGGAACACCAAGAGTTCTGAATACTGAGAGCTGAAAATGTCATGTTCTAGGATTGTGATGAGCCGGGAATGCCATTAGCTGGGCATAGCAGGAGCTGGAGATACTCTGAGCTCGAATACCCAGGGGCTGAAAACATGAGGAGCTCAGAATACTGGAATCTGGGCATACCAAGAACAAGAATATCATGAGCTTGGAGTTCCATGAGGTAGAAACAACACGAGCTGCACATAAGGTGAGTTGGGAATACTCTGAGCTGGGAACAGGTGAGTTGAGAATAAAGGGAGTTGGGAATGCTTAACATAAACTACAGATAACCAGAAGCTGGGAATAACGTGAGCTTAGACTAGGAAGTGATGGGAATACCACGAGTTCAGCACACCTGGGAATAATTTGATCACAGAATACCAGGAATTAGGAATATCATGAGATGGGAACATTACGGGCTGAGAATAAGGTGAGTTGGGAATGCCATGAGAAATACTATGAGCTGGGAATACTTTGAGATGAGAATAGCAGGAGATGGGATAACCAGGATGTGGGAATATTGTGAGCTGGAAATAACAAGAGCTGGGAATACCAAGAGCTCGGGATGCCAAGAGCAGGGACTGCCATGAGCCAGGAATACCAAGAGCTGGGGATGCCAAGAGCAGGGACTGCCATGAGCCAGGAATATCAAGAGCCAGGAATGTCATGAACTATGAATATTTTAAACTTTGAATACCAGAGCTCAGGGATACTTTGAGCTGTGAATAACAAGAGCTCTGAATACCAGGAACTGGGAATATTGAGCTGGAAATGCTGTGAGCGGGGACTACCATGAACTGATAATACCAGGAGCTCAGAATACTGGGATCCAGGAATACCAAGGGTGAGGAATAGCATGAACTGAGAATACCACGAGTTTCAAATAAGGCGAGTTGGTAATACAGGCAGTTGGGAACACCCTGAGCTGAGAATAAGGTGAGCTGGGAATACTCAGCATCAGCTGAGATACAGAGAGGTGGGAATGCCAGGAGTTCAGAATACTGGAGCTGGGAACATCCTGAGTTGAGAGTAAGGTGGGTTGGGAATACTGTGCTGAGGGAATACCTGGAGCCGGGGTTATCATGAGCTATGAATACCAGGAGAGTAGAATACCGAAAGGCAGGAATACCATGAGATGGGAATAGCAGGACATGGGAAAACCAGGACTGGCAGCATCAGAGCTGGAAATACCAGGACCTGGGAATGTCATGATCTAGGAATACTGGGATCTGGAAAATCATGAGATAGGAATGTCATGAACTATAAATAGGGTGAGTTAGGAATAGCATGGGTTGGGAACATGGTGAGCTAAGAATAAGGGGAGTTGGGAATAGTTAATATCAGCTGAGATGTCCGGAGCTAGGAATACTGTGAGTTTAGGATACAAAGAGATGGGAATGCTCTGAGCTGGGAATAGTGGGAGATGGGGCTACTAGGAGCTGGGCGCAGCAGGAGCTGGGTGCACAGGGAGCTGGAAACTCCCAGAGCCAGGAGTACAATGAGCTGTGAATAAGGTGAGCTGGGAAATCATGTCTCTGATTATCTTGACCTGGAGCATCACGAGCAGGGAATTAGGTGATATGTGGACCAGGAGCTGGGAAGCCTGTGAGCTGGAATACTGTTGGATCCGAGTGCCGTGAGATGCGGATAAGGAGAGTTGGAAATGCAGTGACCTGGGAACATCGTGAGCTGAGAATAAGGTGTTAGAAATCCCTAATGTGAGCTGAGAAAACCAGGAGCTAGGAATGCTGTGATCCAGGAGAGCTGTCAAAGTGCATGAGCTGGGAATACATAAGATGAGAACACCGGAATTGGGAACACCTGGAGCTTGGAATGCCTGGAGCTGGAAATAACCAGGAGTTAAGAGTATCCTGAGCAGAGAACAAGGTGGGTTGGGAATACCATGTGTTGTCAATGACATTATGAGCTAGTAATACCATGAGCTGGGAATACCTTGAGCTAGGAATTGCATAAGATGGGAATACCAGGAGCTGAGACTGTTTCGAGCTAGGGATACCATGAGTTAGGAATATCATGTGCTGGGAACACCAGGATCTCAGAATCCTGGGTCATGGGAATACCAGGAGCTGGGAGCACCTTGAACTAGGAACATCATGAACTGAGAAAAAGATGAGTTGGGAATTCTGTGAGCTGTGATTACCTTGACCTGGGAGCATCATGAGTGGAGAATTAGGTGACAGGTGAATACCAGCAGCTCAGAATACCAGGACCTCAGAATGCTCTGACATGGGAATGTCATGAGCCGGGAACATTGTGACTTGAGAATAAGGTGAGTTGGGAATACAACGCACCAGGAAATCCGCAGTTTGTGAATAACTCCAGAATATGGTGAGTTGAGAATACCCCATATCAGTTGCGATATCGAGGAGCTGGGGATGCCATGAACCTGAACACCTTGAGCTGGGAATACAGTGAGTCAGGAATACTCTGAGCTGGGAGGATCAAGTGAGCTGAGAATCCTGTGATCTGGGGATACCAGGAGCTGAGTTCCCAGAGGAAAAGCTCCCCTCCCTGCCTGTGGCGGAAAAGCGCCCCTCCCTGCCTGTGGCTTCACATAAGTAGTCTTATGGCCACCCGATCTCTCCACTAAGCGTGAGTCATGCTTCTTTATGGTGTGGGTATAAATCTGTACCCCACTTCAATCTCCCCAGCTTTCTTCAATTTAGTATACAATGTATTTTGCTTTATCATCCAGCTATTATAAACTAAGAAAACATTCTTTTTTATCCCCTCGGGTTTTTGAAAAGATGGTTTACAGATTGCTTCCTGTAGCTCCCGCTGTCCTAAAACTCTGTGTAGACCAGGCTGGCCTCAAACTCACAAAGAACCACCTGCCTCTGCCTCCCAAGTGCTGGGATTAAAGGAGTGCTCCACCATAACCAGCTATAACAAAACATTCTTTTTTTTCCAGAATGTAATCAGTCTTTAATTACTTTTTTTTTACACATACTTTAAAAAATTATTTAATAATCACATACTTAGAAGAAGCATTTCATTACATCAGCATTGACATATTCAACAATTTTCTGAGCTAGGATGCATGTCTTTCAAAATTGGCTGTACAATTTTAGGTTTACAGTTGAATTATTACGCTTATACAATCTTTTACTCATTATAAACTCTATAACACATAAAATTAAATGAGGTTTTAATG
>NW_008334667.1:33675-35922 GCF_000622305.1 Nannospalax galili | reverse complement strand
CATAAAATTGGATGAGTTTTTAACCCTTAAAAAAGATCTCCATTTCATTTTAGGATATATTGTTCCTTGCAGAAAGACTCATTGTTTTTGCTACTAACACTGAGATGTTGGCATTCTTAAAACACAAACAAAAGATTGTTTTGCTCAGAAAACAGGTACCAAGTAGATGATCCGCTCTCTTGTGTTCCCCTTTCAACCAGCAGTGTCCAATCCATGGCTAGAGGTTGAGCGAGCAAACATGCATTTATTTTTTTATTTTATTTCTATTTTATGTGTATGAGTATATTGTCCGCATGTGTGTGAGTGCACCCATCTTGCAATGCCTGCAGAGGCCAGAAGAGGGTGTCAGATCCCCTAGAACGGAAGCTCCAGACAGCTCTTAGTTGCCTTGTGGGTGCTGGGAACTGAACCCAGGTCCTCTGCAAGAGTAGCCAGTGCTCTTAACCACTGTGGCATCTCTCCAGCCCCAAACATAGATTTATTTTGGGTAATGTTGAGACAAGACTTTATCATCTACAAAGTTCACATTCAAGAACAATGTAATAAAGTTTTTAAAAACTATCATGTTTTAAGTAGGTTATGATTTGGAGTTGGCTGTAACCAAAGCTATTCTCAATCACCTGTAGCCCACAGACTAGGTTGGACAGCTGTTTAAACCATGTTCAGTCCTTTTGATATTACAGTATAGTTTAAAAGGTCATCTGAAGCCAGGCTTAGGAGCATACATACCTTTATAATGCCAGGTACTCAGGAGGCAGAGGCAGAAGGATCATATGAACCCAAGAATTCAAGCCCAGCTCAGGTAAATACAGTGAGACCCTCCCCAACCCTCTTTAATGGCACTGAACCCCCATCTGTTCGGAAAGATGAATCGCAATAACATTATGACATTTATAAACCCATGTTGATCCTCAGTGGTGTTTGCCAACAGCAATTGCTTTTTCAAAGGTGTGGGCTACAGCCTCAGATGTGAAGCCACAGCCACCAACAGACTTTGGGAAGAGCAGAGCAGATTCCGGTGGAGTCCAGACTGCACAACCATCCTGGGCAAACCCAACGGCGAGGTACGTATCTGGTTCTCAACAACCGTTATGGGGCTGCCAGCCCACCTCTGTGCCTCATCCATCAGCCCTCTTGGCTAGTGTTCTCTTCTGAAAACCTTGGCCATCTGGACACCATGGCTCCAGCTAGACCAATAGCACTCCCTCTGTGTGCTTGCCACTGGCCAGCAGGAATTGTCATACCCTGTGTCTTGAAAGTTACTGCAGATCTCAGAATTAAGGGTAGATTTTATTTGTGTTTTATTCTTTGGGGGTTTGAGGAAACAGGGTCTCCCTCTAGCCCCAGCTTACCTGGAACTCACTATGTAGACCAGGCTGCCCTCTGTCTCACAGAGATACGCTTCCCTCCACCTCCTGAGTGCTAGGATTAAAGGCGTGCACCACTGTGTGTGGCTCACATTTTATTTCTGAAGCTATCTGGAAGCAAAGGGTAAGGAAAGCCCCACACACAGCCTTCTCTGGTCGCCTGTGCATCCCAAAATATTTGCTGAGATTCTTACCTAATCTTTAGGCTGAACTAAGCACTGGGAATTTAAAACAAAGACTTGATTTCCCCTCTTGGGGTCCCATGCTCTACTGAAAGGTGTACAGTCTTAATCTGAAATGACTGTCTTATTCACAGTAAAATTAAATACATTAGAAATGGCTTTCCGTAATTCTCCCTAGTATTTTTATGTCATGGCAGTGGAATCTTGTGACAAGAGAACTGCTTGCATCATGGGGAACAGGAAGCAGAGAGATCTTTCAGGGGGCCACTGAAATAGCCTAAGATACGTATTCCTACTTCCTCTAGCCAGGTAGCACTTGTGAAAGTTTCAACAACCTCTCAAATAACACCATCAAATGGTGACCAAGTGGTCAAACCACATGTCTGGGTAATATTTCAGACTCAAACCATACCATCTATTAAATGCTACCTATTCAAACCCCATCTAAAACTTCCCACCCAACCCTTGGGTCACATCCCATTGGAAGAACTCAACTATGTTCAAGCCATAAGCATTGTTTCATTCAACTAGAAAATATTTCTGTTAAGCAAGCTGAAAAGAGACGTCAGCTTAAAAAAAAAAAGTTAACCTCCATTCCCACCTAAGTTAGACTAAACCACACACTCTGCAATTGCAAGAAAGACGTTCCTTGAAAATCCCACTCCTCTCAGCATGCTGGGTGAAACAGACAGACCCAT
>NW_008334667.1:28868-33321 GCF_000622305.1 Nannospalax galili | reverse complement strand
GCAAAGCACACATTACATTACAGCTCCTTTTCAAAAGAAACCTAAATATAAAGAATGACTTAGACCACCCTTGAACCATATTGTTCCTGACATCATGCTAGTTGATAGTCAATACAGCTGCAGGTTTTTGTGGTGAGATATAAAGGGATTTAGGGCTTGGCCTGCAGTCAGTTCTGTAGGTAATTGTCATCATAATTTATAGGGCGGGTCGCTGGACCCCCGGTGTGGTGTGTGCGGGCACCCTGGGGTCTCCGCCACACCTGGCTAATCCCGGCGTGGGTCTGGCTGCAAGCGATGTGGGGAGCGCGCCTGGGCTCCCGGGCGCGCACTCACTCTGGATGTGGCCCAGGGTCAGGTGTGCGTGCACTCTCCCGCCGCCGTGGTTCTGGTCCAGCTGGCTAGTCTCTCTGGAGATGGCAGGTGCGCAGACTTCTCTGATGCTGGCTGTAGCTGATAGCTACACACTTCTCTGGAGCTGAGAGCTTCCTCTGCTACTAGAGTATTATCTAGTCGCGATCCCGCCCCTATTACACCCTTGTGCCCTTCCTCAGGATTGCGGAGTCCTGGCCAGTGAACTCCACAGGGAAGAAGCACGGAGGCTGGGGTATCCGTGGGTTGGTAACGGAGAGTGCTGCTCTCCGGTGGTCCCAGTCTCTGACCTGATCTCCGACTATTAAGAGAAGACTAGCATATTTATATACCATGGGGGTAGTGGTAAAAGCTTTTAGATACTTTGTGAGATATTCTATTTACATGTGGAAGTGGGTTTCTGCTAGACTATTGTCTACCTGTAAAAACCACACACAGGAAGGCATGGTATGCATAGAGCCAAAGGCCATGTTTATGTCAAGGCATCTGTGGTGGCCACTTCAAAGGGAGAGACAGGAAAGATGCCAGAAAGCACCTTGCTATGAGCTGCATGAGCTGTCCGGTGTGAAGGGGCTTCAACTTTTGCATAACAGAGGTCTCCCAACAATAATTCCTCCGTGATAAAATGTGAGATTGTAAATTATAATCACTAAGACTCTGTGAGTCTGTGGACTTTGAAATAGGACGAGATGCTGTCCATCAGTCACGCTGACGCATTGGATTCGTGCCTTCAGCTTACAATTTTGCAGTGCCTGGCTGTGTCCCCGTCCCTTATTTTCCATTTAAGATCTATCTATGGAACAGAGCCCTCCTGTGTAGCAGGAGCTTGTGGAAGGGCTGTTTTAAAGAAATTCATGGCAGAATTAACATATGGTCCAAAAGTCTGTCTTTGGGGAATATACCCAAGGGAGATGTATAGGAGAAATAAGTCTAGAGATTGAATGTGGAGTGTGAGAACTTTAATGACGTAAGTGGCATTGAATATGGGATTTTCTAAAGTCAATTTTACTTGTTCTTGTCACAGAAAAAGTAACTGTGTGAAATGATATATTTTCTTCATCATGATTTTATATATATGTGTGTATGTGTACATTTATTACCATTATGTTGGAAATATAAAGAACACACAACAATTTTTTTTTTTTGAGACAGGGTCTTCCCTATAGCCCCAGCTGGCCTGGAAATATGTAGACCAGGCTGGCCTTGAACTCAGAGACCCACCTGAAAAAGTAACTGTGTGAAATGATATATTTTCTTCATCATGATTTTATATATATGTGTGTATGTGTACATTTATTACCATTATGTTGGAAATATAAAGAACACACAACAATTTTTTTTTTTTGAGACAGGGTCTTCCCTATAGCCCCAGCTGGCCTGGAAATATGTAGACCAGGCTGGCCTTGAACTCAGAGACCCACCTGCCTCTGCCTAAGCCAGGTGTGGTGGCTCATACCTTTAATCTCAGCACTCTGGAAGCTGAAGCAAGAGATCACCCTGAGTTAGTTCAAGAACATCCTGGGCAACACAGTGAGTTCCAGACCAGTCTGGACTGCAAAGTGAGAGCCTGTCTCAAAAAACCAAACTAAAACTCAAACCAAATAAATGCATTATATTATAATAAGCCTATTACAGACATACAACTTCAGAGATATTTTATACTGGAAATCCTTTTCATGTCCTTAGGCTATTGCCTGGTGTACTCCGATTCACTGGAAGCAAGCTTGGGAGAAGTTAGAGACTGACACTGAATTCGAGGGATGTTCAGTCACCGTCCCATCACTGCGAAGCCATATGTTTCGGTGGACGACATCTGTGACTTCCATAAGTAAAGAAGGGCAAGGTCTGTTGAAGAAAGAGTCCCCTAAGTGTCAGCTAGAAGTGGTCCAGCCTTCGCTCACAAAGTAAAGGATGCTTTGTTTTGCTTGGTGGTTGAGGATACCGCCCCCCTGCCCTCAGTAACTGAGCATGTGGGAATGACTGGGTGACAGGTGTATGACACATAATCAGTAACCATGGCTCCCATGCAAAAAGCATGTGCATAGATCAGCAGATCTGAGCCTACAGGCTGTGCTGGCATCCATGATACGGAATTATGAGATCCTCTGGTTTCCTTCATTTTTCCTTAGCACTGTTTGAGGGAAGGCTGTTTCAGGAATAAAGAGGTGATATTTTCGCCATGCCCTTAGCGGTGTTCAGGTGACGACAGAAGCGTACTAGGAATTTTTTATCCTCCAGCTAGCTGGGGACAGGTATGCAGAATTAAGCTCATTTGTAGGCAAATGCTTCAGCTATGATAAATGCTGGCCTTGTTTGTTATTTGGTTACTGTGATAAGACATTGACCAAAATCAACCTGTGGAAGGAAAGGGTTTGTTTCATCTTACACTCACAGTCCATCATCAAGGGAAACCAGGGCAGGAGCTCAAGGCAGGAGACCATGGAGGAACGTGCTCACTAGCCTGCTCCCTTGGGCCTGCTCAGCTACATTTCTTATACAGCCCAGGACGACCAGCCTAGGGATGGCACCACCCACAGTGGGCTGGACCTTCCCTCCCACATCAGTTAGCAAAGAAGACAGTGCTGACAGACGTGTCCCCAGGCCAGTTTGGTGGCAGAAATTCCTCATGTGAGGTTCCTCCTTCCCAAGTATGTCTAGATTTGCGTCAAGTTGACAAAGAACTATGGAAATGCTCTGCCTGTATGGTCTAGTAAAGCTGTTCTCTGCTGGTTTTTGAAACAGGCTTTCTACTTAACTGTACCTTGAATACTAATGCCACCACATAAAATGCCTTTAGGATTCAAGTTGGCCTTTTTCTTGTTGCAGGGACATGGAAATCCTGCCAACCATTTTCTCCAACTCCAGCCTTTGGTGTCGCAGTCCCTACACCCCTCCACATCCTTTCTGTTCTCTGATTGAACCGTACTACTCAGACATTTCCGAGAACAGCTTGAGGCCACAGTTCAAGTCTCAACCAACCAATCGTGACCCAGCCACAGGTAAGCCAAAAGCAGACATGCATATTGCAGAAGAGGTTAAGGAATGGTATGAGTTCGTGTGTGCGTGTGTGTGTGGTATGTGCATGCGTGCTAAGTATTTAAAACTACTCACATCCACAGCAGGGCTGTGACAGCTCTTTACCCTGTGACAAGAACCTGAAGGAAACACTTGAAAGAGGAGATGCTTTGCCTCATGGAATCTGAGGTTTCAGCTCATGGTGGGTAAGGTCCATGTGGCTTTCCATCTCGTGGGAGCAACTCTATACATGGCAGAATGGGTGGTGGAGGAAAACTGTTCATCTTGAGGCAGCCAGGAGGCAGATGGAGCAGTGTCAGGAAGTGGCCAGGGTAATATGCAGCCACAAGGCCCCTCCAGTGACCGGCCTCTTTCATTCAGACCCGCACCGTATACAGTTCCACCATCTCCCATAGTCCTTTCAGATTTTTTAATCCATCAATGGATTCATTCATTAATGAAGACAGACCCCTCCTGATCCACTCACATCCCAAAAATCTCACGTCTGAACACTGCTTGTACTGGGAACTAAGCCTTCAATACATGAAGCCTTTAGGGGACCCTTCATCTCAGCCATAACAAAGGCTATTAGAGCACATATTATAAATTATTCCCTTATGGTTGCCCTAGCATAGTAACTAACATAGTTCTTCATAAAAATGTCTGCTACTGAATCAGTGAATTTAAAAAAAAAAAAACAAAAAAACTACATGACCAGAAATAACATATGTAATTCTTTTTGGTTTCGTGTTTGGGGACGTATACGTTTTTATTTTGATACAGGATTTCAGAATGGAGTGAAATTTGCTATGTACCCCAGACTGACTGAACTCACAGCAACTCTTCTGCCTCAGCCTCCCATTGTAATTCTTGAATCTTGGTGAAAAATATGTTTTGCTCTTTCATCAGGCATGAAAACCTGGTCGTACAAGTTACACTGTGGCAAAATATCTCACATCCAAACACACTCCACTAGGAGCTCGTCATGATTCATATTTGAGACTCTGAAGACATACATCAACTTATGGTTTTCTCCAATGAATGATATCCTCAATCATTAATAATTCAA
>NW_008334667.1:26640-28635 GCF_000622305.1 Nannospalax galili | reverse complement strand
GTGCCTTTAGGGTCTCTCTTATACAACTTTCAATTTTTTTGTGCATGAAATTCTCAATATGGAAAGATAAATATACTTGAGAATTGTCAGAACTTTGATTTCTGATGCAAAGATGGTCACCAACAGACACGTTGTGCGTGATTGGTTGATGACTGGAAAAAGAAATCTCTGAACCACCTGCTTATTCCTTTTAAGAACTGGAATGTCTGATATCAGATGTCTATGACTGGCAGAGTATCAGTCATCAGGGTATGGATCAGTGGGTAACGTGCTTCCTATGCGAACCTGAGGACCTGAGGATGGGTCCCCAGTACCACATAAAAAGCTTAACATGGTGAGCACTGGAGGGTGGGGCCAGGCTAGTCACAGGGGCCAGCTGGCCAGCCAGTCAGTGAGCTCCAGGTTCAGTGGGGTACCCTGACTTGAATCAGTTGTGGAAGATACCTGACATCAACCTCTGGCCTCACAGACACACGCATGGGTAAGCACACTTGCTCATACACATGCACGTACATATACTTACACACACATGCACACACAAACCATATAAAAATACATATAGTAATGTCAGTCAGTAATATACCCAAAAATGTGTAAGTATTTATACAGGATGTTTTAAACAACAACAAAACCCAGCCTTTCCTGTGGAGTAGAAAGGCTGCTTACTGTCAGAGGGAATAGGAAGTAATCACTGAAGGATACTTCATGTTCAGTTAGCAAACAGTGGTTCTCAAATCAGGAACATTGGTGTAAAGGAAGAGTGTGTCACATTCTCTTTGAGGGCAAAAATGTTTCTCCTCTGTTGCTTTCCAATATTTTTATTGTGATACCAGACTAACTCCACGGCACTTTTTTAAAAGAAAAGGGCACACCAGCAAGGGCAGCATTTATGAGTCTCCCCTTACAGGTAAAATGTTCCAGTACTGGCCAAATAATGCAGTCCAAGGTGGTAGTCCTAATAACGAATTAACTAGGTGACATCATGACTGGATCTTTTACCTCCAAACATTTCAACACTACACAGCAAGTGCTGTAAATTGCCCTTTAGTTACAAAAGACTATAACCTCATTTGTGGAAATATTTGTCATTAACGATCCATTTCCTTACACAATTAAAAATGCTATTTCAGGAAGTCAGAGCATTCAGATGAAATTAACTAGGTGCTAAATATTTCAGCTTCAAATTACCCAAGAAATTGCCATCACCCTCCATAACATCTCTACTGCTGCGTAAACATCTCACCCTGCATAAACATCTCTACTGCTGATAGGAATGCCATTAAATTTCAAGAACTTATGAATAAGGTCTATAAATATTTTCAGATCTCTAGCTCTTTGTTTCTTGAGAAACAGACTTTCGGGGTATAGTTCGAATCCTTCAGCCTCAGGTAAGCGAGTCTGGAAGGACATATGTCAAACACTTTCAAGGTCTGCTTCATGCCAAATGAGAAGTGATGAGCTGCACTCTTCCTGCTTCTAAGCCTAACCTGTGTCAGGAAAAGATCTAAAACTCCTGTTTATGTCCCCAAACCACAAATTACCATTCACGGAGCTTGTACTGTGTGTGATATGCCAAATAGAATCCTGATTCATTAGATCCAGGAAACTATTCATGGTGTACTGTGTGTGATATGCCAAATAGAATCCTGATTCATTAGATCCAGGAAACTATTCATGGCTGTGCTGACCAGACGCACCCCACACCACTGTCGACCTTCCTGCCTATCAGATCTTCACAACAAATCTGGTGTTGTTTCTCTGTAATCAAACACTGGCAAAACTTGGTAATTATGAACTTGTGTAGAAAAAGTTAGGTATGTTGGTTTTTGTTTGCTTGTTTTCTGGAGTAACTCATTATTGACTTAGAATGCTACGTTTTTGTTGTTTGTATGGTTTTGGTTTTTTGAGGCTAAGCCTCACTCTGTAGCTCAGGTGGGCCTGGAACTTGCTGTGTAGACCTGGGACTTGCTGTGTAGACCCAGGTGGCCTTAACCA
>NW_008334667.1:22517-25724 GCF_000622305.1 Nannospalax galili | reverse complement strand
ACGTAGATATTGTTCCCTCACACAAAAAACACGCGCATACACACACACACACACACACACACACACACACACACCAGGTAGATATTGTTCCCTCAGTTTCTATTATATTTTGAAATAGGTTTCCTTTTCAAATGATTCACTGAAAACTTGGACTTAATAATAACTGAATAATATTTATTTCAATTAGATTTTAAGCTACTTGTTCAAGTCACCATTACATACTGCCTCTAAACCAAAGATTTCTTCTTCAAATTAAAGAAAATCCTGATGTTGTTAACTCATTCTGAATGTTATTTATTCTGTAAAAAGTCACTGCTCAGAGCCCTGAACTGAACTCCTGCCCTTTTGTTTTCAGAGACCAAGAAAAAGAAAAAGTCAAGAGAAGAGGAGGATGTCAACCCAGCCAGTGGAGTGAGTAGGAATGTCGCAGAGTTGCTTTCTCCGTGAAAAAGAGCACAGCAAATAATTGTAGTTGGTTTTCTGTAACAATTTCTTCTGAGACAGTCTCACTTTGTAGCCAAGGCTGGCCCTCAAACATGTGGTGGTCCTCCTGCCTCAGCCTCCTGCTGCAGTGATAGCTTTGAGAAGAAAAGACATGCGTTGTGCATATATGTCTATCTGTAGACCCTAATTTTCAGACAAATATTTATCTTCCTGTCAAGTAATATCCTCTCCTAAGCAATCACTTGCCCCAGCTCTTCATCTTGTTCTTGGTAGGTGAGTAGCACGCCATGGGAGCCCAGACTCAGAACTCTGCAATCCGTACCTGCAACACATTGTTTATTACATAAGAGAGCTCATTCTGGCTGAGCCCCCCAGGCCAGCTCTAACCTTGTGTCTTTAATGATTCTGAAGGGAAGAGCAGGAAGTGCATTTTCCACTATCTTTTGCCCAGGGACTTGCAGCGCCTCACTGTGAGTCACCTTTGAAGTTACTTCATCTTTTTCACGGTGATACTAACTCTCAGCTATGAAGGAGATCCCAGCAAAGGCAATGTTCCAGTTTTTCTTTTAAGTGATTTCCCCTAAAGGTTGAGGTCAAGGTCAAGGCAGGGTCAGTGTCTTTCTTAAGTTCACACCAGCAACAGTGTTCCCTGGCTCTTTCTCCCAGAGTTTAAGGTTGGAACTACTGCACCCTAACCCTACCCTGTTAGCTAGTGTTCTGGCCTGCACTGGCAAACAGTCTTCCTGTTCCCCACCCCCTGGTGTCCTCTCCTATCCCCCCAACCCCCCTTGTGTGGATCAGCCTTCCAGGTTGTCTCTGATTACTGAACTGTCCGGTACCTTCCAGCCTGTCCCTCCCAGGATGTCCCCTGGGAGTGTTGTGCAATGGCTGAGGAGGTCAGAAGAGGGCATCAGATCCCCTGAAACTGGAGCTATGAACAGTTGTTAGCCTCCATGTGGGTGCTGGGAACTGAACCTGGGTCCTCTGCAAGAGCAGCCAGTGCTCTTAACTGCTGAGCTCTCTCTCTCTCTCTAGCCCTCTCACCTCCTCTTTGTCAACTTATCACAAACCTAGACATAACTGAGAAGATGAGGGATTTGCTCCATCATACTGGCCTGTGAGCATGTATGTGGGGGGCATCTCTTAGTTATTGATGATGTAGGAGGGCCGAACCCACTTGGCGCAATTCCACTCATGAGCAGGAGGGCCTGGACTGTATAAGAAAGGCAGGTGAGCAAGCCAGGGAAGCAAGTCCGTAAGCAGTATTCCTCCGTGGTTTCTGCCTCGCTCGTTTCCAGGTTCCTGTTTGAACTCCTGCCCTGGCTTCCCTCAGTGATGCACTGACTTGGACGTGTAAGTCAGATAAACCCTTTTCTCCCTCAACTTGCCTTCGGTTACAGTGTTTATCATCATCAACAGAAAGCAAACTAGAACAATACATTACTGTGAAGACTGAATAAGTGATAATGTCACTGGAGAGATGGCTCAGCGGGTGGGACTACTGGCTATTCTTGCAGAGGACCCAGGTTCGGTTCCCAGTGCCAACATGGTGCCTAAGAACCACCACTAACTCCAGTTCCAGGGAATCAAACACCGTCTTCTGGCCTCCAAGGGCATTGTACAACATGGGTGCCTTAACATGCATGCAAGCAAAACACTCATACACATAAAAAAAATTATAAAATATTTTTTTAATGTGATAATGAAGAAGGTGCTTAACACGGTGCCTTGTAATTAGTACCCAGTACATGGTAGCTGTGTAAGTAGTACCCAGTACACAGTAGCTGTGTAAGTAGTACCCGGTACACAGTAGCTGTGTAAGCCCTCACACCCATTCTCAACAGAGTCTACGAGACAAGAGTGGGAAATCCCATCGGGTTCCTTGCTAGCATTTCCTGCTAGATTCTATACCAAGCAGTTACCTACTAATGTCTACACTGCCCATCAGGAGTCATAGCTACTCATAATGGGCGGTCACCTTACATCCGGCATCTAGGGAGCCCCTTCCTGTCGTATCAAAGCACGGTGGAGGGCTGCAGTGGGTGGAGAGAGTGTATGTCAGCGCAGGTCTTTCTCCCTTTTCCAATAAAGCCACCCTGATGATCTCATATAATCTTATTTCCTCCAAGTGCCACCAGTACATGAGTTTGGGGATTAAGTTCCAGCATGTATTTGAGGGACAATGAAAACCTTCTCAAATACCTAAATTTTCAAATATTCTTAGTATCCGCTTTCTTTGAAGTCAGAGATGAACGTAACATAACTTTTCCAGGAAGTGATAGAAATCAAACCCAGGGCCTTGCATATGACAGGCAAGTGTTCTATCCGTACCCCATTTCTTTTCACGGTTAATATCTTTTTAAAAAATTTCAGGGGCTAGAGTGATGGCTCAGTGGTTAAGAGCTCTTGCTCTTACAGAGGACCTGGGTTTGGTTCTCAGCATCCACACTCATGTTGTGCAAGGCCCATGGAGGCCAGAAGAGGGCATTGAATCATCTGAAACTGCAGTTACGGACCATTGTCAGCTGCTATGTGGATGCTGGGAACCAAACCCAAGTCTTCCACAGAGCAGTCAGTGCTTTTAACCATTGAGCCATCTCTTCAGCCCCCTTGAAGAACTTCTGATGAACTTTTATAGTCATAGGATAAAAGACAGTGATAAATCAATGCATTTTTCCAAATGAAATGGTGGGTGTCAGGCAGGTGGGTCACAGCCCAGCAGGGAGAACTCTGCGGGGGTTTCAAATGCTGCCTCGTGACATT
>NW_008334667.1:13117-20712 GCF_000622305.1 Nannospalax galili | reverse complement strand
TGGGGGGTCCTGAAGGGAGAGATAGACACTTCAATTTCCCTCAGAGACCTCAAGACAAAGGGGAGTTTTCTGGCATCCATAGGTTTTCTAGGGGTGCTGGGATGTTCCCCTGGGCCAGATTTAGTCTGGCCTCATCTCCAAGCCAAGAAGCCATGTTCTGGGTAAGACCATTAGTTGATCTTGCAGCTCTAAGTGGAAGAGGCTGAGTTTGCTTTCCCCACTGAGGCCTCTCTGCTCCAACCTTCACAGCCGGGGCCTGTCATCCCTGACTGCAGCAGCGTGTGGCCTGATTTCTAGGAGCGGGAGAAAGGCAGCTAGAGGGTCTGTGATCTCAAAGAAACAATTCTTCCAGCTACTGAAGGGCCAAAGCCACCATAGAAGAGGGAGCAAATAATGTAGAGTGCTCAGATAACAACTGGAACATTCTTATTTTATAAAGGTCAGACATGCTGTTCTTTTATTTGAGTCAACAATTTTATTAGCTGGAGTAAAATAAGATTAGGGATCCCACTGGCCTCTCATATAGAGAGGGATAGCCTGGAAACTCCTGACCTCAACTGAAATCTTACCATAGAAGAAAGACCACCTTTTCTCTCCCAAGCAAAGCTAGTGACTAAATGAGCCTCACTGTCTTACATAGCCAATCCTGAGCCTTTCCAGATTGTCAAATGAGTGAGGCTCTGTGTCTGCTCGTTCAGTATTGGAAGACCCAAAACAGCAGTATGGCTTCAGGGTTTGGCGAGAACATGGCATCCATAGTTGGATGATGTTGGGTCTACCTCTAGGCTTACAGCTCCTGGTTGGAGGACCTCAGGAACATCAGCTCCTCTCCCTGGAAGGTCAAAGCCCAAGATCACCCAGTTCTTCCCAGTTTTCAGTTCAGTTCTCACAATGCAGGGCAGGTCACTGGTCACTGCAGCAAGGCTGACCTCACTCTCAGAGATCCTCATTCTCAGCTTCTCAAAGAGTCAGATTTTCTTGTGTAGAGTGAGTGTGTAAAGATTGAGTCCTCTTGGTGTTTATCACCTGAGTACCTCAAAAGTGCCTTCAGGCTTCACCACTGTTATCCCAGTATGTCAGTCAAAGAGAACAGTGGTGAAAAGCAGAGAGGGAGATTTAATCAGTGTGTTGGGAAGAGGAACAAGTAAAAGAGCCCAGTGATGCCAAGCTCATCTTGGGAAGGGGGCAAGAGACATGCATAGTGATGCAGTCCTAGTTGAGGTGTGGCTCTGATCACCATAGTCTCTGCTCAGGTCCTTCGAGGTGGTCCTTTACATTGTTAATCCATTAACATTGTCACAATCTGTATTAGGTACTTTATGTTGTTGTGATCAAACACATGGCCAAGCAGCTTATAGAAGGAAGGGTTTACTGGAGTTTATGGTTTCAGAGCCATAAAAGTCCATTATGGTAGGGAAGGTGTCCTAGTTTGTCTCTTCATTGCTGTGACAAAACACTCTGACCACTACCAACTTGGGGAGGAGAGGGTTTATCTTACATCTGCTGGGTCACAGTTCATCAAGGAGCCCAGGGTAGGAACTCAGGGCAGAAACCTGGAGGCAGGAACTGGAGCACGGGACATGGAGGAACACTTGCTTACTGGCTTGTTCCCTGGCACCTGCTCAGCCTTCTTTCTTATGCAACACAGGCCTACCTGCCCAGGGGTGGCACCACCCACAGTGGGCTGGGCCCTACCACATCACTCATCAAGAAGACGCCCCTCAGACATGGCCACAGGCCACTCCAATAGAGGAAATTCCCCAATTGAGGCTCCCTCAACCCAGGTGTGTCAAGTTGACACTAAAGCTATCCAGCACAGGAGGCATAGCAGGAGTGCTCACATCTTCAAGCACAGCAGGAAACAGAGAGCCGGCTAGAAGTGAGGTGAGACTATGAACTCTGAAAGCCTGCCCCCACTGATGCATTTCCTCCAGCAAGGCCACACCTCCTGAAGGTTCCATGATCTACTCAAACAATGCCACCAACTGACCAAGTGTTCAGATGCTTGAGGCTGTAGGGGGGTTCTCATTCAAACCGCCACATACGTTCATGCCACATCCTGATGCAAAATGTATTTAATTCAACTTTAAAGTCCCCATGGTCTGAAACAGTCTCAACACTGTTCAGAAGTCCAAAGTTCCCTCTGAGCCACCCCTCCTGAAGGTTCCATGATCTACTCAAACAATGCCACCAACTGACCAAGTGTTCAGATGCTTGAGGCTGTAGGGGGGTTCTCATTCAAACCGCCACATACGTTCATGCCACATCCTGATGCAAAATGTATTTAATTCAACTTTAAAGTCCCCATGGTCTGAAACAGTCTCAACACTGTTCAGAAGTCCAAAGTTCCCTCTGAAACTCAAGGCATTCTCTTAACTGTAAGCCCCTGTAAAATAAAAGAAGTGAATTACATACTTCCAACATATAATGGAAGTAATTATGCATTCCCATTCTAAAAGGAGAAATCGGAGCATAATGAGATTTTGGATCAACACAAAACCAAAACCAACAGAACAAACACTAATTCCTGTAGCTCCGTGTCCAATGCCTGGACTCTTTCATGATACACTTAGGGGACTGAGTTTACTCTGTTTGCTACCCATTTCCTCCCCCTAGAAGATGTCAATCACACATTAGAAGGGGATGGGAAAAAGTGAATGCTCACTTGGTCTGTTTCTGGTTACTTTCTGTGGAAATATTTCAGGAACGTCTTGACATTGGACTGTACAATGCCCAGGATGGATCTCTCCGAAGAGAACCACAAGCTCTTGAAGCTCTCTAAGCAAGTTTGCAACTTGTGAGAGGATTCAGGTGACTTTGGGGGTTGGTCAGACCCCCCCCTCTGCTTCTTGGAGTAGGCCGGTCACAATGAACCCTGGTTCCTTCCAGTCTTAACCATTCTTAGCCATGGGCTGTGCTAATTCCTGGGCCTCGTGGGTTCCTTTGTGCTCCCCTTTACAGATCAAGGGGTGTGCTAGTGCCTGGCAAGCCCCCTCTTCCAGATTTCCAGGGTTTGTACCCCAGTGACAAGGGAAGAAAAATACCATTGCTGAATCCTGTGCGTACGGGCCCCCAAATTACATTGTAGGACCCCCCTTTGAGAGGCAGAACACTGAGTCCTTCTGTGTCAGGACAGTTTATTTTAGGCTCACAGCTTCAATGAGTTCTTGCCTAAAGACCAAGGCACATATTCAGCAGGGAGTTCCCTTATAATCCCTTGTTACATTCTAGTTTCTTCGATTCCCCTATATGGGAATGTATGCTCCATATGTTCTGATTGAGCCCTATGAAGGCAATGGCTTAGGCCCTCTTCCCTCCCTTTGTCTGGACATCTGGGGAGCCCCCACTGGTGGGGTCATCTTGGCCCCAGAACCCACCCCAGCATTTCCTGCTTATGGCCTTAATAACCCCTGAGCCATGCCTCTGTGTTTCCTGGGGATGCTCAGTGGGACAGCTCCTCACAGTCCCTATCACAGAGGGTGACGATATTTTTCTGAGACAGGGTCTGCTTTGGGTATTTCCTGTGACAGGAAGCACTGATCACCATCCATTGTTGTCACAATGGGACATGCTAAGAGATTTCCTGGTTAAGGGTAGTTACTGTCTCTAAGCAAAAGCAGTATTCAGGATGGGGCGGCGCACAGGTCATGGAGTCTTAGGACACAGAAACCCTGTGCTCCCTTGTGCTCAATCCACTGACCTTCACCACTTGGTACATCATGGTCCTGAGGCTTTCAAAGTACACAGAGGACACCCCCATCTCAGAGAACAGCATGGACATTTGTTTTGGAACTTGATAGACATTCTAGTCATCCAGTGAAGGCCAATTTGATCATTAGAGCAAAAGAAACTGTCATAAATCTTTAAAAAATGACAACCAATGAGATGGTTCAGTGAGCAGAGGCACCTATCGCACGCCTGAGTTCAGACTCTAAGACCATTATGGTGGAAGGAGAGACGGACTTCTGCAAGCTGTCCTCTGACCCCCGCTCATTTACTGTGGTACACGTGCCCCACCCACATAATAAAAATAATAAAATGTAAAAAACCATTAGCACAACACACTTGGTCCAGAGATGTAGCTCAGTTGCAGAGCACTGGTCTAGCACCCACATGGCCCTGGGTTCCATCCCTGCAACCATTAAAGATAAGGGAGTGATTTAGGGGGTATGGAGAAACAGGGTCTCCCTGTAGCCCCAGCTGGCCAGGAAATAACTATGTAGACCAGGCTGGCCTCGATCTCACAGAGATCTGCCTGCCTCTGCCTCTGCCTCCGAAGTGCTGGGATTAAAGGAATGCACCACCACAGCCAGCATAAGTGATTTTTGCCTGTATGGTGGCACTCACCCCATACTTGGGGAGCTGAGCAGAAGGATCAGTCATTCAAAGGCCACCTTGTACTGTAGCCCTCATCTCAAAGGAAATAAGAGACAATCTATTCTGGGGCAGGACACTCGTGACCATGACTCAGGAGTGCAGATTCAGGCTACTTCAAATACCATGTTTCAATGTGGTAACAGTTTCATGAAGTTTTTATTATTATAAAACTATGGAACCAAAGAAAGCTGTAAATCAAGAGATGGGTTATAGCAAAGCTGGGATCTGTTATAGCCCTCTGATGCTGTCTGATGGCTGACACTCTTAGCCTTTATATTGGTAGAAGCTGGTGCGTGGTCTGTTCTACATTCCAAAAACTTACCTGATAGTCACAGGATGCGTGTGGGGTCAGACACAGAGGTAGGCCATGAATGGTTACTAAAAGGGCTAAAAATAGCCCAAGATAATTTGGCTCACAACCTACAACATTCCTACTATCCAGAATCGTGCAAGTGGCAATCAGTTAATCAGGCTTTTAGAATCTTTGACACAAGTATTTGTCTGGGAACTTCAGTTCATACCAGTCTGGGCTATGCAGTGACTTTGAGGGAAGCCTGGGCTGCATAGAAAGAGCCTGTCTCAAAGCATACAGGTAAAACACACACACACACACACCCATGCCCATGCCCCACCCACACACCAATACATTCACTTAAAAATATGTATTTTTCAGGTTTTATCTTAACCACGTAAATTTATCAACATAGGGAAGTGGGACACAGCGGAGAAAATGCTTTTGTTCCGACCTCTGCATAGGGAGACATTAGAGGTTTTTCAGTTGTTCAGCTTCCCTCAGCTTAACAGTTTTCTATTAAACTTCTGAGACGGCATTTTCATATGCTGCAAAGTGATTCATTACTGGTATGGCAGAGAAGCTCATTTCACAATTTTGGGAAGAGAAGATATTTGAAATGCCAAATGTATTTTATTATGCTGTTTATTCTCTTTTACATTTACCATTATTTAAGGCATGTCTTGAAGTAGATTTAGTATAATTATTCTGCTAAATGTATGTTTCTTCCATAATAAATAATATATTCAATAAAACTCAGCATAGCAGTCTCTTGTCAAATGCTCAGGCGAGCCACTATTAAATAATGCAGAGATGACCTTCTACGACACTAAAACCAGTAGAAACGGGGCACAGAATAACGCAGGGCTGTTTTGTGTAGTGTGTAGTCCATGTAACTGGCTCTGTGCTGTGCTAATAGATTTTTATTTGCTGAAGTGGAGGAAAGTCCTGAGGGCAAGTACCTTTAGAAAACATTCTAATAAGTCTTTTGCTGTAGAACTTCTAACAAGTCAAATCATAATACGAATCTTAAAGAAGGGACGGGGGCCCTCAGTGTTTCTTAGATTGATTGAAACACAAAGCATAATACTTTCCCCGTAAATCACCTTGTAATGTACCCAGATCTGTGCTACCTAACACATAGGCAAAAGTCAGGAATGGAATCTTTAAACTTTGTCTATTTAGTGAACTGGTAATCTGAGAGGATAGTGGGTTAGCAACCTAAATATCTACCATGGTATCTTTAGTCAGCAGGTTATACAGGGAGAGGATACAAAGGCAGTCAGTCATTCCAAGAGGTTTAGTCTCATCCCTCTGGTAGTAGTGTTATCTCTGAGACATGTGTTCTCTCTCTCTCTCTCTCTCTCTCTCTCTCTCCTCTCTTGTTGGTGGCAGGGAGAAGTTCACAGACATCAAGGAGACCACTGAGTCTCACACTCCTCTTGAGCCCAGGTCCAACTGCCCAGGCATAGCACAGAACACAGTGGGAAGGCCCCTCCTACATCAGTTAGCCATCAAGGAAATGTCCCCACAGACAGGCTCACAGGTCAGTCTGAAGGAGGAAATTCCTCAGCTGAGGTTCCCTCTTTCTGGGTGAATTTAGTCTGTGTCTAGTTGACAATAAAAGTAACCATCACAGTTGGTCCCTTGTCAACTTGACACACAAAAATTACTATTAAGCCACAGCCTTTCTTTTCTTGTTTATCCCCAAGATCTCACATTAAATCATAATATAAAACACAGTCCAACTTTAAAAAGTCCCATAAGCCTTTTAAAAATTCCAGTTTTTTAAAAGTTCAATTTCTCTTTAAAGCTAATGTCTTTTTAAATTATATTTTATTTTTATTTTATGCATATGAATGTAGTGCCCACATGTATGTAAGTGCACTTGTGTCATGCAATGACCACAGAAATCAGAAGAGGGAGTCTGATCTCCTGAAACTGAAGTTAAGGATGGTTGCTAGCTGCCATGTGGGTGCTGGGAATCAAACCTAGGTCCTCTGCAAGAGTTGCTGGTGTTTTTAACCACTGAGCCATCTCTCCAGCCCCTAAAAGAACAGTGTTTCTTTTTTAAAAAACTTTTTTCATATTTTATTATTTTTATTTTATGTGTATGTGTGTATTGCCTGCGTGTAGATAAGTGCACCCATGTCACGCAATGCCCGCAGAGGACAGAAGAGGCTGTCAGATCCCCTGGAACTGGAGTTACGGGCAGTTGTTAGCTGCCATGTAGAGATGGAGCTGAAGAGATGGCTTAGCGGTTAAGAACACTGCTTGTTATTGCAAAAACATTTTTAAAGAGATTTCTGACCACACAATTTTTTTCATCACTGTTTCAGAGAGTTTTAAAACTATATATTTCATGTAACTATTTTGTGCTTGACTTATTTTTATTAGATCATATGTTAAATGTGATTAAATGAAACTGCTGGAATGCAATGCTCATTGGGAAATCATACACCACACATATGTTTTGAGGAGATATACTAGATCAATATTTGCACTGTGCTAGCTTTTGGTCCAGATTCCTGGTCATAATAACTGTTTAATAAATGTTACTTAATAAATGCCCCGGGAAGGTCTGACTCTTCAGGTTGGTACCAGAAGTGGAAGAAGTGGAATGCTGGGAGCTAGGAAACAGCATTAGTAGGTCTTGGTCTAAAGATGTTCAGCTCAGCTTTCCTAGTTGATCATGAAGATGCAGCCAAACTGAACTGAGAGTTACTAGACTGGGTCTGCTTCTGTAGACATGAATGTATTCCTTGGACTGAAAACTCACTTAGCTACATGTAATGATTGAGGGCAGGAGAGAAACTACACTTGATGGTTCAAATGCATCATCTCACTTAATAAAATGAGATGCACAGAAAACACAGAGCCTACGTTTATCTAAAATGTTACCCAAACTGTTCAGGAGTTGTTTTGT
>NW_008334667.1:7556-12226 GCF_000622305.1 Nannospalax galili | reverse complement strand
GATTTCCTTGGGCATTGCATGACATGGGTGTACTCACATACATGCAGGCAAACACTCATACACATAAAGTAAAAATAAATAATTTTTTTTAAAAAAAGAAAGAAAACTATCCCTACTTTAAAAGAAAATCATGAACATATAATTCATGCCTCTTTTGTATCTGATCATATCTGGTCCTTTATGAATTAATGACTGAGAAAATGAAACACTTTTCAAAGGCTTTGAAGAAAGAGAGTTTGGATCAGGTATGTTCAGGGTGGTCTGGCCCCAGACACGAGAATACAGATGGCTGTTGATCATGCACACAGCAGGGATGGAAATGCCATTTTAAACATATGCAGTTGGTGTTCACTGGCGTTCCTTCCCACTGATGAGGTCCTGGAGTTTTCAATGAATTAAAGCCATATTTGTCTGAAGGAGGAAGTAAAGTTAAGTGAAGGGTTTGAAAATAACTTTGTACAGAGTGAGATAAGTAAGACACTTTGAAATGGCAGGGATGCCCCATCATCAGCCAAGTTTCCTGCCAGATCTGTGGTCTGGTTGTGAATGGCTTACATGCTGGGCCTCTCTGTGCCGAACGTAACGCAGAAGCCTAAGGTACTAAAGATCGAAAGTTTAATAGAGACTGCTTGTGCCGTTGTGCACATAAGCCACAGGAGAACTTTTAAAAGAAAAGCACCACAGAGAAAACGAATGTGAACACATTCCTCAAGGTGAGCTGTGCTGTAGGACAAAACTTGAACTGTGTGTATCCCTCCAGAAGGTAACTACAGTGGATCATGGTGTGTATCCCCCAGAAGGTAACTACAGTGGATCAATCATGGCGTGTATCCCCCAGAAGGCAACTACAGTGGATCGATCGTGGTGTGTATCCCTCCAGAAGGTAACTACAGTGGATCATGGTGTGTATCCCCCAGAAGGTAACTACGGTGGCTCGATCATGGTGTGTATCCCCCAGAAGGTAACTACGGTGGATTGATCATGGTGTGTATCCCCCAGAAGGTAACTACAGTGGATCATGGTGTGTATCCCCAGAAGGTAACTACAGTGGATCGATCATGGTGTGTATCCCCCAGAAAGTAACTACAGTGGATCATGGTGTATATCCCCAGAAGGTAACTACAGTGGATCAATCATGGTGTGTATCCCCCAGAAGGTAACTACAGTGGATCATGGTGTGTATCCCCAGAAGGTAACTACAGTGGATCGATCATGGTGTGTATCCCCCAGAAGGTAACTACAGTGGATCATGGTGTATATCCCCAGAAGGTAACTACAGTGGAGGGGGCACCAAACAACCATGGGAGAAATTTTCTATCATTTTCAGGTTTTGACAGCCTGTCTACCGTCAGTGTGTAGAAAAGATTCCAACTAGGGTTAGAGAGCACTGGATGCTCTTGCAGAGGACCAAGTTCCATTCCCAACACCCACATGATGGCTAACAACCATGTGTAACTCCTGTTCCAGGGCATCCAGCGCCCTCTTCTGGTATCTACAGGCACTGCATTGCATGTGATGCACATACATAACACGCAGACATAAAATCAAAATAAATACATCTTTTTTAAAAAACAAAGAAAAAAACGATTCCATCTGTTATAAATATTTGAACTAGATACCCAGGAAACCCCACTGCCACTCTGAAGTCCTCTGACAAATGTCAGGAAGATGTAACTTGGAAAATAAAATATTTTCACCCTTTGGGGGAAAAAAAAATGATGAGTCTCCAAGTCCTCACTAACATTCCCAAATGGGATGTGCAAGAGTGTATAATGTTACAGGAGCAAAAAGGACAGATTCCAAAGGCAGCATTTGTTAGAAAACTAGAACCACATTTTATAATGAGTTCATCTTTTACTTAACTAATGCACAAAAAGTCTAGAAGTATCTGAGGCAAATTAAAAATAGAAGAGCAAAATAGTAAATTGAGTAGTTTTTAAATTTCCGTTTTTATTTACTGGCTGAAAGAAAAAAAAACTGAAAGATCTCAAAAAACAATTCAGAAATTAGCAGTGTTCCTTCTTTGCTGCGTCCTGATCTCACTGCCAACAGTGCTCTCTAGTGGTGAACTGAGAAGGTGGCCAATGGGGGAAGGAACAGCCCTGTTAAAACCATTTGGCATTTTCATGAAATTGTAAACTTTTACATTTCCACTTAGTAACTGAATGTTACATTTGGCAAGAAAACAAATCTTTACAAAAAGAGCAAAGCAGATAACTTAAGGCATGGGCGTTTCAAAGTCAAATTCTCTTCTTGGTTTTTCAGAGACCACAACAAATCCAGCATTCAAATGGCCACCTGTGATGACTTCCTAGTGTACATTTCTGGGTCACAGCTTCCACTGGGTACCTTAAAAAAAGGAATCAGCTTTTATGGAGGATGAAATCACTCTCCCCAGACTTCCAAGAATCCCAGCTTTGGACAACAACCAATGAAATCAAAACCAGTAAAATCGTATCAGACCCTGAACTCATCAACCAGCTTGGGACTCATTCAAACTCCAGCCCTCAGCATTGCGGCAAGCCAGTCAAAACAATAGTCAGGCTCCCAGGAATAAAATTTCTCTAACCCTGGTTCTGCTGAGAGCTTCCCAAAGGAACTGTGACTGGAGTGAAGGAAGGAAACGCACTTACACATGCACTTGCCTGTAATTCAAACCACTAGCTGCAGACTGTATGCTCTGGCTTAAGATGGCTGTGTGAAAGCTCTCCTTCCTTGCCCCTGCAAACCTCCTTGCCTGATGCTTCCTCACTGTTTACACTCCCTTCACTAACGGAATATGCATATGACTTTGAGAGATGCTCAGACTCTGTTTGAACAACCGTATGAGAACATCTTCTTGGAATGACTTTGAGTAAAAAACACCAGTGCCAGAACGGACTCCCTCTTTTGGAGCTGTTGCCCAGTGGGGTCGCATCAACCCCCAAACATTATAGGCTATTGCCATTGCTATTGATTATGCTACAGAACTTAACAGTAAGACCCTGTTGCTGAACACCACATACTGAGACAACATGGGGGAATCAAGCTGGTACTGACCTGGAAGCTTCATCCCTACTGACTAGCTTTCATAGTGCTGGAAGGTGCTGTGCATGTTACCAGAGGAGAAAAGTAATCATCAGTCTCATCCAGCTGTGAACATTTGGGATTTTTTACATTCTCTCCCATAACCTATATATTTAGCACTTTTGTCTTGAGTGTTATAGTCTCATGTGTTAAATTGTGTCCTATGAATCTTCCTAAATTTATTCTTTCTTTAAAAATTGTTCTGGTCCTTCCACCTCTTTTAAGTTCAGTATATATTTTCAGACTTGGCTGCTTGTATCAACAAAAAGTCCCAAAATAGGTATACATAAATATGACCAGTTGATTTTGAAGCAAAGTGGTAAAGCAATTCCATGCAGTGAGGGCAATCTTCTAGCAAGTGATTTTAAAATAGTTGAATATTCAGACCCCAAAAATGTTTTCTCACTCTAATTGCCCTTCATACAAAAGTTAAATGAAAATAAAAATTTCAAAGTTTATGAAACTTTAGAAAAAAGCAAGACAAAACCCTCAGAATCTTGTATTTAAATATGCCAAAACCACAACCTTTCAAAGAAAAAAAATCATGAATTGGACTTTCTCAAAATGAATAACAAAAAACTTAAGTTAAAGTAAAATATCTACAAATTATGTGTCCAACAAAGGATTGAATATTGAAAAAACGCGGTAGGACTGCACAGATGGCTCAGCCAGTAAAAGGCTCTTGCCCCTGAGCCTGAAGACCTGAGTTTATTTCCCAGAACCCACATGGTGGAGGGAGCGAACCAATAAGCGTGTTCTATCATGTACACATGTACACACATGCATGCATGCACGCAGCACGCATAAAGTATAATAAAAAAAAATTTTAAAGGTCACCTAGGGCTCAGAGACCATTGTAGAAGAGGGGGTGGAAAGAATGTAAGAGCCAGACCTGGCTGTTGCAAGACCATAAGGAAACAAGTCTTCCAGGCTTCTGGGAACTTGCTCATATAAACTTGCAGCAGTGTTGACAGTATGCACAAGACCCGTGCAAACCCAATCAGACAAAAGCCCACATAGAACTCCCTGTTCAGCATCTGGGTTTGAGAAGTCCCACTCAATAATCAAGGGTTTGTGGTTTTCACCTTGGGCCTACGTTTCTCTATTGTTTGTGGGATGCAGGAACAGTGGATTGAGGAAGGTCACCAGGCTCAATAAGAAAGAGTTCTGCTATTGAATAGTGATGCCTGACTTTTTTGTAGCAGGCTGTTTGGGGCAGGATGTATGCTTTTTCTATTCTGATGCCTTTTCTAGCATTCTCTTACTATTTGCTATTTCTTATTCAAATCCATGCTTAAAGCTTTAATACTCAATAGAACTTGTATTAGTTCACAGAGGTATTAGTTAATCTACCACATCTTCCTAAATAGCTCTTTTAGAGTTATATTGCTTTTAGTTATTATCATATATCATTTATCACACCTTTTTTTCCGATTTTTTTTTCTGATTTTGCCTTAACAGTTGAAATATGCTCAGCTTTGCCTCACCTATCTTTCCACACTTCATGCTATGTATTTGTGATGGGTAATCCTGGGTGTCAACTTGACTGGATCTGGGATTAACTGAAATGAGAGAGATCTTGATTGGATCATCTGAAGCTGGAA
>NW_008334667.1:5253-7250 GCF_000622305.1 Nannospalax galili | reverse complement strand
TATATATTCATTCTACTGGTTCTGTTTCTTTGGAGAACCCTGACTAATACAGTATTGTAACCCCTAAGGCACAGATTAGAGCAGATTTCTGGGGTACATGCTATGAACCAGACTCTGTACTAACATTGAGAGAAAATTACCATGGAAGATTTAATTCTTAAACTCACAAATTTAGGTCCAAAGATCACTGAAAACTTCCTGCCACAATCTTCTCACCTATAAAATGGGATCAAGAGGTCCTGGAGAGATGATTCAGTGGTCAGGAGCACTTGCTGCTCTTGCAGATGACCCAAGTCCAGTTCCCATCACCTGTGTTGGGCAGCTCACAATGGCCTGTAACTCCAGCTTCAGAGGATCCAGTGCCCTCTCCTGGTCTCTCTGCACACACAGAGACACAGACAGATACACACACACACACACACACACACACACACACACACACACACAATTAAGTGAATCTGAAAGAGTAATGATACTTTAATATGAGCACCTGGGAGTCAGGGACAGGTGGATCTCTGTGAGATCAGGGCTAGTCAAGTCTACATAGTGAATTCCTGGCCAGCTGGGGATACAGGGAGACCCTGTCTTGAAAAACAAAAGTAACAAACAAGATCAAGAATGGTGCAGATTTGGGGCTGGCAAAAAGGGGCTAGAGGAGCTTGCTGCCAAGGCTGATGAACTGAGTTCAATTCCTGGGACTCACATGGTAGAAGAAGAGAACTGATTCCTGCAAATTGTCTTCTGATTCTCTCTCTCTCTCTCTGCCTTTGAAATACTGCCGTGATGGATTTCCACTGAAGATGGTCCCCATCTTCTGGGTGGTAAGGCTTGCACAGAGGAGGTTGGTAACACAACCCCCATGTGCTGCTGCGTTGACCCGTCCCCCAGACTTCTTACTAGTTCTTCCCTCTTGGATGCCCCCCTCCTGCCAACAGTTAAGCATATTTATTGACATTGACTGACTTATGACTATTATATCCTCCCAAATAACAGGTGCCGTGAAAAGCAGACTGGGAAATAAGACCAAAGTATTTCAATATCCTGAGGATGTGTTGTGGGGGGGGGTGACTTTATTCTTTCCTGAATCCCAAGAATAATCTCTCAAAGCTTAAGAATCAAAAACTAGAATCCATTACCAAATATCTCCAGAAGAATATGTCCTCCTCAAGATGCCAGGAGGAATGCAAACCAGAGCTTTTACTTTTGTTAGCTTTTTAAAAAGTTTTTATTTGTTATTTTATGTGTGTATTGCCTGCATGTAGATAAGTGCACCCATGTTGTGCAATCCCCATGGAAGTCAGAAGAAGCTGCCGGATCCCTTGAGACTGGAGTTACAGAGAGTTGTTAGCTGCTATGTGGTGCTAGGATTCGAACCAGGGTCTTCTGAAAGAAGAAGCGGTGTTCTTAACCACTGAGCCATCTCTCCAGCCCCAATGGTTGGTAGCTTTTAATATGGCCTTTTAAATGTGTCTGAGAATGTTTTTAAAAATAGGTAGTCTGCTTTTTAAAATAGCAGTAAGGATCTTGCAGTGCTGTGATGTGGAAATAAAGACGGTAAAGATCCATGTTCTGAATGGAGCATTATAGTGCACATGCTTGTATGGTTGGTTGCATGTAAAAAGCTAATCATTTATCATTATATTTATTGGGGGACACATGCCACAGTGCACATGTGGAGGTCAGAGGACAACTGAACCTTGAAGAAGCCGGTTCGCTCCTTCCACCATGTGGGTCCCAGGGATCGAATTCAGTTCCTCAGGCTTGGTGGTGGGTACCTTTAGCCACTGAGTCATCTCACCAACCCATAATTGAACATTTTGAACTTTGATTTTTGAAGCTATAAAGTTATGGATGATAATCTGTATTCCTGCCTCTATCAATGAGTTGTCATGGAGAATAACGAGATTTGTTTGGCAGTATAAAAACTGTTTTCCCTCACCAACATTTTATATAGTAACTATGAGAATTTTATGAACCAGGCACTATTTTTATTATTA
>NW_008334666.1:6426-7351 GCF_000622305.1 Nannospalax galili | reverse complement strand
TAATTATTATTGATGTTGAACATCTTTTAAGATGTTTCATAGCCATTTTTAGTTCTTCTTTTCAGAACCCTCTGTTCAGCTCCTTAGCCATCTTTTAGTTGGGTTGCTTCTTGTCTTGGTTCTCTGTTTTTTGAGTTCATTATAAATTCTGATTATTAAACCTCTGTCGGATGCATTGCTGGAGAAGATTTTCTCTCATTCTGTGGGTTTTTTGGTTGCTTCCTTGGTTGTCTCCTTTGATGTACAGAAGTTTTTAATTTAATGAGGTCCCATTTGTTAATTCTTGCCCTTGTTTCCTGAGCAATTGATGTCTGGTTTAGAAAAATCCTTTCCTACACCTATATCTTGTAGGTTTTTCCCCAATGTTTTCTTCTAACAGTTCCAGAGTTTCAGGCTTTACATTGAGGTCTTTGATCCATTTGGAATGGACTTTTGTGCAGGGTGAAAGATAGGAGTGTAGATTCATTCTTCTACAGGTGGAGATCCAGTTTTGCCAGCACCATTTGCTGAACATGCTGTCTTTCCTCCAGTTGATGTGCTTGGCCCCTTTGTCAAATATCAGAAGGCTGAAATTGCATTTTCTCATATTTGGGTCTTCAATTTTGTTCCATTGGTCTATGGGTCTATTTTTGTGCCAGTACCATGTTGTTTTTATGACTATAACTCTGTAATACAGCTAGAAATCTGGTATAGTAATCCTCCCAGCACTGCTCTTAGTGCTCAGGGTTGCTTTGGTTATCCGAGGTCTTTTGTGCTTCCATATGAATCTTAGGATAGTTTTTTCCAATTCTGTGAAAAATGTCATGGGGATTTTGATTGGCATACCATTGAATCTATATATGACTCTTGGTAGGATGGTCATTTTCACAATATTAATTCTTCCAATCCACGAGCATGGGAGGTCCTTCCAGCTTCCAATGTCTTC
>NW_008334666.1:5499-6222 GCF_000622305.1 Nannospalax galili | reverse complement strand
CTTTACTGAACTTGTTAATAATTTCTAGGAGTTTTCTGGTGCAATTTTTGGCATCTCTTAGATATAATATCATCTGCAAAAAGATAATTTTATCTCTTCTTTTCCAATTATTACTCCTTTAATTTCCTGCTCTTGTCTTATTGCTCTTGCAAGAGTTTCAAGCACTATGTTAAAGAGAAGTGGAGATGGTGGACAGCCTTGTCTGGTTCCTGATTTCAATGGAATGCTTCCAGTTTTTCTCCATTTAGAATGATGTTGGCTGTGGGTTTGTTATATATGGATTTAATTATGTTGAGTTATGTTCCCTCCAGTTCAATTCCCTCTAGGACTTCGAACATAAATGCATGTTGAATTTCTGCATGAATCTCTGCATCTATTGAGATGACCATGTCTTTGAACCCATTTATATGATTTATGACGTTTATTGACTTACGTATATTGAACCATCCCTGCATCTCTGGGATAAAGCCGACTTGATCATGGTGGATGATCTTTTTGATGTGTGTCTGTATGCGATTTGCAAGTATCCTGTTGAGAATTTTTGCAGCTATGTTCATTAAGGATATGGGTCTATAGTATTCTTTTTTGGTTGTATCTTTACCTGGCTTTGATATTAGAGTGATGCCGGCTTCACATAAGGAATTTGGCCGTTCTTCTTCCATTTCTATTTTTTTGAATAAATTAAGTAGTATTGGATGCAGATCTTCTTTAAATGTCTGATAG
>NW_008334666.1:2347-3456 GCF_000622305.1 Nannospalax galili | reverse complement strand
TATTCTTCAATATTTCTAACTCTTTTCTGAATTCATTCAGAAGTTTATCCCTGTGTTCCTTCAGTTCTTTGATTTCTTTGTGTGTTGTTTAAATTCACTGAATTCTTTTATCATGTTTATAATTGTTCTTTTGAGTTCCATGTCCTGCATTATCTCTAGAGGCTTCTCATTGTACTCCTCTAGAGGAACACTGGCATTTGGTGGGGATATGTTATTTTGGTTTTTCATGTTATTATTTTTTCTCTGTGATTTTTGATACGTGAATTTCTTGTAGTTTTTCATGTTATTATTTTTTCTCTGTGATTTTGACATGTAAATTTCTTCGGTAGTTTCTGATTCTTGTGTGAGACTCGGGTCTTCAAGTTTAGGTCTGCTTCTTTTTGTGAACTTTATGTGTCTTTGCGGTTTACTTTTAGGGCATGAAAAGCTGGTTTGTCTAAGCTTCCATTTCTCTCTTTTGATTTTGTATTGGAGTGGCCGGATTGCTTTTGTCTTCAGAAGTTCCCAGAGAGGCCCAATTCAGGTGAGCGTCAGATGTTTTCAGGCTTTCTCCTAAGGTCTGGATCCCTCCAGGAACGATTTTTGCCTCAGGAATTTGGGGGTTGGACTGGCCTGGGAGATGTCGCAGGAAAGATGCTGGTCTAGGGGAGCTGGTTGCCATGCCACCCAGAGTTGCAAAGGCCGATGGGGCGGGAAGAGGCCCCAAGGACTCCTGGGGACTGCACTGAGGAGCTGGGTTGGTCTGGATGCAAAGGATCAGGAAGACGAAAGGTTAGCCCCAGTGTCCCAGAAAGAGGCTGGTAAGTGGTGCAGGCCCAGCGAAGCAGAGGGAGGTGAGGGTGGGGCCAGGCCCCAAAGTAGTGCTCCTGAGGCCCAGAGAAGGCACTATGTTGGTTGGATGAAAAGGATCAGGGAGTGGTATTGGTTCCACAGGTGTCTGGGGCCCCAAGACAAGGAATGGTGCTCACACCTTTAATCCCAGCACTTGGGAGGCAGAGGCAGGTGGATCTCTGTGAGTTCAAGGCCAGCCTGGTCTACATAGTGAGTTCCAGGACAGCTGGGGCTACAAGGAGGCCCTGCTTCAAAAAGATGGAAAAAAAAAACCCACC
>NW_008334666.1:0-1614 GCF_000622305.1 Nannospalax galili | reverse complement strand
GTTTTGATCAAATCCATGCCCACTCCCTCCCTTCCAACTCCTCCCATATATCCCCATCACTTTTTTCTGTTAACTTCATGTACTCCTTCTTCCTCTTTGATTTATTAATTTATTTTTATGGGGCTTTTGGCTACTTTAATATTCCCCCCCCCTCCGAAGAGGTAGCCCTAAATTCTTTTAAGGATTAGATACAAGAGCCCAAATACTTTCAACATTTTTTGGCTTTTGGAACAGAATATGTGAGCACAGGGCCTTGTGCATAAAAGATAAGCACTTTATTGCTGAGCTATATCCCCAGACCAATCTATGTGCAATTTATATAATACTCTACTGTAATAGTAAAATTAGACTCCTATATTAAGATTCATATTGTTAGTTATTTATCCAATTTAATATTTATTTTACCATTCTAGAAGATTCTAACTTGTAATTCCAGTTAAGGGGAATGTTGTGACACCAGGGCACTTCCCTGTGGTGTCACTCTTATCCTCCCTGAGAGAAATGTACATGTGTACTTGCTGGGCATCAAGCCTGGGTGCCTGACACCTCTGCCCCAGCTCCCATGCTTGCCTTGGAAAAGTCCAGGTCTTTTTATGTGACAAAGATGCAGGTGTTTATTTTCTTGCCGACTCGTGTCTCTTGTTTTGAGTGGCCAATGAAGTAGACATCTTTTTTTTTTTTTTTTTTTTTTTTTTTTGGTCTTTTTGAGACAGGGTCTCCCTGTAGCCTCAGCTGTCCTGGAACTCAGTATGTAGACCAGGTTGGCCTTGAACTCACAGAGATCTGCCTGCCTCTGCCTCCCGAGTGCTAGGATTAAAGGCATGAGCCACCACGCCTGGCTATAGACATTTTTTAAAAAAATTTATTATTTTTGTTTTATGTGTATGTGTGTATTGCCTCCATGTAGGAAGTGCACCTAGGGCATCTTTTTTTTTAACACACATGCACACACACACCCATGCATGCATGTTCACATACACATTAGCTCTCTATTTTTGTTTTCTTATTGTTTTATGTTCCTTATTGTTTAATGTTTATTTTGGTCTTTGAAGTCTTTGTACCTTATTCATATAATAATCTAACCATAAACTGATTTTATTTACCCTTTCAACAACTACAACAACAACAACAAAACCTGACACTTTTCAGAAGGGATTTCACTATGGAAACAATTAAGAACCAATGTTAATTGAGAAGGGGAGAACTGTCACACCAGACGTGTATCCCAGAGGTAAGAGTCTAAAACTCCAGGATGCCCACTCTGGCCAGTGTGACCCTCCTCAAATACTTGGCCTTTGGAAGGAATTTAGCAGCATCTGTAGTAAACCTGCTGGGCAGCTTGCCACTGTCTTGCCTAGGCTGAGAAGTTGTGACAGATTGTGTTGCCCACAAAGACCAAGTCACTTTCTTTTGCAGAAAAGTCTGCTTTTCTGAGCTCAAACGAAATTTTGATATGTTACAATGAGTTATTTTTAGTTCTTATTTTGTTTATTCTTTGTGCAATTCCTACTGGTAGCATACTTGGAGTGTATCCTCAAATCCAGCCTCATTGGGCTCCCCTGCTGGCAACCTAGAAGACCCAGAGCTTGCCTTAGTCTCCATCTAGTTAAGGAA
>NW_008334665.1:2582110-2597956 GCF_000622305.1 Nannospalax galili | reverse complement strand
TTTGCCGCTGCTCTTGGCTACCCACAAGAACTCAGTGGTAAGACATTATGGCTGAAGATACTGCATACAGGCGCTGTAAAACAAACAAGGAGAAATCAAGCTGGCGCTGACTTTGAACTTCATCTCTACTGGCGAGTGGTCATGGTGCTGGAAGGTGCTATGCACACTACTGGAAGGAAAAAACAATCAATTTACCCACCTGTGAATCCTGTGACCTACAACAACTGGCCTGGCAAGATATGCCCACTGAGGCAATGGTGCATGAACATTATGTGAGTGGAAAAACACTCTAATTTGATTGGAACTTCACTTCATAGGATGGAGCCCGTCCTGTGAATCCTGTGAACTACAACAACTGGCCTGGCAAGATACGCCCACTGAGGCAATGGTGGCATGAATATTATGTGAGTAAAAGAACACTCTCTAATGTGATTGGAACTCCACTTCACAGAATGGAGCCCATCCGTGACATTGATATGACATCTAGAAACATATGGCTAGACTGACCACAGAATATAGGGCAGATCCCAATACGAGTTTTGTACTAAATAGTTATTGTGTCAAACTGACTCCGAATGATTTATTGTTATACCCGTAGACTAATGCATCTCTCAACTCTCACCTGAGAAGTTTCATTATGTAGCAGGCCTCTAGAAACATATGGCTAGACTGACCACAGAATATAGGGCAGATCCCAATACAAGTTTTGTACTAAATAGTTATTGTATCAAACTGACTCTGAATGATTTATTGTTATGCCCGTAGACTAATGTATCTCTCAACTCTCACCTGAGAAGTTTCATTATGTAGCAGATGGTGATTAACAGAGAAACTCACAACTGGCCAATGTGCAGAGAACAAGAGTCTGCAGAGTGCTTATCCCTGAGTAGGATACCTGGATCAAAATTCTGTCTCCCAAGTCAGGAACTCACAGCAATGGTGACAATGTGCACAAGTCCCATGCAAGCTCAAACCAGACAAATCCCAGCACAGACATGAGGAGGTAAGAAATCCCAACACAACCTAGGGAGCTTATCACATAGATTTTTATTGAAATTATTTTGAGTTCACTTATTAATTTGGGAAGGACTGTCATCTTGACGCTATTGATTGACACATTCCATTCAGGACCACACTTCATCCCTTCATTGACTGTGGCCATTCTTCATGGCATTCAGTAAGGTTTGCCCGTGGGGTAGGGGACGAGATCTAAATACCATCAAATTATAATTGTGAAAATTGCAAAATTCAATGAAAGTTTTTTAGAAAGAACATACATATACATGTTCTGTACGTGAACTAGATACTAGTTATTGAAAGACTACTCGTAATTACATCAAATATCTCCTAAGTCTTTCATGTACATGTCTATGAGTTTCTGACAGGTTGCCCTATACCACAGTCTATTTTCACACATCACATCTCTAAATGTCATAAGATGTTTCCCTTTCAGGGAAATCCTGGGGCCAGAGACATGGTTCAGCAGTTAAGAGCACTGGGTTGACCTGGGTTCAATTCCCAGCACCCACAGGGCAGCTAACAACTGTCTTTAACTCCAGTTACAGGGGATCTGATGCCTTCTTCTGACCTCCATGGGCATTGTACGACATGGGTGCACTTACATACACGCAGGCAATACACTCATGCACACAAAATTTTAAAAATAATGTTAAAAATAAAGTAGGGCTCCTTGTAGATAGATTGATATAAAACTACAGCCACTGTCAAACTGTTTAAACTACTGGCTCATTGACAACGGGGTTAATAAAACCTTCAACTCAGAGCGCAGTGTGAAGACAGCAAAATAACCCACCACATAAATTCAGTGTAAGCATACACAGCAGGTGTGTCCTAAGCAAACAGCAGAGCTCAAGCAGGCGGTCCGCCAGGCTACTCACTGGTGTAGGTGAGCTGGAAGCCTTGGGCAGTGTCCGACCCGTTGGTGTTGAACTCCAGCCGCAGGTGGTTGGAGGTGCTGTTCAGCACCAGCCCCATCAATTCCTTTTTTGTGAAGACTCCCAGTGACCTTGAGGAGCTATCCTTCCCATCGTAAACCTAGTGGAGGTACAGAGAGTGAGTCCCCTATTCCATAAGTGTGATGTTATGGCCCCAAATTTAACAAGCCCTTCAAAACTTTAAAGAAGGGGCTTCAAATAAAACTCCCAAAACTTAATTTACAAAGACAAGATGGATAACTCAGATGATCAATTTTTTTCCATTATACCTTTGTCATTAACACCGCAGACAAAAGGTTCTGGGTTTCATTTCTGTCCTGAGAATTTCCCATTCATTGCTAGGATAGGCAGTTTTCATTTGCAAAACTTTAAAGAAGGGGCTTTAAATAAAACTCCCAAAACTTAATTTACAAAGACAAGATGGATAACTCAGATGATCTATTTTTTCCATTATACCTTTGTCATTAACACTGCAGACAAAAGGTTCTGGATTTCATTTCTGTTCTGAGAATTTCCCATTCATTGCTAGGATAGGCAGTTTTCATTTATTTAAAATTAAATACCATTTGTCTGTGCACTTCTGGGTTCTACTATCCACTCTATCATTTCCCTCATCATCCCGTGCACAGGTGGTGGGTGAACCATCAGCACCCTGGTCTCCTCGCTCCTCTGTCTGAATGCCCTCAAATGTAGCAATGAGGACTCATCACATCTGTGGTTCCGGCATGTGCATGTGTTGTGATAAAAGTATCTCGTCACACAGCAATGGCAGGGAGATGCACAGCTTGCTGAAATGCTTCATATGTCCTGTTATTGCAGAGCGCCATGAAGATGAGCAATGTATTTGTAGAGCACCCAGAGCTTGGCTCAGAACAGGTGTTTGGGACAAGGCATGGTTGATGTGTGAGTTCTCACCTCTGGGGAGTCAGGCCACACAGGGATACCCTGGACGTGGACTGTGTCGGACAATTGCAGGACACCATGACGTACCCCAGCCCACAGAGCTTCCTCTTGATAGCGAGAAGCCATCTTGATGTTCTGGTAGAAATGAGGATGGGCTCCCAAACTCCAGGGCTGCTGGCTCGCTTCACGGGACCAGCTGACTTCTTTGTGTCCCTCACCCAAAGAGGAAAACCACCAGGATGACGGCTTCTTTGAAGTAGGTCTAAAAATCTATTCCAGAGTACTGAGGAGCACTGTGTTTCTTGATGCCAACAGACTAAGGTCATCAGAGACTTCCACACCTTCATCAGTCATCAGTCACTGCCGTCCCTCCTCCCAGAGATGAACTTTGGTTGGCCCTGCATCTCTCTTCTATCAACGCATAAGCACATATTGTTCAAAAGACTTTTGTACACCTAAATTTACTAATAAAAATTTCAGAAAATGACTAACAATTATTTTATCTCGTTGCAATTAAATATGCAAATTCTTAAATAGCAGATTCAGATATGATTTCATTTCCTTACTGAAAAGCATTGTCACAGGCTATTGTTTTAGAAATAACCATCGCTTTAAAATGTAGCCCCATTAGATATAACGAGAGTTCTGGCATCCAAAATAACAATGGGTTTTATGTCCAAAAGAAAATGTCCAGGTCCCTCCAGAAAGCTCTCGGCCCCTTCCTAGTCCAAGATTTTCTATCATGGACATGCAAAGAGAAATATGGGGTAGAAACCAGGGACACATGAGGGAGCCACTGCTTGGTGTTGGACCAGCATCTGTGCAGGGCTGGATGGGCTCCTTCACTGCCCTCAGTAGCTCACTCCCGATGGCTCCTGTGTACACTACCAAGCAGGAAAAGCTCGTGTGGAGTCCCACCATTTCAGAGCGATGGCTCTACCCAGGTTGCCAGCACTTAGTTCTGTCCCTGTGATAGGTACTGCTGGTGAACACGCAGAAAACAAGCTCTCCATTGACCCCCAGAGAGATCCTGGCACTGGCCAACTTCAGATGTGAAGACGTGGACTCAAGTTTTCCATTGCTCACACAGGACAGTCTGACAATAGTGTAAGTCAGAGACTTGGGTTCTGGTGGCTGCGGGGCAGACATGGGCTAAGCTTGTTCTCAGTGTCTCTTGCCTGGAGCGCCTCGGCCACCAGCATCTAGACTCAAGGTGCCTTGAAGTTCTTAGGAAAAGCCTCCTGAGGCCTCCTGCTCCACATAGTGTGGTAGAGATCTGACAGAGAATATTCCTCAGATCTTCTCATGTAACTGGTGCTATAGACCCCAAGGATCCTTGGATCGGGTTGGACACACTACAAGGAACTCAGGAAGACAAGTGTGGAGTTCTCAGGAAACGTCTGCCGGCTTCCAGAGCTGTGCTCAGAGCTCCTTCAGAGTGACCTGCTCTTCCCAGGACTCTTCCTTCCACAGCACTTTTAGAAGAAGGAATTTCTTCTCTGTTGTTCGTGTTTAAGCGCCTGCCTGATTTGTGAATAAAATCTCAGTCCTCATCACTGATTCACAGGATATGGGAAGGGCCAGTCTGAACAGCATGTGTGGCTAATTAAGATAATTTAACTTGAAACTGATTATTTAACACTGGTGTATTTATTAGCAAATTCAACAAAATGTGAGAAAAATGCTTAGGTATTTTAAATGACAGACAATTTTCCTGCAATGGAATGCAGTAAGCAAATTTTCTTTTTACTTTCTTTAATTAACAAGTTTCAAAAATGGACATGTCCTTCCTCCCATTCCTTCAATGTTCACATATTTGATGCTGTGTTTCTAATCACACACTCACATTAGAATATAGTTGTTACCTGAAGCCTGTTTTAAAGGTATACCAACTTCTAAATTAGTGGTTATATCAGAATTGATGAGGTTCCTACTTATGCCCTAGTGTTTAGTTTAGTAGGACGCTAGTTGTCTGACTGAAAACCATCCTCGTTATAGTCCTAAAGCTGTCAGCGCGCACTTTTAAACGACAATTAACGCGCAGGACTAAGGAGATCAAAGCCGTTCAGATAAGTGTGACACAGAAAACACGCCCGTGCTGTGCACGGGCAGAATAAGGCTGGTTATCATGTCTCTCGGCCCCTGCAGAGCTTCTCATGAGGTGAGTGGAGCCCTGGGGAAGGTATACCAGTGAGAAGGCTGCCGCTTTCTCCGAGGGGCTTGTTGCACAGCCACAGAGCTTAATGTGAGTTGAAGCATCTAAGAGGTTCCCTTGCATGGGGACGTGTAGCTGTGAGTAAAAACCCTGGAACCTAGGGAAGGACAGGAGGGCATCAAAGCAGTGCGCGTCAAAGCAGTGCGCGGATGACACAGATCAACTTGATGACCTGGCAAAGTGCTCCCTTCTTTCCAGAAGGAGCAGGTGGTAGATTGCCTGGCTTATGTCCTTATGGCCATTTTGTTCAAAGCCTTCTCTTACAGTGTCTTGGGATTGAGTCTATCCATGTCTATCCTGCCCTAGGTCCCAGAAGGCCCCTGATTTCTTGAAACAGTTACAGGTGATGAGGGAGCCTTATGAAAAGCCTTAAAATTAAATATGCTTCCACTGGAGCTGTGCTGTAATCACTCAGGCAGGACCTCGTCCCCAGCGTGCTGTGTCTGCTGAGACGCCATCTCATCCTGCGTGTGTGGACAGTGGCTGGGCTTCCTTCCATCACTCCCCCAGGTTCTTCCCATTCTAAGACTGCTTGATGAAAAAAACAACTAGGGAAAAGATTGGGAGAGGGCTCTGTAAGTTATAAAACTTGGTATTATGTAGTGCACATAATACTGGAAACATCCACAACGTCATACCACTCGGTGCCAAAACATCCAGGAGGGCCAGAGTCCTGGAAGGTTCTCAACAAACCAGGAAGTCAAGTATCTGCCCAAGATCCATGACTTGTCAATGTAGATTTGGGGTGATAGAGAAAGTGATTTCCAAGTTTATGCAGATTCTATCAAGTGGCAAAACCTCACAATGTCTCCACTGATAAACAGGACTACGAAATATGTAAATAAAGGTATATTAATATGTATCTATGTAAATAGGCAGGCAGGTAGATGAGTGGATTGATAATAGAAGATATGATGAATATAAATACATGACAGAGATGATAGATTAGATAGGTAGATGAGAGTTGAGAGATACGTAGATAAATATGAATAGAAATGATTCATGGATATATAGGTAGGTAGACAGACAGACAGATAATACATAGATGATGAACACAGACACAGGTACAAACAGTGAGATAGAATACATATTGATACACAGACACAGACACATAGAAAGATGGTAGAGAGATAGATGATACATAGATGATGATCGATAGTAGATGATAGATTGATAGATGATAGATGATAGACAGACAGACAGACAGACAGTTAGATGGTACACAGAAGATAGACTATGTACAGACAAACACATACAGAAACACAGACAAACACCAAACAGATGAGAGATGAAGCAGGGCACTACGTGGATGGCAGGCAGACGGCTGACGGGCAGGGACAGAGTTTACAGGGTCTTTTACCTTCAGAGTGTCTCCTTCAAAGAGCTGAAAGCTCCGTGCTCTGAGATGGATCCCCTTGCCAGCTTCCGTTTCTATTTTATAGATACACTCGTGGTTACTGTCATAATTAGACGGGAAATTTGGAGACAGTAATGTTCCTTCATTTCCTTTGACACTGGCTCCACACTCAGCTAAAATAAATGAGGATTAGAAAAGAGGATTCAGAAGCAGGACTAGTGATTAAATTAACTACTAACTCCATCAGAATGACCACCCACCTCTGTCAATGCGCCTGCTCCTCATGTATGCTTTCTAGAGTAGACTAGTGATATTTTTATTCTCTTAAAACTGGACAGGAAGCAGATCCATTTACCCATTTTCAGAATTTTATTATTTCACAGCATGACTCTTACAAAAACTGCCTGCTGCCAGATGAGAGTTCTAGAAAAACAGCATGCTCCAAGCACCCTGGGCCCATCATCAAGCAGTCACCTTGCCGCACATCCCTTCTCCCTCACCACAGCCGAGGACAAGTCCTAGTGCCTAGTTCACCGCTATGTTCATATGATTTTCCTGTACTTAGTTTTTGTTGTATCAAACAAGGTATATTTATGGGGAGTCTAAGGATGGACGAAGCCACGGAGTGACCTCCCAGGGCACAGCGCCGAACACACATTCCACCTGGGGATGGAAAGAGCCATCAATGGTGGGCAATAGATTTCTCAAACTTTTGCTTGGGAAAGAAAAGGGTTACCGACCAAATGCACCAAGTGTGCATGAAAAGGTGACAGTGAAGGCCGCCTTACTGTCCGATAGCCCAGAGGGAGCCACCAAAGTCACAGCACGTGTCATCTGTGAGGGTGGATTTCAGCTAAGAGAGTCAACTCTAGAACTCTGTGGGAAGAGTGGTGACGAAAGAGCAAAGTTACTGCACACAGAGACGTGAACATGATGAACACACAGACACACACCGAGACATACACAGACACACAGACACACACAGACAGACACACAGACACACACAGACAGACACACAGACACACACACCGAGACACACACAGGCACACAGACACACACACCGAGACATACACAGACACACACCGAGCCACACACAGACACACAGACACACCCACCGAGACATACACAGACACACACCGAGCCACACACAGACACACAGACACACCCACCGAGACATACACAGACACACACCGAGCCACACACAGACACACAGACACACCCACCGAGACATACACAGACACACACCGAGCCACACACAGACACACAGACACACCCACCGAGACATACACAGACACACACCGAGCCACACACAGACACACAGACACACCCACCGAGACACACACAGACACACAGACACACACACCGAGACATACATAGACACACAGATACACACAGACACACACAGACACACAGACACACACACCGAGACACATACAGACACACACACACACACAGAGACACACAGACACTCATACACACACAGACACACAGATACACACACAGGCACACATACACACACAGACACACATATACACACACACACACACAAACACTCACACATAGGCACACACACACACACCATTTCTACATGGACAGTGCTGTCTCTGGGCTTACAGGCACCCATATCACCAGCCACTGGGACTGGATTATGAAGAAACTTTGTTCCTTGTTCTAATGGAGAGCATGATGAGTTCCCTGGTCCCCACACCCTCCACACTACAAGGTTGACTTAAAAAATTAGTTTTCTTGTTTTGTTTGGTTTTTATTTTCTTGTCCATGACAAACTTCACAATGAGAGAATTTGCCAGACTCAGAGGCGTTGACGCTTAGTAGACGTGACCTGTCATAGGTGGGGATGTGACCCTGTGACAGGCTCTCATGCCACACAGTTCTCTGAGTTCTGTACATAGGCTGACTAACACGATGGTCCCATGTGAAGTTAAATAACCTCATGGGTAGGTAAGGAAGCTAGGCAAAGGGTAACTTATAGCCAAGGGCCTTTCCCACGGCTGTACAACTGACATGCATTAATTACAGATTTTCTATAAACCGGAAGAATGTGGAATTTAGTTAAAAGGGGCAATTTTAAGTCTTTATTGCACTTAGATTTGGGGACAATGTTCTAAGTATGTGTGTAACTGATGGAGGTGATTCAGTGCAAGACTGAACTATGTCAAAATGACAACCACACAGTTTAACTGCTCACCTATAATCACTAGTGCTGTGTAGACAGTGTTTTGTCGGCTTGTAACTGCCAACACTCTGGAGACAGTTTCGTTCCAGCTGATAGAGAGATAAGACTGACTCAGCCAGCTGGCCTCTGAGCCCTCCACCACATCTTACTTCCTGCTCAGTGGAGAGCTGAGATGCTATTTCCTGTTATCCCAGATACAGGAGGAACTTCTCAGTCACTATCCCCTGTGCCCATCACTGAACTCACTTATGGTAAAGACTCAAATCAACAGGCAGAAGTCAACTGCCTCTGATGGAGCAGTGTGGGCCGTGCCTCAGTGTAGACTGAAGCCAACACGTAGAGCTGGGGCTGCCTCTGATGGAGCAGTGTGGGCCATGCCTCAGTACTTGCTTCTTCAAGTTTTGAAGAGTCACCTTGTTTCAGTTCTCACTGGCTTTGAGCACTTGAGGTTTCTGCCTCATCCTATGCAAAGTCTGCAACAAGAGGCTATTCTAAGGACCTGACACTGTTGCTCCCTGCAGCATCCAGGGAGTCTCACAATGTTCTCCCCTCCCAGGGTCACCTCGCCAAAACCACTGGAAGAATGGACCAGGGGGATAGAGGGAGGACACGGCTACAGGTTCAGGCTGTTTATGTGGACAGATAGAGAGAGGACACAGCTACAGGTTCAGGCTGTTTATGTGGACAGAAAATGCTGGACAAAGCATCACCTCAGGCGAACACAGAGACTAAGAAACAGATGTGACTGGACAGACCATGAGTTTCATGAAGCTGTGGAGGGACATCAGTCAGAGTGTGCCCTAGACAGAAGGATGCTTGAAAATGAAAAATAGTCTAAATGAAAATACCTGTATCTTAAGACCGTAATGGACAATGCCAAGGTGGTGAAGAGGGAACTGACTCACATTCCACATTACAGGAAAACCTTTGAAGCTTCGAAACTTGCCACAGTGCTTGATGGCTTCCCAGAACTTGAAGGTAAGACCCTATTTCCAAAGGCAGGCCACCATTGGACACAGGACTTGGAGCAATGGAGCTGGAACTGACCTGGAGGCCTCCTCTCTGAAGACTAGCTCTCATAGTTTTAGAGGATACTATGCAAACTGCTAAGGGAGAAAATCAATCAGTTGTCCAACTGCAGCTTTTAATCCTAATAACCACAACAACGACCAGCACAGCAAACTATATTGATGCAGTCGTGGCACTTTTATCTTGGGAATAATCAGCAGCTACATAATTGGAAGGGAACTCGTGTGTGATACTGCAAACTTAGCCAAATATATACGGCTGGAGAGGTCATAGATCCTAGAGAAAACCCTACATCTGACACATTCCTAGACAAACTTAATTTCTTACTGTATGGTAAATATGGATCCTTATATTTACAGTCAAGTATATCTCTCACCAGTTATCAAAAAAGCTCCTTTTTGAAACGGTGACTATTACGGAGTTTCACAACTGGTCACACACAGAGAATAAGTGCCTGTGAGATGTCCAACCCTAAGTGGTATATCTACAATGGAAGATCTACACCTAAGTGTCATGGAACATAGTGGAACAGGGGTAGAGAGAACAATGTGTTACTCAACTTTCATCAGCAAAGTAAGTTTCCTCCTGCAACAGAGGGCGATGTACACAGAAGGCCACAACCGGCCAAAGCGTAGAGAATAAGAGCCTGGAGACTGCATGTCCCAGGAGAGGAGTCCTGTGTTAAGCCTCACCCACCCATGGCTCAGGGACCATTGCGGAAGAAGGGGAAGAAAGATGGTAAAAGCCAGGGGTGGTGGATGACCACAAGGAAACGGAGTTTTCCAGGTTATGAACTTACAGTCGTGGTGACAGCACGCACAAGACCCATGAAAACGCGATCAGACAAAACCCATCATAGAACTGGGGAAACGGGCAGCAGGCCCCAACCTCGGCTGAGGAGCTGTTGGCAGCTGATCACTGCTGGCTGAGGAAGAGTTGGTCCTCTTTAAGGAAGTGATGATAGATAGGCTGATGAGGCTCTAGTGGATGAACTTACACCAAAGGACCTCTGGGCACACAAACTTGACATGATAGACCTCAGCATGTACAACAAAGCACATGAAATCCAGTGGGGACACCAAGGAGCGGGGGTTGAAATGTGATTAAGATGTTTCATATGAAATGCACAAAAATTCAATAAAAATTATATATTGAAACAATAGGACAAATACGTAGTATAAATTTCCCATTTAAATGCAGACACTTATTTTCATATTGGCTTACGTGTCAGGTAAAGAAATATATTTTGGATATATTATTAGATAAGCATAACTCCTCAGGTCGATAACAACACTAAATTCTTCCTACAGATGAGGAAACGGAAGCATATTTGTGAACTAACATGGTCAGTCACCAAGGTAGGGGCGCAGAGCCTCCATAGAGCTCCCACAGCCTGTGTCAGTATGAACATTATCTACCTTATTGCTGTGACTGTTAGTTCTATTTGCAGATAGGAAACTACTGATGGGGCTGTTTGGCTGTGACCCAAGTCAACCTGCCGCTGCAGAAAGGAAGAGCAGAAGGGGTTCTGCAGCAGGAAGATGTCTACAGGCTCCCTTGAGGGGATCAGGGGAGGAGAGCATTGGCATATATTTGGAGAAGCAAATCTCATGAGTTTTGTTATCAAATTAAGTCTATCAGAATGCAAAAAAATTGGACACAACACAACATCCAAATGAAAACTGAAACGTGGAGAAGCCTGTTGAGAGTCATTGACACCCAGGGGTAGTTGGGTCGCAAATCTCATGAGTTTTGTTATCAAATTAAGTCTATCAGAATGCAAAAAATTGGACACAACACAACATCCAAATGAAAACTGAAACATGGAGAAGCCTGTTGAGGGTCATTGACACCCAGGGGTAGTGGGGTCACCACAGGAAACAAGACACGCACGTTGAAAAGCCAGTACTCAGAAAATTACCAAATTTAAGTGATCACTGTCAAATGTTGTGTGAACTTGGTCCAAGGAATCCACTGTGAGCCTTCATTACCACAGCAATTAAATGGTTCACTTTTTAAGTCTTTTAAAGTTCTTTCAATAACCCATTTAATATTACCCTAAAGTGTTGAATATAATATTCCTTACTACAAATTGCTTGCTTTTTTATAGAGTCTACCTAAATTATAATTGAAAGTGAGTTATTGAGAGTTTCACAATGGAACTAAACTAATTAAAATCAAATTAAGTGTAATGGGAGAGGGTCAGCTGATTCTCCTGATAGTTCACCTTGTGAAGCCAAGTGTCCTTTTTGGAGGGAGCAGGGCTGCTGCAGCAGATCCTACCTGCAAGTTTGGGCATTAACACCCACAGACTCACAGTGCCCCAAAGCAGGCTGGAAGCCCAACGCCCACACAATAACCACGCGCGATTATGAATTAACAAATAGTAAATATTAAGAAGGTTACTTTGTAGAGATGCTAATTTACTACTTATTTGGACATACAAAATACAACCTGCAGTTCTGCCTGTTTGATGCGTGCACTGAACTCAGCTCTAATGCCTCAGGATCTTGTTCAGCTCCTGTGATACAGGAAGGCTTCAGTGTCACTGAGATTTGGGGATGTGACCAATGGAAGAAAGCATAGCTGCAATTATCGAAATTTTGTGGAAATTACTAATGGGCCCGTGAGACTGTGTGAAATGGATAATACTATTAATTCACCTTAATTTACATAGACTTGGGCTTCCAAAGCAGAACCTAGAGCATAAAAGTAGAAAACAGGTCAAGAAACAGAGCAAGAAAAAAAGAAAATCTCCTTTTCTTCTGCCCTGAGGAAACCCTGTATTTAGGTGCCCACTATTGCCCAGAACAGAGGGAGTATGTGAGAGCTGAGATGCAAGCAACAGTCTGCAACTCCAGCTCCAGGGGAGTGGATGACCTCTTCTGATGCCACATGCAGTACAGAACACGGTATAATCACACACACGCAGGCAATGCACTCATACACATAAAATAAGAATGATAAATAAAATGAAATCTTTAAAAAGAGAAAGAATCAGTCAAAACTTTAACTTTCAGTTTGCATTAAAACACAGACAACTGGGGCTAGAGTGATGGTTCAGCAATTAAGAACACTGGCTGCTCTTGCAGAGGACCCGGGTGTGATTCCCAGAACCCGTATGGCAGCTAACAACCATCCATAACTTTGGTTCTGGGGGATCTGATGCCCTCTTCTGACCTCCGCAGTCATTGCATGACATGGGTTCACTTGCATACATGCAGGCCATACACTCATACAAATAAATAAGTAAATAAAATTTTAAAATAATTTAATATAGAAACTGTCAAGCAAGGGGCTGGACAGATGTCTCAGCAGTTAAGGGTTCTTACTGCTCTTGCAGAGGACCACAGTTCAGTTTCCAGCACCCATGTTGTATAGCTCACAGCTGCCTGTATCTCCCACTCCAGGGTTTTGGACACGCTTTCCTGGCCTCCAAAGGTAACCATGTGACTATGAACATATACACACAGAGGCACACATAAATAAAAAATAGGAAGACTAAATCTTTTAAAAAGTTGTAAACCAAGAGTTAATGAAATATATAGAATTACAGACTCCTGGGCTGAAGATGTCTAAAAAAAATAAGTAGAATAATTTTTTAATTTAATGTTAAAAGAAAATTGAAGTAAGTGAAAATCCAGGCAGAATACTTTGCTTGTTGTGCCTGTCTGAGTCATTCATGTCCCCACCGAACATTTGGGAATCACACTCATGCGTTTTACTGATACAGAAACCGGCCTCTTGTCCAGAAAGTGGAGGTGGACGCAGCTTTTAAAGTAAGGGTATGCCTCTTACATCTAATCATTTCAAAGATTCCTTCACCATGCTCTATTTAGTATGTGTCTGGTGGAAATATTCAGCCTACAGTCACTGGGGTGGAACTCTAACTTCTGGCCAGGGACCCACCACTTTTACTTTCATACTTTTAAGGGAAAGAACAGAGACTATTCTTGGATCAAAGTTTCTGGATCAAAGGAACGGCTTCTAAGGATGTCCTTCACGTCCATCTGATGAAGAGTTAGCTCCTGGGGTAAGAGTACCACGGGGCAGGAGCTGTGGGACCAAGGCGTAATGATGCATCCGAAGAGGCTTGTGGTCCACGGCAGCTGCCAGGGAAGAGCTGATGGTGAATCCAGGGTATGTAAGAGCCTTCAGAGGGGAGAGAACAGAAAGAGCCAATCTGACATGGCAGGGCAAGCCTTCCTCATGGGGTGGGAAGACAGGCCAGGAGTAAGAACAGAGCACTGAGCACTGAAAGCCTCTCTCAGTTCAGGCAAAGGTGTGTCAATCACGATGGAGGGCAATGCCTGGCAGGGATGGAGGGACGTGGCTTCACAGATTGCTGTTTGCTTCCCAGGGCTGTCAGATCAGTCCCAGGGGCAGACAATTCCTGCCTTGTAATTCCATGAACTCTGGGATCTCGTGCAGAGACTCTCTGTCCTAGTCCTCTTGTGCCTAGGATAGAACTGGCACTGCCCAGCTTCCTTCACGAACGGTGACAAAAGAAACACGTCATAAGCAAAACTCGTAGCACTTCCTGCTTCCAGTGAGGAAGTAACAGTATTTAATATTGAAAACAGCAGTGTAAGCACCTGGCTATGGAGGAAAACAGTAATGATACCTAAGGAAGATAAGCTGGGCTCACAAAAGCCTGCCAGCCCCTCTAGAACTGAGGACCATCTGGGGAGGTGCTTGATTTTATCAGACGAGTCTTTCAGTAATATTAAACTGTCACTTTCAAGAATTCTGAACATGGAGGACAGGTGTCAGCAAGTTCTGGAAATTCCTCAGGCCATAAACAGAATCAGCGAGAGGCAGTCTGTGACCTTTGCGTTTGGTTCTCAGGTCTCATGATGAGAACCTGGAAGGGAAGGTGGCACTTCTGACTTAATCTTGTCCACAGTGAGTGAGACATTGACACTCTATGGCTCCTAGAAAACCAGGAAGCCAGCGCTGACCTATGGACCCCACTGCTTTCCTAAGTAGCACCAAGAGCAGAAAAGAGGCAGAGCTATGGAGACACCCAGCCATGTTGGACTAACCTTCCAGAATTTTCTACAGGCATTCAGTCACTTGCAGGGCTTCCTTACCTGCCCCTGGTTGTGAGCTGGGGTTGGAGTGACCCATTGCCCACTCCCTGTGGACAAGGAAGTCTTGGGGGAAGCACTGCTAATCTCTTACGTTTTTTGATTTGCTGTTTAAATTAAAATAACTGTTGTAAGCAGACCTGCGCCTGGGCTCCTGGCTGAGCAGCGAGGGCCGGGGCTAAAGGAAGGCCTTGGGCTGCACAGGAGGTGTTGTGAAGCCAGGCTGTGATGGTCACTCTTCTCTGCCAGATTCTCAGAGAAGCACAGTGTCCTGTAAGGGCTCAGCGTCACCTTCCTGAACCAGAGCGCGTCCACCAGCGAGGGCCAAGGGCCTCCTTGCTGCACCAAAATGAGAACAGCTGTGTGTCTGTGGAACAGAGGAACGGCCTGCCTTCCCCGAACACCAGAGCACTCTGGTCATTGGTGATGCTACCTCACCGATGGGTTGCAGAGTTCCAGCTTACAAGAGAGCTGCATGCGCACAACCCGCGCCATCATGGGCCGTGGGGCACGACAGTAGAGCTTGCCTTTCTGGGGCGTGGCATCTACATTTCCCTTTTATTATTTCCCAAATCCTTTACATGACACACATGCGTTTTTCCCTTCAGAGACACCGGACACATACTCTGATCTGCCCTCACAGAACCTTAGAGCTGACAGATACACTTTGCAGATGAGTTAAGTCAGGTTCCACAGGTCAGGCAGATCCTCATCGCTGGCTGCTCCAGTGCCAGCCTCTGGCCCTCTCACCCAGGCCTCACTCTGCCTCCTGACCAACCACCCTGCCCCATGGATGAATGAAATGAAAGCTTGTGGCCACCTACCCACACACCTTGGCAGAGGTGCACTCCACACTCGGCGGCCCCCACCCAGGCAGGTTAGCTTGGTTGCACCTTCTAGGCGGTATCCTGGGAAGCAGGAAAATGCCAGCGTGTCACCCACACCGAACTGGAACCCGATTCTACGGCTGAAGGCGGGGACTCCGGGGTCATCACAGGGCTCCAAATCATATTCTGAGAATAAAGAAACAGGTTGAGTATGTGTGACCTGGGAAGCAAGCAACAGAAGTTAGAAAGGACATAGAAAACCCCAACAGCAAAAAC
>NW_008334665.1:2572061-2582035 GCF_000622305.1 Nannospalax galili | reverse complement strand
TCTCTCTCTCTCTCTCTCTCTCTCTCTCTCTCTCTCCCCTCCTTTGTCCACGGGCTCTCTTAGGATAAACAGCATGGATCTTGCTACTTTAGCATACAAACATCTCAGTATAACATGGTAAAATGGGATGGGCCATTACAAAGCTGTTTCTTTGAGACAATGAGATCAGTTTTCTGATATTTACAGTTGCTAAAACCAGCTTTTCCTTTCCCCAAAATGGACTTTTCCTAGATAACACAAAGACCCAAGGCAAAGCAGGGTCAAGTGCTGAACCATAGCCAGCTCATTATGGTCAGATTCGCCTCTACAGTCAACGGTGATATGTTGCAACATGTTCTCTGTGAACCATGTTTTACTGCGGTACAATGGAAGCTTTTAAGGAAACTAGAAAGTTCTGTCACCCCAGAAGCAGCACTGAATAAAGTTAGCTCCTGTGTCTCCCGTGGAGAATATCTGCTCATAACAGCACCACTGGTGACAAAGAAGTCAGCCTCATTCTCACATCGGATCCTTGGGACCCAGCTATGTTCAGACTGCACACTGGTTGTCACTGGCCCTGCTGCCCATCTGTGATGAATCAGTGGGACATAGAAAGATGATGAACTAAATGCCTGTTTTCCTCCTTTCTCCTCCTCTGTCTTGGTGTTTGTTCCGTCAGAAATGTCCCATGTTTAGTCTAATCATAGTAGCACTGAGCCAGATGCCCAGGGGGATGTCCTTTGGGTCTAGAAGGTAAATGGCATTGGAGTTTTCTACCTCCCTTTCTGTTGCTGTGATAAAGCACTCAGACACAGAGCAACATGTGGTGGGGCATTTATTTGACTTACGTTTACAGGTTACAGTCCATCACTGAGGGAAGTCAGGCAGGAACTGGAGCAGAAACCATGGAGGAATGCTCCTTATGGCTCACTGACACACTCAGCTATCTGATCTGACATGTACATCCCAGGCCCACTTGCCTAGGGATGCTAACACCCACAATGGACTGTGCCCTCCTATATCAACATCAGTTAAGACAGTTTCTCACAGGTATACCCACAGGCCAGTCTGATTGGGAAAATTCTTTAGCTGAGGCTCCCTCTTCCCAGGTGACTCTAGAATATGTGAAGTTGACAGAATATAACCAGGACGTTCCATCCCTTGTCAGCTTGACACAAATGTATCACTGTTCAACTGTAACCTTTCACCTCTTATTTGTCCAAGAAAAACACAACTAAAAGTCTCTCAGTCTTACAAAGAATCCCAGTGTCTTAGAAAGACCAATGTCTCTATGAAAGTCCAAAGTCTCTTAACTATGGGCTCTTGTAAAATAAAAATAAAAAAAAAAAAAACAAGTTGAACACTTTCTTATACCTAAAGGGAGATAGAGGCATAAAACCAATCACACTTAACAAAACCAAAATCTTGCCACATAAATCCTGGTCCTGTAGCTCCATGTCTGAGATCTAGAACTTATTCATGGCATAATCGTCTGGACTCCAAAAAGCTTGGGCAACTCCAGTTCTATTGCTTGAACATCCACAGCACATACCACTTGTGTCATAGGTTTGGGTTGGCTCTCCTTCATCTCTGCCCTTGTGTCCCATGGTCCCAATAACTGAGGCTGCACCCTCACCAATGGCCTCTCCTGGCCTCTCTCTAGGGACACCAACCCTGCCATCTGGTGTCAAGTCTCAGCCATTCTCCATGAGAATCCTGCATCTTTCATGTCTTTAAACCACTGCCAGGTAGATGACTTTCACATTGCCAAGTTTGTCTACCAGCTTAAGATATAGTTTCACACCCTCCTCTCCCCACCTGCAGCACAGTTGCAGTGCACTGACTGCAAGGAAGTACTTCCCAGAAGATTTAACTGCAATGATGCTGGTCTACCAGCTGATACTCAGCCCCAGCTAATCAGCATCCATTACTCCAGCAAACTACAAAAGGTTTTGCTTCAGTGGTGCTGATTTCCTGTTAATCCTTGGTGATTCTTTACCTCCAGCACAGCCAACAACCACATATTCTTCATCCAAAGCATCACACAAATGACCCCGGGTAATCTCTCCTTCTCTCTGAAACTTGACAAGCCAGACCTCCACCGCCTCCCAGCATTCTTAACCTGAAAGCTTTCACCACAGTAGTCCATTAAGCTTTGAACGCTCAATGGCTTTTCCAGCTCAAAGGTCCCAAATCCTTCACAATCCTTAGCAAAATGGTCCAAAGTCATAAAAAGCCACATTGGGCAAGTTCATTTCAGCCATGCCCCACTCCTGGTACCAATTTCTGTTCTAAGTTCCATTCTGTTATTGTGGCAAAACACTTTGACAAAGGCAGCTTAGGGAAGGAACGGGTGCATCTGACTCACACTTCCAGGTGGCAACCATCACTGAGGGAGGTCAGAGGAGGGAGGCAAACACGAACGAATGTAGACACCATGGAAGAGTGCTGTGCACTGGCTCAGGCACTAGCTTTCAGGACTACTTGCCTAGGAAGGGTAGTGTCCACAGTGGCTGGGCCCTCCTATATCAGAAAAGACAGCACTTCACAGACACGCCCATCGTCAGAGTGATCTAGGAGATTCCTCGGGTGAGGGTCTTTCCTCCCAAGTGACTCTAAGTTGTGTCACGTCAATAATGAAAACTAATCATGACAGAAGACACTGATAAATTTACTACAGAATGAGCTTTATCGCCAACTCTTGGGAAGACAGAGATCATTTCTCCAGAGTGAGAGGTCATCAAGGAGAAGCCTCAGCTTACCTTCCCAAGGAATGTTGCCCTAACATTCTCCTCTCCAGTTCCACCTCTGATGCTCCCAGTTCTAAATTTCAGGCTCATCCTGTAGGAACATCTGGATACCCAGGCTGTCCTGTTCTCCTCAAAGCTTCTTGAAAATTCAATTATTTTTCTTCTTTATTACTGGATTTTTAGAATTTTACCTAAATGTCCTTGTAGAAAGGTCAACAACAGGTCCTTCCTTCATGTCACTGGGCCGACTGGTCAACCTCGGAGGTCCATACATTCAGTGTCCTTTTCCTACTGTTCATTCAGCTCAAAACTTTGCTCTGGATCTTTAAAATATCCAAACTCATCTCACCATTCTGGAAACACACTTATTTACTTGTCATTATATTATTATTATCCAGGGAGAAAAATATAAAGCATCAGTCAATCGGATTTAGGAAATATTTATTGAAAACCTGTCATATACAAATCACAGTGATAGACTATTTAGGAAATACTCAAAGGCATCACCACCAGCAAAGGTCGTCTTGTTTCTTGCTGATAGCAAGTTCCTTCTGTGTGAGTGTTCACTGCATACTCAGTGAAAACAAAATATTTCTTTCATTTAAAAAAATAATTTAAAATATTTCTCCCAAAGGGTAATAATATTCTCTGTTGTACCTACCACACTGTGTAAAAGACACCCTACAATCTGAAGATAATCCAATTGGCATACATTTCAGTTTACAGCTTTTTCAAAAGATTTATTCTATTTTTATTTATGTGTATACCTGTGTGTCTGTGTGTCTGTGTATGTACACTTGTGGAGTACCCACAGAGGTCAAACAAGGGCGCTGAACCCCCTGAGTTAAAGACAGACTGATGTTAGTCAATATGTAGATGCTGGGAACTGAACCTGGGTCCTCTATAAGAGCAGCAAGTGTTCTTAACCACTGAGCCATCTCTCCAGCCCCTTATTTTGTACTTTAGATGGTATTCTCCAACTATACCTACTGGAACAGGGAAGATCTGCTCTTGTACCATGGCGAAATGAGCCCATCACTTTATGCACATACAAACCCTAATCCATGCTATGTAGTCACCACTTTAAGACCCATACTTAACATTTCCGTTAATTTGAAAACACAAGAGAAATCCATTAACCTCAAGATTCCACCTTCCTCCAATTGAAAGGCTGTCCTTGGAAGTTAACTTTCTTATTTTATCTTCATTCATTATCTTAGGTTTTCCATCTACATAAAGATGTGTTACAGGGCCTGCCTTATGTGGAGTGTGGGAACCAGGCTCTGTGAAGGCCACTTTTTTCTTGATGCATACCTGCATCTCATGGCCAGGAAAACTGCCGGGCACCGTGCACCAGGCAGTATCTCAGGAAGCTCTTGATGATGGAGTCCAATGAAGGAGTGAATGAGCTCTTCTCTGTGCCCAGTACTAAAGGTTCAACAATGGAGACAGACACCCTTCCCTCCAGAAATGCAGGGGAGAGGGAAGGAGGTGAGCAATGTCAAAATCTGCACTTTTTCATGTGATATGATTTGAATCTGTCTTTCAAAGCCAGGTTGGAACTCAGTTGCCATTCTAACAAAACCAGGGAGAAGGAGCTGTAAGAGACGAGTGGTGCGGAGGGTTCTGCCCCATGAAAGAAACACGGATTAGCGTTGCCATTGCTGCAGTGGTCGCCTCATACAAAGGACATGCTCATCTGAGCTTCTCCATCCCACCGCCCTCCCGCCAACCAGCCTCACACCACAGACAGGATGTGCTCAGCAGCTCTTCCTCCTACTGCTGCCCTGCCTTACGCTGTGGGCTGACACAGTTCCTCTTCAGGAACAAGACCATGAGCTTAGACTTCTAGTCTTCCAAACCATGTCCTAAGGGACTTCTGTGGTTTGGGACTTAGCTAGTCTCAGGTTTTTATAGGATCAGGAAATGAACTGAGGCACTGTAGAGATGTTGTTAGGGGGACACTTTGCTTAAAGAGACACAGGGCTGTGCACAGTGGGCAGTGTGTGAGCTGGGTGGAAGACTGGGCCTGCTGAAGTCAGAGGAAAAGACATCCCCACATGAAACCTAGGTGTGAAAAGGCAGTGAGTGGTCCAAGCTCACATCTTTTGAAGAGCGATTGGGAAGTCTATGGATTGGCTGAGTTGGCTTTCCAGAAGAAGAGCCAGAGAAACATGGGGTGTCCTCGGAAGGATGCTATGGGGATTAGAAGTGACACCCAGTGCAGAATTGGGAGATGCTTTGAGTCAAGGCTCCTTTCCACAGGGATGCTATCGGCAGCTACTGGTGCTCTGAGGGGGCTCAGGACAGAAGTGCTTCAGCTAAGCCTTCTGAAAGGACAGAGGCTGACAGGACTGAAAGGGACAAAGGCAAGATCAGAGTGAGGGTCAGCAAGTCCAGAGAACTGTAAGAGCTTTGTCTGTATAGCAAATGTGCTACTTACAAGAGCTCTTAAAATAAACACGAATATGTCAGTCTCACTAGTGATTGTTCCCTGGTTTCAAATAAAAACATTTCTTTAGAATGTCTCCAGAGTGTTGCAGACAGCAAGGACAATATCCTGGTAGACTTGCTCCCCTCCTGGAGCTTTCAGAGGGATTTCCCATTGGTTGTGTGACGCTGTTGTTTATGTTCACAAATGATGGCACTTCAGTTACAATTCAGCATCAAGAATTTCTTTTTATTACTTTTTAGACAGTCTTCTGAGCTCTAGCTGGACTGGAATTTGCTACATGCTGATCAGCCTGGCCTGGAACTTGCAGATTGTCTCCTGCCTCAGCCTCCTGGGTTCTGAGACTGCATGTTTATGCTACTCTGCTGTTCTCATTCAGAAATACCAAGGCTGCAACCTGAGAACTACAGATCTCCAGAAAGGAGGCTTCCTGCTCCATACCTTGTGGTGGCTCCTTTGAATGAGGCCGTAATAGAGACGATCAGCTGGAAGTTCAGCAACTTCCATGGTCTGAAGTGCTCGCCCAAAGCTCATGTCTTGGAAATACGACTGCGGGATGTGGTTTTGGACACAACCATACTGAAAGGGGTTTAACCATGCACTGCATGACACGAATAAGCAGGCACTGGCCTCTCTTCCTTTCTGCCACATGCGTATGTATGTGCACATGAGGTATGTACATGCAAATACAGGTGCGCACAGAGGCCAGCGGTGTCGTGTTTCCAGAGCTGCAATTACATGTGATTCTTATGCATCTGATGTGGGTGCTGGGAATTGAACACAGGTCCTCTGCAGAACAGTACATGCTCTTATCCTCTGAGCCGTCGCTACAGCCCTCAGAAGCCTCCTCACTAGATGCCAGAGCCTTGATCTGGGATTTCCCTGCCACCAGAACTATGAGAGGTAGATTTCTGCTCCTCCTCAGTTACAGCAGCACAGAGGGACCAGGGCAGAAATCCAGAGATCTTACTGTCAGCCACGTGCCCAGAGCAACAGAATTAAGAAACAGGTGGCGGAGAATGAGTGAAAATTGCGGGGACGATCCACGGAAGGCGGCCACAGGCTCCCCTCACTGCTATCTCTTCCCCGAGAGTACTCTGCTTAGACTCATTCTGGATCTGGACACGGGCACACGCTCAGGGGAGTCACAGTCTCACAGTGATCCTGAAAGCTCCCCCGGGAAAGCTGTAGAGAAGAGACTCACACAATAGCGTGAGCAAGCAGGAAGCTTTGATTGATAAAGTGGCCAATTTCATCATTACTGCTGACTATAATACATTTCCAAGAAATCAAATGTTCAAGCCAGTCCTGGAAGGCACTCTTGTGCTGAGAAAGAGCAGGGAAAAAATCAACAAAGTCAAATTAAAATAAATGGGCCTTTCTTGAATTACAGAAATCCTCATAAGGAATACTGTAAGAGACAGTGTTCCAGTTTAGATGTTGTAACAGTCCTGACTCGTGAGGTAGGAAGGGAGATCCCATTACGTGAAGGATGCATGCGTGGAGCTGCTGGTAAAGAGAATGAGCAGAAACTGCCTATCAACAGATTTGTTTAGTACAGGAAGTAAGAGGAGATCTCAAATATTATAACTAATCTTATAATTACCACTGGTAGTTTGTAAGAAATTTAGTATTTAAGAGGTCTTAAAGGTAGAGGAAATCACACATGGTTAAGGTACTTATAGACCATAGTATGAAATTATATTGCCTCTGAGCTTTGAAGAATGACGTGGGAGTTTTTGTCAGGATGTCAGGTATGTCAGCACAAGTGACTGTATCTGTTCCTGTCCATTAGTGAAGTCACTTCCTGTCAGTAAGGAACTGAGGGAGGTGGGGGGTGATGATGAGGAGCACTCTGTCTGAGTACTGTTTAATGATCAGATTTATAGTGCACATTTAATCAGTATCACTTTCCATATCTGTAAAAATAAAACTACCAGTGAAAAACTACCCCATCTTACCTATGCAAATAAAGTCTAAGGCAACAGATATCCTACACAGGTATTACCAAGACTGCAGTTAAAAATGAAAATTTTACTTTCACTGTCACCATTCTGTCACCATGTGTGATTATGTTAAAGGAGCTAACAGCCTATACTGGACTATGTGTATATAAGACATTCTTCATTGAGGGGGTGGGGACATCAGCAATGTCAACATCAGCACATCTCACACGTGGATACGGGGACAGTTGCTAGGAGCTGTTGTAATGGAAGAGAAGTGAGCAAGGAAATCTTTTCAGGGAAAAGAGTTTTATTGTTTAAGAGCTATGCAATTTGGGAGTCTTTTAGATAGACCCACTGAAGGGGTACTCCAATTGCCTCACCCTGTGTCCCTGTTCAGCATGGAAGAAGACAGAGATGTCTGTGTCCTGATTCCCTATCAGCAATTTTGGTAACCTCTTCAGAGGATGGTGTGATGAGAATAGGAGGTAGGAACTGGCTAGGCAGTTAGGGTAAAAAGACCCCAAAGAAAAGTAGCCATTTTCTTAGCTAAAAGTCAAAATGTCCTTGGTCCTGTTAGCAACATACTCTGTTCCAAAGGCAAAAATGTCAGAAGTATTTGGGAGCTTGTATCTAATCCTTAAAAGATTTTAGGGTTACCTCTTCAGAGGGGGGAATGTTGGAGGGGAGGGAGTGGGCATGGATTTGATCAAAACACCTTACATGCATGTATGAAATTCTCAATAAAGTTTTTGTAAAAATTTTTTTAAAAAGAGAAAATATTTTTATTGTTTCCTAAGGAAGAGAATTTACAAATAGGGCAAGACTAAATGTCACACCCATTTCCAGAAATACATCCAGGCACTCAGCATTGTAAGGATCAGCCTACACACCCTATGGATTGGCAGTTGAGAGAGAGAGAGAGGAGAGAGGAGAGAGGGAGAGAGAGAGAGAGAGAGAGAGAGAGAGAGAGAGAGAGAGAATATTACTAGCAAAGGACAGAAACAGCGAAGGACTAACGTACCTGCAAACGTGATGTTGAAGCCCTCATAGGAGATGGAGAAGTCAGAGATGAACCGGAGCTGGGCGGTAAAATTTCCAAACAAACCAGCCTTAATGGTGTGAGGCAAGACGGATCCAGTGAGCCTGGCCACGGGCTCTGAGAAACTACCGTCCTCTGTGATCAGTAAGTAGTCGTGGGAACTCTCCAGGTGGAAGGTATGGAAATTCATCTGCACTCCTGAGAAAGGAGGGCGGGAGACAGTCGGATTTAACTGTGGCAAAAAGAATCTCTCCTGGGAGTTTAGACATCAAAGAGCTAAATAAAAATATTAAAATATTATCTCATATATCTAACTTTGAACTTTTAGAGAAAAAATTAGCAGACAAAGGCAGCTGTAAAAATGAAGAAGGGAGGATCATCAAAAATAAATGCTTAACTAAATAAGATCAGATAGAGACAGATGCTGCCAGGGGCTTCGGTGTAGATACTAGCACAGTTGCTGACACAGAGGTGCTGGTTAGAGCTATTAATGCAGATGTGGGTATAGGTGTGACACAGATGTACTTTAGATATAGATGTTCATATGGACATGTGTGGACACAGATATGGACACAGATATGATAGATGTATCTGCTGATACAGATGTAGATACTACTTAGATACATGTGTGGATATAGATAAACATGTCCATAAGGATGCACATGGGCACAGAGGTTGGCATCATCAGAGGCCTCAGGTAGATATGTATGTATGTGTGATGATACATATGTACACACAGATAAGATTTAGAGGGTTTTCTAACTATAACAGGAATGTTGATACTTGACTACATTCAAGAATTGTGACCAGGGGAGCATTTCTCATGGAAGGGCAAGACACCAAATATATTTCAATTTCTACTTCTCTGTCTTTAGAAATATTAATTTGGAGCACTTAACATGTGAACATATACCACCAAGGTCAAACTTTCTTGAAATTACAGTTTTATAAGCTTCATGCTGTCCTCACAGAAACCAGACTATACTATGTCTAAGTTCCTACATAGAAACAAGACCAAACTAGACTATCTCAAAATTCCTCTATGGAAGAAAATAAAATTATAAGTGGATTCTTATAAAGATTCACTTTTTTAAATTAAAATATCTTGGTCAAGAAGAGGACACTAATGAATCTCTCAGTTCTCATCAATGAAGCTCCCTCATACAACAGAGAACCAGGAACACAAAAGGTCACAAATGGCCAAAGTGTAGAGATCAAGAGTCTGCAGAATGCTGGTCCTTGGACAGGACTCCCATATTACACTACACTCACCCAGGGCTCAGGGACCATTTTGGGAGAGGGGGTGGAAAGATTGGAAGAGCCAGGGAGGAGGTGCGCGACCATATGGAAACAGAGTCCTACAAGGTCCTGGGAACCTGCTCATATGGCAGTGGTGTCAGCATACACAAGTCCCATACAAGTCCCATGCAAACTCAGGCAGACAGTAACCCAGCATAGAGCTGGGAAAATGAACAGCAGACCCCAATCTTAGCTGAAGAAATATTGGTAACTAGGTGATTGCTGCTAGGTGAAGAAGAGCTGATCTTCCTAGAACAAGGGACTCTAGATATGCTGACTAGACCTCAGCAGATGGACTTGCACTGTGGAGTGGCTGGGGACATGGACTTGACACAGTGGGCCTTAACAGGGATGACAGAGTATATGGGCTCCAGTGGGGGTACTACGGGAGGGTGCCAGTGGGGAAGAGGGATATAAAGATGATTAAGAACATTGGAAAATTGACCTGCTCTGACTTTTTTCTGGTTCCCTGTCTAGAACTTGTAATGCTAACTATTCTTGCCTTTACT
>NW_008334665.1:2558287-2571192 GCF_000622305.1 Nannospalax galili | reverse complement strand
TCCTGCTGGTTCCCTTCTCTGCACTTCTCAGTGGTGTGAGGAGATCTGTGTTGTAAACACTGGGTTGCATGAAGATCAGGGACGATTACAAGGATAATAGCAAGTAAGCTTAGAACACAAGCATAAACGTGTCTCAGATTTGTAGATGTTTGGACAATTTTCCTGTCTTCTTACATTTCATCAATATTCACATTGTGCTTGATTGAATGCCCCTTCCTTATCACCACATCTAATTTTCAAGTTTAGTTCTACGTGCATTCAGCCAAGTTATCTGAGAAAGAACAAATCAAAACTGTTGATTTTTGCATGAATTTCCAATGATACAAAGACCATTTTCTTTCAATATTATTAAAAATAAAAATTAAAAGTCTGCAAAGGACTTGAGCAGTAATTCATCTTTCTTTCCTCTCTGCTGCATTTTTCTCTGGTCATATCCCCTCGTGTGTTGTCGTGTGAACCGAGCCCTTGCTTACCCTTGCCATGAGAGACTTCAATCGTCCACGTACAGTTCAGAGAGTTGGGGTAAAAGTCTGGGAACCCTGGAGAAAGGACAGTTCCACTCTTCCCATGGATGTAGCCTCCACACAGGGCTGAAAACAGCATAAAACATGAACATTCTACAATGATAACTGTATAAAATGCTTCTAAAATACATTAAATTTGCAAAGGAACCATACATGATAAATTCAAAGCCGAGACATTATTTTGTTGCCGTTATGCCGTGGTTCATGGATGTCCCTTCACCTCACACATCTATCACTTCACTGTTCTGAGAACATTCAAAATCCCTTCTGCTGACTGTTTTTAAACTGTCAACGAATTACTGACAGCCACAGTAACCCACTTCAGAGCCGAACATCGGCAGCTCTTCCTCCCACCTGGTGCCTCCTGGCAGCTCTGGTACCCACTGCTTCACTGGGTGCCCTTCTGCTGACTGTTTTTAAACTGTCAACGAATTACTGACAGCCACAGTATCCCACTTCAGAGCCGAACATCGGCAGCTCTTCCTCCCACCCGGTGCCTCCTGGCAGCTCTGGTACCCACTGCTTCACTGGGTACTTCTGTGAGAGCACCCATGTTGGTTTCCAAAGCTGGCAAAGATGAGGTGCCAGAAAGGACTCTAATATACTCTGCGCGATGGTCGGTTTTCATTGACAACTTGACACAAACTAGAATCACCTTGGAAGTGTCTCCATCAGGAACTGCCTAGATTAGCTTGGCCTGCGGGCAGGTCTGTGCAGGATTCTCTTAACTGGGTCAACTGAGGTGGGAAGACCCTGTGCTATGTGAGGAGAGGAGGTGAGCTGGACGGCAGGCACAGACATGTCTCCATTTCTCTCTGCTCCTGACAGTGTGAGTGACATCCCTGCTGTGATGGATTGAACTGTGAGCTGAAATAAACCCTTTTCTCCTGTAAGCTGCTATCTGTAAAGCATTTTATCATAGAAACAGAAATGAAACCAGGACACAGTGTTTGGGACTGTCAACTAGTTCAACTCACATGGAGAACACCATGAAGACACCACGGGAAAAGCCGCGGGATGCAGCCATCAGTGCTGGGTATGTGTCAGAGGAAAGGCAATCACTATACCAGACAGGAACACACAGTCCCACAGTTATGTTAGGAGTAGTCACAATTAGCCAAGATACAGAAACGACCAAAATATTTTTTGTCAGATGAGTTAATAAAAATTAAAAATAAAAACATAAAACATGGTGTCTTGACATACTAAAAGAACATTTGGCTATAAAAGGATGAAAGTCTGTTACTTGTCTTGGGGGCGGTGATGTAATAGCAAAAAAATCAGTCAGGCAGAAACAAATCTCATTACTTCTTACAGTATGAGAGTTCGGGGAGTTCTGCTCTGATGGTAGAAGGGGGAATTCAAAAGTTTCCCTTACTACCTGCGAGCTCAGTGACCTTCGTGAAACCACTGCCCTCGAACTTCAACATTGTTTTACGTTGAAACTGGGCCAAGTGATAAAGTTCATCTTAGACAGGTGCTCAAAATTACTAAACTGTAAATGGGATTTCTTGGTCTTCATGCCTCCATTAAACAAGTTCCATAATAAATTCCTACCTCTATGTACATGGGCATGTGTGTGCATGTGTGTGCATGTGTGTGCATGCTTCCACATGCTCTTATATTTAAATGGAAATAGTCCTCTGGACTTCCTGTGTGGGGGCACAAGGGTGACGCACATGTGAAGGTCATCACTGTTCTCACAAGCAGACATGGCTTACCAGCATGTTCTCCCAGAGATCTATGTGGTTTCTGGGGGAAGTTGAGTTCTGTGCATGTTTGCGTATAGACTTCTATCAAACTGTAGACTTCCTCTATCAAACTGTATGAAATTCACTATGATTCCAAGGTTCGTTTCTGGAATAAATTCTCACTGGTGTGAGTGTCATAAATTATGTTCATGACATCAATCAATGGTCCAACCCCAGTTTGTTGGCCTAATAACCACAATGATGGGCACAGGAATCTATATTGTGTCAGGAGTGGCACTTTTGTCTTGGGGGTAATCAGCAGCAACACAGTTGGATTTAAAGCCCACTCAAGTGTGGTACTGTAAGCCTACCCAAATACACATGGCTGGAAAGGTCACAGATCTTAGAGAAATCCCAAGGTTGTCACATCCCTAGATAAATTAATTTCTTACTATGTACTAAATACCATCATATTTGCAGACAAGTATGCCAGTCATTTCTCATCAAAGAAGCTTCTCTTGCAACAGATGGTGACTATTATAGAGTTCCACAACCGGTCACACACAGAATGTGTCTGAAATCCTCAATCCTAGGTGACACATCTATAATGGAACCTCTATATCTAAGACTCACGGAACATAGTAGGATGAGGGGTAGAGAGACTCCTAAGGATCGCTCATCAATGATGCTCCCTCACACAACAGAGGTTCATGAGCACAGAAAGACACAGATGGCCAAAGTCTAGAGAATACGAATCTGTGGGGTGTGAGTCTATTGTGGGGCAGAACTGTCAGAGCCGGGGAGGTGTTCTCCACCACGCAGTGACGCCTCCTCCTTCAGAAGGCAGAGTCTGCTAAGCATAGACGGCACTTCCTTTAGGTTTCCAAGGGAGGAAATGTGCAGGTTTATTGTGATGTTTACCAGGACCCCATGGCTACAGCTGTAGTGCCCTGACACTCCCATTATGAACATTCTGAATAAACTTTTCTCTGTGCACCAAGCCCATGTGTTTAAGGAAATGGAATTTGATATACAGAGAGGTGAACTGATATTCTCATCTAAACTTGAAGAGGGGAGAGGAAGGGACAGGAGGAAAACCTGACTTACAGGCCAGGGTCCATAGGAGCCTTGACTGTTCACAGTTGGCATGGGCTCAGCAGATCCACCAATTGAGCTGTATGGGATCTGAATTATGTGAACCTGTTTCCTCATGGTAGTTATAAAAGATCCAGTAAAACTTGACTTTTGTTTTCTTTAAGGCTGTAATTCGTGAGTTTGAGATTTCTATTCTGGTTACCATCCAGGACCCAAAGACGTTTTATCTAAGAGCTTTTGAGACAGAGGACTGAAATGTGCAGGAAGTAGGACAGGATAGGGAGGGACACAGGATAGGGAGGGACACAGGATAGGGAGGGACACAGGAGGAGAGCTTTCCTGCTGAGCTGAGGGTATGCTCCGCACCAGGACACAGCCCTCTACTCACCAGGTTTAGTTCAGATCTCAGCCTCCATTCCAAATTGCCCACTGAAGACATTGCCCCCTCCCCTGTGCCTCCTTAAGCTCTCGGGCACATACAACAAATACTTAGAGGTTCCCAAGATGGCATTCTAGTGGGAAAGCAAATAAGTTACTAAAAAATGCAGGTGACAAGCGAGAATTATTCTGCCAGTTAGAATGTCACGTTGCTTTCACCTCCCCAAGGGATCTAGGTGTTCAGCCTTGGAGGCCTCCTGAGAGGGCAGAGAAGGCACGTGATGTCTGTGCTTCGGAAGGTGGGTGGGTATGTGAGTGAGGACAGGGTGACAGGGTGCACAGTCAGGCCTGACACTCTCCACGGGGTGCCCTGCGGTATTCGGCCTGAAGCTGTTTCTTTGGCCTGTTCGGAGTGTCGCTGGGCTCCGCCTGCCTTCCCAGGAGCCCACAGACCTCCCTTGGGTGCTGCGGCTGCTCTTTCTACCACCTTCTACCTCCACCACTTTCCGGATCCCAACCAGAGTCATCCAGTACATCAACAGTTGTAGACTCAGTTACCACTGCCAGACCCAAGACACGGGATTTAGCAAGTTCACAGCTAAGTGTCTATCTTGATTGAGAAAGGTAAGCGTTGAGGATGGGGATGGTGTATGGGGACTCTATCTCATACCATGGCCATCTGCCATGAGAGAGAAGGTCTCTAGGAAGGGAGGAATAGGCAGCTAGATTTTGCTCTCTCCCTGGAAGATAGCACCCCACAGTGCCCACAGCAGTTGAAAATCCAAGACCATGAACTCCCCTTTCCAACAGCAACCGTTTTCTGGAACTTTTTCCCACTGCCTGCTCACTAAGCATGTCCTCGTGACTTAGTTCTGCTGTGTACTTCCATGTCATGTGACGCTTCCCCCTATTCCCCAGTTCAACTTTCCATTGTTCCTGGTGCTATGGAAGGGATCCAGGACCGCATGGCAGCTAGGTCAGTGCTCCTCCCCGAGCCTCGGCTCCCGGCCCTGCAGGCCTGCCCTCCTGCAGCCCAGTCCTTCTAATGTAGTTGGTCTCTAGGTCCTCTAGTCCTTTCTTCTCTGAACCAGTTCCATGTGAAAATGCACGGTCTTGTGTCAGATTTCTCTCTTTCCTCCCATTAATTCTCTCCCATTTTGGGTCCTCACATTATAGGCGGAGCTCCAATAGGGGGAGTTGTGTTTCAGTTCCTCTCCTTACAGTGTGGCTGGCAGAAGCTGCTGACTGAATTCTTTACTTAATTATACAGGAGTCCTGTTCTCCAAAGAAATACTGGAAAGACATGCTGTGGTTAAGGGCTACCCAGATGTGGCATTTGGGGACTTAGCCCCGCCCACCTTTGGTCCCATTCTCAAAGGTCAAGTATACTGGCTCTGGGCCCTTGAGTTTTGTGCTCTGAATGTCTGATCAGGCCCCAAGACTGGCATCAAATACTCTGAATTTTCTTTCTCATCTCTGCCCTCAACGATGAGTTTTCACCGGGCAAATCCTCCTGATCTCTCCTTGCCTTGAGTCAAATGATTTCTCCTGAGTCAGCTGTCTTGTGGAAGACGGACCTTGAAGACGTCCCAGCCCTCTCAGGAATGCAAGTAGTCAGTTCTATTTATTGTTTTTTCGTTTCCTTATCCCCAGCCACTTTTTCTTTGTTTGCTTATCTCATTATGTGATTTCAAACTTTATCTTTCTTCTCCTTAGGCTGTTGGATTATAACCTTTTAAATGCATCGCTACAAACACAATGGTTTCACAATGGATACTTCTGGAAAGAACAGATAGTTCTCAAACACACTTAACAACAGTATTTCCAAAGTGGTTCTCGCACCTTCCTTTTACCAAATAAAAGAAAGACAATTTATTTCATTGCTCAATTTATTTCTTCAAAACCAGAGTGTGCTAAGGTTCAGGATTTTAAAACAAACCAAAGCTGCACTTAGAGATGTGAGAGATACTGACATGGTTCATATTTTTCAGGATGATATAAAATATTATAATTAATTCTAATTTATGTTTCCTTGCTGAGAACTATGAATTTTTAAAGGTTCACCTTTCCTATGGATCTGTGGTTTACTGCAATAAACACCTGTGAGATTTAAGAGATTGTGTGAGATTAGAAAGGGCAAAGGCATTCTTAGAGCTCAGTGCAGTGAAGCATGGCTAAATGAAACTCTGCCAAACTCTTGAACTCCCCTGAAATTTCAAGATTTATTAATAGGCTTTTACCATAAACTCTTTATTCTTTGAAAGACATTCCAGTGCAGAATAGCAATAGCTTCAGAATTCCCTTAGATGGATCTGATTTCAAATTTACATAAATGTGAATTTTAAGACAAAAGTCGAAATGTCCAAGTTTAACAAGTGTTTTAATTTCTCTAGAACATGCCAAGCCCAAGTGGTCTCTCTGTAGCATCTTGGCCACTTGCAAAGCATGCAGCCACTCTGCAGGACTCTAGTTCTGCTTCCTCTCTCTAAGTCACTTCCTGTCCACCCATTGGCCTGGGGCATCAACTCCTGTTATCAGTTATCCCTGATGCCTACGACGCCCCCTTGCATGCTGCGTACTCTGGAAAGCCCCACTCCTCACTGCGTCTCAACTCTACTGTTGTTTTTCCTTTGAGTTTGTTTTTCCTTGACCCATCCTCACTATAAACCTAACATCAAAATTCAAAATGCATGTCCTATATGTATAACATATCTATATGTATATATCTATATATAATATGAAAACTACATGTGTTTTAAATATATATACTTTTATATAAGACCCCAATTATCTATCTATCATCTATCTATCATCTATCTATCTACCTATCTATCTAAAGACTGGGTGATAAATTTTAAAGTTAAATTCTATAGGGCTGCATGTTGGATGAAAGGGCAGTGATTTTGGTCACCTGGAGCCATGGCAGAATCCTGGGAAAGGATCACAGTTCACAGAGGGTGGAGGATGGCTGTGATCCAGGTACACGATATGACCATGCACAGAAGGAAATGGATGCTGTATGTGTTTGGCCTGTTTCGTTTGCTTACTTATACTGCAGTCCTGTTCTCCAAAGAAATACTGTAAAGATGTGCTGTGGTTAAGGCTACCCAGATGAAGCATTTGGGGACTCCTTAGCCCTGCCCACCTATCTCACGTGGGGTAAGAAGAGGCCAGAACATGAATGGATAATTCTATTTTCTAGATTACCTGTTGGGCAGAAATGGGAACTCATCCTCCTGAGATAGTAAAAAGACAGGAGCATCAGGTTACCAGTGTTGACTGGTGGATTCTTGGAAACATAATGCATAGGAACACACAGTGTTGCTGTTTGCTAAGAAGACTTCACCTCGGTATCAAAACTGAACTCAAAAGGGTCACAGTGAGGCAATGCAAGCATCATTCTACCACCGAGTCAAGGGCCTAGACCAGGGGTGACTGCTCGGTGGTGAGCAACGCAGCCAGAGACGCCACATGGTCACAGGCCTCAGCGTTTCAAGGCTCATGGAGGCAATGGAGAGTCTGCAACTAAACAACTGGGCCCAGTTCTGGGAGGCTGAGGCAGGAGGATCACAGAATTAGGGCTAGCCAAGGCTACGTGGTGAGATCTTGTCTCAAAACAAAACAAGCTGAAATGAATGACATGCGTCACGGCCCACAGAGGCCGTATGGGTGTAACCCCTTCCTCAGTTACAGGGCCCCTCTTCTCCGAGTCTTTACTGGCACTCATCTCTTGGCTTTTGAAAGCAGTCATTCCAAGAGGTATGAACTGAGAACTCATGGTTTAGATTGCTGATTTGATCACCACATTTGATGTACTGTCCAACTTGTGGGCCACGTGCACCCAAAGATGACACTGAACCCACTCTAATGCAGAACTACAAATTCACTTAAAACACGGCAAGAAGTTGTTTTCATACTTGGCCGTGTGGTTCTTGAGGGTGACCTCTGTCAATGGCCATCTCCTGTTGCAATGTCAGAGGGGTTGAACGGCCCAAAGCACATGACTTAGGGTGCATTTCATGTCAAATGGACTGATATTTGGAGATGACACTGGAATCACCATGTGCAGCAATGGATCGTGTCTCAGCCTTCTGCCAGGGCCCAGGCTAGTGCGGTCTTTATGGAGGGGACTGAAGGAAGCGGGAGCCCCATGTGCTTCCCGGCCGTGCAGCCCATTCACGTCACTTGTCCTCTGTGCCTTCCGACCAGGTGGCCCCCCAGGAGCAGAACTGGCCTCCCCTGTTTCTGCCCAGAGCCCAGAATTCCCTTTCCGATTCCATGTACTTGCCTAGGCTAGCCTTCATCTTCCGTGAGCTGTCTACCTAAGTGCAAGTACCCAGCACTGCCTGTGCGAGTGCTCTGCTGACAAGGTCAGAGACTCTCCATGTCTGCAGTACTGCAAACATACTGTTCCATGAAACCTGTTATCTGCAGCATTATTTTGAGGAAATCAAGGTGTTTATTATACATATAACATTTTAGAAGAAATGCCTAGTGTTTAAATGGATAATATATGCATATATAACTCATTTGCACATCCAATTTCCATACCTCTACATGCATCTAAAGAAACAACTGTACAGCACAGCCATATTCATAGTTAAAGCCTAAAAGCCAAAAGTGTTTACCAAATTATCACAAGTAACGTGTTTGCCCAGCTTTCAGAACGCAGCTGAACAACCATGTGGTGATACAAGGGACCCAGAGGACTACCAGGTTCTGTATTTCCACGAGCAGTTCTGTGTCGGGGGATGTGGATGACAGGGCAGGGACCCGCTGCTTACTTCCTACAGGCCCAGCAAGAATGTTCCAGAAGCATTTCCAGGGCCAGAAGGATGGGAACAAGTTTTGTGAGTTTGAGGAAGCTTCATGCTTGGACCCGGGTTACCTGGGTCGGGTGAGATTTAGAGCTGGCCATCTGAGACATGGAAAGAGACCACACTGTCCCTCTGACCTTTGGCCATGAAAGCTGTCTAAAGGAATATACACAGTGTGGGAGCAATGCTAAAAGGCAGGCCACAGTTTTCCATATTTCTAAACAGTCATTCCAGTTAGTAGAGAGCCTTTGGTGAGCGAGTTTTGGGTGTGCTATATTTAAGGAATACACTTCTCAAAGGTCAGTCACACTGGTCACCTTGTATCAGGCCAAACTTCAAGCACCACAGCCCATGTCTGTGCATGTGCTCCCCATCCCAGCTGTGCCTGTCTGCAGCCCACCTACCGTCACAGCTGGGCAGGGCGTGGTTCCACTGGTGACTCCTCTCACAGATCAGGGGCTCATCATCACTTAGCGTGTACCCAGGGTCACAGCTGAAGGTCACTGTGGACCTGACACCAAAGTTACTACCGTGCCGATGACCATTCACAGGGATGCCTGGGTCCAGGCAAGAGTCGGATTCGAGAGTCACACCTGTGTGTGCAGAGGAAACGCATGACTGGAGGGCCTTTGTGGCTAATTGAAAAAAATGCTGTATTATAAAACTATAAACTATCCCCTGATATGATCAGACCTGGGAAATTATCCAAGTGAACACTCCATTATTGAATATCATGTTGAATATCCAACAGTCCATTAATGTGAAAAGCACTATGTCTCCAAATATTTGACCCTGTTTTTCAAATTAAAGACATTTTCATACGCTCTTCTGCAGGTGGTGTTTGAATAGTAAAACCTTGAATAATTCATTGGCCTCCTGGAGTTTTACTTTTGCTCCCTAGAAAATCAATGAACTGTTACAGGAGCATTCTGTTTTCGCTCATTCTGAGTCACTAACCCTTCTCCTCTCTTTCCATATTTTATGTTCCAGTTAGGGCTTGGCCATCACGTCGTAACATTCATACACCTGCACACATACACCCAGACACACACACGTAGAATGCAGTTTAAACCAAGCAAGAGTTGATCTTCAAAAACTGCATTGCATAAATCTACACAGTTTATCTGCAGCCAGAGCTGAGCGATGAGGGAAATAAAGTACTGTATAGCGGGAATTAGGTCCCTCCTCGAGAAGCTCTCATTCCTGATTTCTACTTCTTTATAGAATAGCTGAATGAGAGACTGACAGAAGCAAATGTCCTTATAACGTTTACCTGCTCAGAGGTTTGAAGACTCTCTGATTCCTCCCCCAGTAACCTCAGGCCTTGAGCTGTGATCTGAGCTATCACTCAAAGTCCTAAAATATTTCCAACATTCTGACAGTCATGTCCCCAACAATGATCTCCTGGGTGACAATTCTGATCACCATTTAGGTTTTTCTGGAATTTGAGTGAGGAGACTTGAAGATAGGTTTGCCCACCTGAAGTCAAACACGTGCCTCATAAAATGCAGGGTGACCTTTAAGTAATTCTTGATGTCTTGATGGACGTTTCTGAGCATCAGGACCATCCTGGTTGTCCACGCGGGTTTCTGGGGATGGATCAACTTAGTGAAACCCACAAATGTGCATCTGGAGGTGCAGTTCAGGTGCGCAGGTGGCTGTTCCACCAATCACGCCCTTGTAGACACTACCACCAGGAGAAACTCTGAGGCTGGGCGTGTGCTCTGCTGAAGCATGCCCAGCTCTGACTTTGAACATATGCCAGGTCCACCCTGTGTCTTTTCCCAGCCATTGGTATGAACGGGGCACCCTCACGCTTGGAGAATAATGGACTTAATAAATGAACACATTAACAAGCCTGGGCAGACTGAGAACCCTGAACTTGCAGAGGTTTCAGAACTGACAGAGGTGGAGAATCTGCATTTCATAGGGCTGTGCGCTGAGCATCATGAGCATGGGGTAAATCTCATTCTGAGCTGTCAGTCCCTTTTCAGAGGCTAATCAATAAGAGGGAGAAAGAAAATCGACAAAAAGTAGATTGATTTTCCTCCAACAGTTTTCAAAATATTTCTATTGAGCTTTTGTACATTGCTTCCAAGAGTTCTTCATCAGATTCCCGAGCCCAACTGTTGTCCAAGGCGGTGCTGTGGGAACGGCATGGTTTAGTTTGCACAAACCACTTGAAGGCATGGAATTGACTTGGGTTTGGTTTTCTCAGGAACCTGGAGGCTGAGGAACTTTTCACCAGCATGTCTTTGACATTGAAGACAGAGCATCTGCACTGTGTGCTCACTGTGTGTTCAGGGTGTGTGGCTAGGTTAACATGCGTCATGAATATGAATGTGAGAAAAAAGAGAGAGCAGTGGAAGGGAAGGAAGGAGGGAGGGAGGGTGAGGGGCAGGGGGAGAGGGAAGGGAGGCGAGGGGAGAGGAGGGCCGACTCGGGTCAGTTAGTAGCTGCAGGCCAGTGTCCTTACGGGCTCCGTCTGTCCCTTGTCCAGAACTGGGCTGAGGGACGCAAGGCATGCTGGGGCGTAGCTGGGTTATAGTTGTGGTGGAGACAAACTGCTGCTTCAGCTGCCTACAGGTCAGGATGGTCCAGGGAAAGAGCCTAGGGTTACTGAGAGCACTTGAGTCTCTGCCTCCCCCACAGCAGCTGGAGCATCTGAGCTTGCTCCAGAGCATCTGCTTGTCTGAACGCCCTGCAGGTGACCAACCTTCAGGCCCCACACAGCCTGGTTGTCCCACTGTAAAAGCCCTAGACTGGCCCTTGTTTCTTTTCTTATGAAAACGCTGCACCCTGTCTCTCTGGCTCCTGTGCTTTGCCTCCATTCTCCTCACACAGATAATGGTGATAAATGACCAGAGATGAACACCCTAGGTGGAGTGTGGCATTGTATCCGAGAACATGGTTTCCAGCACAGCTTCAACCTAGAGAAACACAGAAGCCATGCCTGGTGCCTTCCAGAAGGATCCCTACAGTGCACAGTATGAACACCTGGCTGTTTACCATGTAAACAGATCACTGGGACTTGGGCTGCAGCAGGGCATTTCTGCTCTTCTGTGGCACTTTCTGCTCTTCTGTGGCATAGAGCCACCTCCAGTGTACACTGAAACAGGAGGCCAGGCTCTAGGTGACCCAGCATCAGAACTTCAGGCATCATACACGAATCCCTGCTACAGATGTGCCATTTGGTGACAATTTCCTTCCTCTACCCTTACGTAAGTTAAGCCTTGCTGACCTCATGAGTAAATGAGAACTCTGTGCTGGTGATACCTCCACACCGCCGTAGAGAAGGCTCTAAGGAAGGGTCACCTGCTCACTGACACTGATGCTGTGCCTGGAGTTCAGTGAGGGTGAGAAGTGATCTAGAAACTCCTGAGCACACTTTTCTGTCACTGTTTTGATTTTCTGTCAAGAATAAGAACAGTCTCTTGAGTTTCAGTTAGATGACCAGAAGAAATCCATTTCTAATACTGCTTTAAGAAAATATGTTCCAGGGGCTGGAGAAAGGACTCAGTGGTAAGAGCACTGGCTGCTCTTTCAGAGGACCTGGGTTTGATTCCCAGCACCCACACGGTGGCTAACAACTGTCCATAACTCCAGTTCCAGGAGATCCAATGCCCTCTTCTGGCCTTTGCAAGCATTGCATGACACAGGTACACTTACACACATGCAGGTAAAACACTCATACACATACAATAAAAGTAAATAAAAATAAGTTTTAAAAAGGTAACAATGTTCCAAATGCAGCCTTTGGAACACCAAGGGGCAGAGGAAAGGAGCACTTGGGTTAGTGCTTGTGAGTGTCTGAAAAAGTTTCTTCCACTGTTTTACATCCTATGTATCTACAGGCCAAATGGTTCTGCAAGAAGGAGGTGGCATGGGGGAAGGGACAGCAGCACTTGTGAACTTCCCAGGTTTGAATAATTGCACATATATAATTCTTCAAAGAATAAAGATCAGAGAGCATGAGACGGGGGTGGAGTATGACATTTCCCAACTCTCAAATCTTATTATATTTTAAGTTTTATTTTTATTTTATTCATGTGTACACATGTTACCCCCCCCGGGTGTATGTGTGTGTGTGTGCGTGTGTGTGTGTGTGTGTGTGTGTGTGTGTGTATGTGTGTGTATTTGTCATTGCTGTTTGGTATTTTTACAACCCAGACTGCCTTGAACTTACTGTGTAGCTCAGGATGGCCTTGAATGTCTGATCCTCTTGCCTCTCTTTCCCAAATGCTGGGATCACAGCCTATACTACCAGTCCAGTGAGATTGTTTTGGACAATGATAATATGACGTTTAAAGTTTGTTTTTAGTGTTACTTTACTTTGAAGCCTGTTCACCATGCACTGTAATTTACTGAATGGCAGGTCAGCAATAGAACCAATCTCCACA
>NW_008334665.1:2549559-2558058 GCF_000622305.1 Nannospalax galili | reverse complement strand
GCATGACATATATATACATATATATATATACATACTGTACTAATATATATATGTGTGTATATATATATATATATATAGCAACTAATTTTGAACTGTTTGAAATTCAGCCTTAATCATTAATCACTAATATTTTGGTAACACAATTATCCAAGCATGTGAAAGAGGGAGAAATGCATAGGGGATAGCTTCTGTGGACATAGGGGACAGCTTCTGTGGACATAGTGGACAGCTTCCGTGGACATGGGGGGAGGACAGCTTCCGTGGACATGGGGGGGAACAGCTTCCGTGAAGGAGGTCTTCCGTGGACATGGGGGGGGGACAGCTTCCATGGACATGTGGGGACAGCTTCCGTGGACATAGGGGACAGCTTCCGTGGACATGGGGGGGGACAGCTTCCGTGGACATGGGGGGGAAGCTTCCGTGGATATGGGGGGGCAGCTTCCATGGACATGGGGGGCAGCTTCCGTGGACATGGGGGAGAAGCTTCCGTGGACATGGGGGGGCAGCTTCCATGGATATGGGGGGGCAGCTTCCGTGGACATAGGGGGACAGCTTCTGTGGACATAGGGGGACAGCTTCCATGGACAGCTGGCAGAGTGGGCCAGGACTAATCTGATCAGTGACGGGGGAACAAAGGAGGTGGGAAAAAATGAGAAGAAAATGTAGATGTCCCATTCATGGATTTATAAAATTATGTACGTGTAATATATAATTGTAATTAAATGTAAGCTATTTATTCTGCGATAAGGCTCACCACAAGTATAGCCTTTAACCTCATGCCCAACATAACTGTGGTTTCTTCAGCTGAGGCCAGCCAGCTCCCGCAAGTCTCCCACTCCACGCTGCTCTCCCAGGAAGCATTTTTATTGGGAAGGCAGTGGTGGCTTTGTTTTATATATTTGCATTCTATGTATTTGTCCAAAATTTTATTTTCATGTTACATTATATTTATCTGATTCATGTTAAAAGCCCACTACTGAGGGAGCAACCCTCACTCAGCTTCTTAAACTACATTTATATGAACATGGGTTTAAAATGATATGACTTCATCCTGTAATTTCGGAAGCTAAAACTAACACCCGAACTGGAGAGGAGCTCTTTGCATCTGGATTACCAAATACAATGTGTTTCAATGTGTCCAAAGAACTCCTGAGTTGTTGTCAGCCACCAGGCTTGGCTCTGGCTGCGAGTAGCTGATTTTGATCACGTTCTTCCTCTGATCATGTTTGCAACCCTGGGGAGACCATTCATGTAAAGTCACAGACCAGTGCCTTCTGCACAGTGCCCTGGCCACTGACCCCACCCAGCACTCAGGAAACAGCTTCAGTAAATGCCCAGCATCACTTTTGCCCATTGTATCTGTTCTAATAGTAAAAATGTGTCATTGCATTATGCAGTGTAATACAATTCATCATTTAATTATTGTATCGTTTTCATTTTAGTAGGAAATTGATACGTATTTGGGGACTCTAAAGCAACCCCTCACCTTCCAAGATGCTCCGTAAGAGAGATCCTGAAATCACCTAAGAAGGCTGGACACAGTCAGATGTTTAACCCCTTAAACATCAGCCCCCTCGTCTGCACATGCTCTGATTGCCCAGGACAGGTGTCACACCCTGGGTGGCATCCCAGATCACTTACTCTCATAGTGGATGAGGAAGCCCACGCTGGCCCGGCTACTGTCAGTGGTGAAAAGCAGGTACATGAAGTTGCCTGTGCTGATGAGGAACTGTGGGGCCTGTGTGCCGTGGTATTCTCCAATCAGTGGGGATGAGCTGGCTGGCCCATCCCTGACTTCCAGAGTATCGTAATTGACTTCCGTCTGGAATCTGGGGAAGGACATTTGGAGCCAGTAAGCTTATACACATTGTCTAACATCAACACCCATAGTTAAAATTTCAAGTGTACCTACAGAGATGAAATGCTTAAAATAATATATATTAGAGCTTAGAGATTCATATGATGGAAGGATTGTAAGGTCTGCTGAAAGGAGCAGCACACTCTATTCTCTATCACGTCTAGCACACTAACTTGTAACACAACAGCTCTAAAGAAGGGCATCATCTCGCTCAGAAAGAAAAACAATGTGAGCTAGGTAAGTTTTTTCAGACAAGTAGATGATAGATGAGAAGTAGGTGTAAGATATATAGATGTTAAATAGATGGAGGACCAATAGCTGTTAGATAGATGTAGGGAGTTGATACACAGATGATAGAGAGATGATGATGATAGATAGATAGATAGATAGATAGATAGATAGATAGATAGATAGATAGATGATAGATAGATAATAGATAGGTAGATAGATCAATAAATAGATGACAGATTGATGATAGATAGATAGATGGAGATAGATAGATCAATAAATAGATGATAGATAGTAGATAGGTAGATAGATCGATAAATAGATGACAGATAGATGATAGATCAATAAATAGATGATACTTAGATAGATGATAGATAGATAATAGATAGTAGATGACAGAGCATAGGTAAATAGTAGATGATAAATAAATAGATAATAGATAGTTATGTAGATAATAAATGACAGATGATTGATAGGTGATGCATACAAATACATATAATTTTAAATTAGTGAAAGAAGCATTGATTATTCACTTTACACTATTTGTTTTTAACTTTTTGATTTATAAATGTCTCGGTAAATGTTCCACCTGCATGTATGCAAGTCCACCTGTGTCATGCAATGCCTGAAGAGGCTGGAAGAGGGCATCAGATTCCCTGGAACTGAAGTTAGGAATGATTGTTCGCTGTCATGTGGGGACCAGGACCTGAACCTGGGTCCTCTGCTGTCACCCCCGCTTTACATGATTTTCCACAATGTCTGTTTTACTTATTTAGACATCTTGAAATAGACATACTGAAGAGGATGAGCTCTTACAGAAAGGAAGGCTTTAACGGGCATGGTATTTAAGGACTTTGCTTGATAACCACCCTGTACTTTTTACACTCACTTTTCAGGGACAACACTGAGCAAGCCACCACTTCAGAAATCCAAGGAGGCCATAACGACTTGGGAAAGTCAGATCAGCTTCCAGAAAATGCTTAAGTTACCCTGCACTTCCAGTGAATCAGCCTACGGTTATTTTATACACAGCTGCCCCCGTGTGGGTCTCCTTGACACAATAATGGGACCATTCTGGGCGCCAAGGTAATTTCCTCAATGGGCCCACCTAGTCCTCCAAGAGCTAACCCAGTTTCCAAGTGCCTTGTTTGGCTCCAAGGCATCAGCTCTTCACTGCTTGCCTCTGACTCACCAGATAACTGAGCCAAATGTAGCTCTGGACGATGGGCCAGGGCCATCTTCCCACACTGGGCTCTGAGTATTGCTGACAAAGGACAGGGACCCAGGGAGCTCACCCAGGCTATTTGCATATCTCAACAACAGCAAATAGGATGCTAAGCCTCCTTTAATGGTGCTGCTCTGCTCCTCATCCAATTCTGGACATTCTTCTGCAATGCAAAGTCGTTCTATATTGTAGTAACTAACTAGGTTGGTACTAGGAACTCTGTTCCCCAATAAAGAGGAACCAAATGTGTCTTAGATGGCTCGACCTGAGGCTAGGACATGATCTGAGACTGATACAATTGGGGTCTGAATGTGTCAGCTTTTTTTACTCTAACACTGGTTCTAAAGACTGATGGGGCTAGGGAGATGGCTCAGCAGTTAACAGCATAACTGCTCTTGCAGAGTACCCCAGTTTGATTCCCAGCACCTACATGGTAACTAACAACTGTCTGTAACTCCAGTTCCAGGGGATCCAACACCTTCTTCTGACTCCATGGGCACTGGATGAGACGAGCACACTTGCACACATGCAGGCAATATACTCATACACATAAAAAATAAATATTAAAAAAAATTTAAGACTGTAATGTGCCAGATATTTGAGTTCAAATCCCAGAAATTGGGAGAAGTATGGAAGTCTTAAATTTGATATTGATGGAGTTCTAATGTCCTGTTTTGCTAGGGATAGGATAGGACTTCGAAAAAGCACTTCTCAAGAGAAAGATTCAGAAACCTGCAAACTCTAAAAAGGTTGCCTTGACTTGGAAGCTGGGCACCAGCAGCAGGGATCCAGACCTTACCAGCATAAGCTCCACCTCTATGAAGCATTAGCCATGGAGCGATAGAAAACCAGAGTACCTCACACAGCTCATCTTTGAAGAGCTCAGCACTAACCGAAGGCAAGCTAAACATCTCAAAATGTCAGAAGTATTAGATTGTTAAAGTGGAATTTACCCATAATACTGAAAATACCGAATTAAAAAAAAAAATAGCAAGAATCTTTCCTTAAGCAACTGAAACTGGGCTGCCATTAGACAGCCAAACAAGACACTGAAATCATTAGATTTATTACATGATTTAAATGCCATTTGTCCCTGGGATAACAGGGACTTCATTCAGTTTTCTCTAAATACCAGAAAGTTTAAGAATTAAAAGGAAACCAAATTTAAGTTATTGAATATTTATTGTTATTTTTAATGATTAATGTTACTGCATGGTCACTCACTAAGAGACATGAACCATTTCCCCCTTTGTTTGGAAGGATTATCTTATTGAAGACTATGGTCATCCAACAGAGGTATGCTAATAATTTTATATAAGGATAATTATAAAGATAACTTAACTCCTACTTAAAATTTTTCTAGTACAGATATTAGGAATTGTTAGAAAATTTCCGTAAAACAAAAATGAAATATAAGGATGCATCTTGAGAAAAAACAACATTCTGAATATTAAGACTCAGAATGTGATCTGGTCAAGCTATTTATAAGTGACTGAGTCTAGAAAGAACACCAGAGAGGCTCCCTTCGATTTTAAGCACAGGGTTTAGTCTAACAAACATTCCCAAACTGTGTCTCAAATAGCATCCTCACTTTCACATTATTTAATGAGTACTCTAATCAAAGCCAAACAGCTCCAGTGCTAGTCCATGCTTCATGAGTTTCTTTGGGGAATTGAATGACGCCCACTCTCTAAGTGTTAAGATCCATTTACTTATAGCAGGAAGTTTACCTGGGTTCCAAGCTTCCAACACAGGAGGAAAAAGTTTGGTCTTACCTATCGAATGTTATTTTGATGGAATGTCCTGGTTTTGCTTCAATGATCCATTCACAATTTAAAGAATCTTTGTAATATCCCGGCCATCCTGGGGGCAAGATGACCCCACTAGAAGCTGTCAGGTGTCCACCACAGGGGGCTGGAAGACAACACACAATCGGTCGGAAAACCTAAATCTAAGAGGGCGCACCATTGCACCCTCTCAACAGAAGTGGGAATCTGCACTAGTTACGTAGTTACTGGGGTAACCACGTTCACATAGTTAGTGGGGTCAGGTATCAAAGCAGAGCTCATTCCTCAGGAGCTGTGCAGGAAGAGCATTCCTCACTGTATCCCCCACGTTCACATAGTTAGTGGGGTCAGGTATCAAAGCAGAGCTCATTCCTCACTGTATCCCCATGAGTCTGAATCATCCTGAAACCAAGTTTTCCTCATGTAACAATGCCTATGTGCATGAGTGTTCTGTGCTAAATGACGTACAGGGTGACATCTGTCAATCACCTTCAACCTGACAAGGCGGGGGGACAGCTGGCCACACTGTATGCCAGTCGAGAAGGTGCTTCTGCCTGACAAAATCATGTTTAAATGTTGGGTGCCTTTCCTTCAAGTTTCTGTCATCAGTAATCCTCTCTGTGAATCCACAGACATCAAATATGTGCAAATTTACAAATGTAGCTAATCCAAAACAATAGCAGCCTTTTAGGAACAATATTCCTTTTATGAAAACATGTCTACATTGTTAAAATGACCTCAATCTTGATGCTGGAGGCCAGCAGCATGACAGAGAGGGCTGTGTTGTGTGATCTACGGGGCTTCATTCATAACAGGGAACAAAGAGGTCTACAAATCAGAAGGAACACAGATATACTGGGAGGCCACAGACACCTTGGAAATGAGTTTGCAAATTTGTTGACATGAGAAAATCTTTGAAACAGAATAGATAATGTTTCAAAAGCAGGATATAAATTTGTTCATATAGTATAATCTAACTTTACTGAAAGAAAAATTCCACTGAAATTGTCCCCTTACCAGTAACTTGCTATACATAGAATGATGCAGGAAGTTTTTAGTGTATTCATTTGTCTATCTAAGTATTTATGTGTGTGCTGTTTGTGGGGTACGAGTTTGTGTGCTTACTTAAAGGTAGGAGAACACACAGATCCCAGAGGTCAACGTTGGGTGACTTCCTAGGTCATTCCACACCATCTTGCAGTTTTTAGACCCGGTCTCTCACTAAACCTGTACCTCAGCCATTCAGCTAGACTCACAGGCCAGCACCATCTAGGGGGCCTCACAATTCCTGCCTGGACTACAGATATGTACCACTGTGCCCAGCTTTTTATTTGTTGCTGGAGATCCAAGTTCAATTCTTTGCACTTGCATGACAAACACTTTACCTACTGAGATATCTCCCCAGACCCCTCATGTGTGATTTCTTTAATTAGATCATATACCACAGTAACAGCTGTTTTTATAAATTGGTTTCCTGAGGAAAACGTACTTTCTGTTGTCATTTTTAAAAGCAACCTATTTTGACTAATTAATATGGAACTTTTTCTAAGGAAATCCTTAAGTTTATGTTTATGTACTATATAACCTTGGGTCCATGTAGATATGCCTTACACAAAATTTACAGGAATGTAGTTGTTGAAGTAATGAAATTCACTCTGAGTTCAGCATAAGCAGAGTTAACCATGTTAAACTTGAGTTAATGACCCAAGATGCTATACAGTTAATGTTTTCTTCTGCTTATCACATTATAATTTATGACACTTTACGTCTTCTATTGTTTTATATCAATGAAATCAGCATTTTAATCTTTATATTACAGGTGAACACTGAACACAAGAATGGAAACTGATGATTCTAACTTGGTGTATCAGTCAGCTGAAGCCAGCTGGCCTGTGTAACAAACAGCTGCACAGCCACAGTAGCTAGAACCAAGATGATGTGCTTCCCACATACCCCTTGATTTTCACTCTGAGTGATACTCTTCCTATCACATTATTCTCTAAGGTAGACTAAGCATGCATGTTCTGGGCCACAAGTTAGATATATCACTCAAACATATTTCTTTGGCCAGAACCCATCACATGTTCTGTCCCCAAACATGTCAAGGAAAGACTTTCTGCATGAAGGAATCAGAAGTTTTCCATGAACACCATAACCTTAAGATCTACATGGCTGGGGTTGGGAGAGATGGCTCAACAGTTAAGAGCACTGGCTGCTCTTGCAGAAGACCCAGGTTTGGTTCCCAGCACTCACATGGCTGTTTGAGGGGAATTTGATGCCTTCTTCTGATCTCCCTGGGCATTGCACAAATGTGGTGCACTTACATACATGCAAAACATTCAAAAATGTAAAATTAAATAGTAATAATAATGATAATAATAAATATACACACGGGTGACCAGAGAAAAGAAAACACATCAGTGTGGCCCTTAGAATATATGTGGTCCTTGGGTTTATGGACAATTTCAACTGCAATGGTAAGAGCACTGAAACTGTGTCTGTAAAATAGTTCCTTACTGATCACACACACACACACATGCACACACACATGCACACTCACACACACGCACACTCACACACACATACGCACACACATGCACACTCACACGCATGCACACTCACACACGCACACACGCACACACACATGCACACACACGCACACACATGCACACTCACACACATGCACACTCACACACATGCTCACACACGCACACACACATGCACACTCACACACGCACACTCACACACACGCACATGCACACATGCACACTCACACACACACACACACACATTTTTTTCTTATAGCTTTATTATTTCATTTTCTTATAGCTTCATTGTTGTTACCGGGTTCGGGGTAAGTCAATCTTGGCTTTACAGCATGCTGTGTGAGAAGACAGCAGTCTCTTGTGTTGTCTGTGGTGGTGTTCAGAGCGCCTGTTCTGGAAACACTGAGGACAGAGGACAATGCTATCGTGCTTCATTGCTTGTGCCTTTCAATAGTCCCATACTGATCATCTACAAATATTTTCTAGGGTAGTTTCCATCTCCTGTGTCTCACTTGGATCACTATTGATATTTTATGTTTTCTAGAAAGGTCACCAACTGCACTTAGACTTTAATTTTCTTTGAATTACAGTTGATGTTTACATAAACAGTTACTTTTTACCATGACAGCTGGGACTTTTCCAGGCATCACTGAGCAGCACTGAAGAATGAACATAGGTTAGAGATGGGAGAAATGCAGAGACAGGACTGCTTAGCCTAGAGGCCGCCTGATTTACATCCACACTGAGACAGGCTGGGCTGCGAGGAAATTTTGTCAGACAGATTGAGCTGAGACACTACTGTGAGAACTTTCATTGTTGCACTGGCGGTAACAGCCTTTTGTCTCTGTATATCCA
>NW_008334665.1:2546537-2548113 GCF_000622305.1 Nannospalax galili | reverse complement strand
TTATACTTCCAGCTTCTAGACCTGATTGAAAGATTTCCAGAACTTTTATGGTTCTTTGTTAAAATGACTTAGGAAGATGACAGGGTTTGTCTGGATGTTCTTTTGAAGAACTGGGTTTCCCAGGCCAGGCTCACCTTCACAGCGGGGCACCGTGGAGCTCCAGACTACGTTTCCATCCTGAAGGATGCAGGTGATGGACTCAGAACCCTGAGTTTTCACAAAGCCATCATCACAGTGGAAGGACACAGAACTCCCCAGCAGAAATCTGTCACCAAAACGCCGCCCATTTACAGGAATCCCAGGGTCATGGCATTCATTCTGACCAAATGCTACAATGGAAAAAAGTCAGTAGAATTAAGATGCTTGAACATTAATTACATGTATGAAAAATGAGACATCACACTTATAAAACAATATGCCAAAGTTTCATTTACATCCCTCATAGATAAATACATCAAACAAATTGCATGCCATTATAAGAAAGAGGGAGAGAAAGACCTGCATCTGCATCTCCACAGCACACTGCACAAAATCAGCTTTCCTTGCGCACTAAGAGAAGAGACTCAGGAGGTAGAGGGGTCAGGAGGGGTCTGACCTGCTAGGGCACAGTGTTAGCTCAGTGTGTGGCATGGGGAAGAACACCCATGATCTAGGTCTGTTTATCTTTGTTTAAAACATGGGTAACATTAAGTCGGTATTGCAGAGTTACTGTAACACCAAATAAAATAATTACCACCGAATTTAAAATGCTGTGTAACTCAGTGTTAAGACATTAGCATCACTATCTCACATTTTTCTCTAATAGCAAATGTGTTGCAAACGAGGAAGCTGAAGCAAAGGGAAGTTAGCTCTTAGACCACAAGTTCACAAAGGATCTCAGGCACTGGTACCATAATCCTTAGCTCCTGACATCTGACACATCAGTGTGTTTTTACCATACAGTGCTCTTATGTAGAACATGTATGCGAAGTTAGCTCTTAGACCACAAGTTCACAAAGGATCTCAGGCACTGGTACCATAATCCTTAGCTCCTGACATCTTACACATCAGTGTGTTTTTACCATACAGTGCTCTTATGTAGAGCATGTATGTGTAGGTAGAGGTATTGATGGAAGAGTGGAAGGATGGATGGGTAGAAGGGCTGGTGGATACGAGGAATTATGGATCAATGAGTGGATACATGGATGGATGGTGAACGATGGATGGATAATGAAGGATGGACGGATGGATGGGTCATTAAGGAAGTATGGGTGGATGGGTAATGAAGGATGGTTATGATAAGAGGAATTATGGATCAATGAGTGGATACATGGATGGATGGTGAACGATGGATGGATAATGAAGGATGGACGGATGGATCATTAAGGAAGTATGGGTGGATGGGTAATGAAGGATGGTTAAGGATGAGTAATGAAGGATTGATGGGTGGATGGGTGGTGAAGGATGGTAAATGGATAGGTAATTAAGGAAGGATGGGTGGATGTATGGCTAAATTGATGCACAATGAAGGATGAATGGATAGATGGATATTGAAATATGTATAGATAGATGAATGGATGGATAATGACAGAAGGAT
>NW_008334665.1:2530354-2546320 GCF_000622305.1 Nannospalax galili | reverse complement strand
GGTAAGTGGTGGAGAGATGAAGAGGTACAGGGCGGATGGACAGATGGATGGACATTGAATGTATGGATGTTGCATTGGAAATGAAGGAGAGATGGATGGATGGATGAATGAATAGATTGATGGATGGATGGATGAGTGGATGGACGATATTGAAGAATTAATGGATTGGAAATGAAGGATGGAGGATGGGTGAGTGGATGGATGAGCAGAGAAAAGGAGCCATGTGACAGCTCAGGCCTCTGCTCTGGGTGTGTAGCCCAGCCTGAATGAGAGTGAGGCATTCTGCTTTTCAGAACGGTGTATCATTTAGCCAGTCTCAAAACAGACTTGAGGTATCTGCCTTGACCTCTAACTTCATGCACATGTGAACACAGGGACATGAAGACGGTGCGTGTGTGGTCCCACTCACTGGTGTATGTAATGTTGAACCCTCGGCCGGTGGTAGAGTGATCGGACTGAAACTCCAGGCGCACTATGTGTCCACTGCTGGCCAGCTGTGCAGGCACCTCGTTGCCAGAAAAAGTACCCAGGATGGTTACATCAGAAATCCCATCGTCTTTGACCGCCAGGAAGTCAAATTGAGGCTCTACATCAAAATCATTGAAGATGAGATGAATCCGACTTCCAGGCTCAGATATGATCAGCCAGACACAGTTCATGTTGTTACCGTATTCGTCAGGGTAATTTGGGGACAGGATAATCCCAGAAGACGCCGTAAAGTTGAAGAAACAGGAAACTGTGGAGACAGGAAGACATTCTCAGGGTTACACTGACCTAAGTGATGCCATGTGAATGTGACTTCGAAGCTCTTGGGATGACAATCATGGAGCAGCACACAGTGGCTCAGCCACTCTAAATGTGGTGATGCCTGCACCCAGGGTGTCCCTCACCAACTGTAAGTAAAGTGCTCAGTTATAAAAAACAGCCATCCAATCAACACCAGGCTATGGCTGCGGCTCATAGAGGAGCCTGTCAGATTAGCTAAACACAAGCACTGAACATGATGACTCCTGGTTGTCGTTTTCTGTCTGTGTCCATGGGGCGGGAATGGCTGTCTCTGCTCCTTAGTTCTCTATTTATATTTCCCTTTAAAGTGTGCTTTTACGTTATTTGATTTTATTTTTAGTTACAGATTAATGACAAGTAACTCAGAAACATAGATCATTTTCCAGTTGTTAACTACAGACAGCTCCTGAAAATTGACTGTTAAGAATGTGCACTTCACAGCCCAGTGCAGACCATACTGTTTGTAGGTAGAGGTCTGTTTGTCCCTCCACTATTCCACATGCCGTGTCCAGGCATTGCTGTTTATGTTCCAACAAAACCTCCAGGGGCTGGATGCTGCCTCTGGTGCCTGAAATACTACTGATTCTTCACTGAATTCCAAACGCTCGTCGTTACCTGACTAGCTCAGGTGACCATTCCACATGCCGTGTCCAGGCATTGCTGTTTATGTTCCAACAAAACCTCCATGGGCTGGATACTGCCTCTGGTGCCTGACATACTACTGATTCTTCACTGAATTCCAAACGCTCGTTGTTACCTGGCTAGCTCAGGTGACTAGCTCATGTCCCAGAGCTGCCTGAGGTTCCAAGTCTAGGTGTGACCCAGAGCCTCATTAGGTCTTGGTACACACCATGGGAGAGCTCAGCTTCTCCTTACCTAGCAGATCCTCCTACCTAGGATCAAGGTTCGAGCTGCCTATAGCTGGGGTGTGTCTGAGCAGCCTTTTGTTTAAGAGGCTCAGAGCTGCTTCCAGTGGCCTCCCTCCAGGACTCCCTTCCCTTCACTGTCTGCTGCCCCTTGCAGGGCAATGTGGCACCACACACGTAACTATGGTACCCACACACACGCAGCTGTGGCACCCACACCACACTTATAGCTGTGGTACTCACACACACATACACATACCACACACGTAGCTGTGGTTCACACACATATATACACCACACGTATAGCTGTGGTACACACACACAGATATGGTACCCACATCATACATACAGCGGTGGCACACACACACACACACACACACACACACACACGCAACATACAGCCAGCTGTGTACTCACACACGCAGCTAGGCTTGTTGCCCGACCATTGGTTGTTCTGCTGACAGGTGATCACTCGCTCCCCCAGCAGCTCGAAGGCCGCCTGGCACTCGAAGGTGAGCGTGTCTCCGTGGAGGAAGCTGTTCCCAGTCCGCTTCCCATAGGCTGGGATGCCTGGGTCCCCACAGCCTCCCTTGTCGATTTCTGAAGAGAATAAAAAGAGCCATGGAAAAGTCCACTACGACATCACTGCCTGTAGACGTTCACAATGGAAGGAGCTTTTCCTTTCATTGCTATGAACTTTGTGCACACAAATAATTTCAGACAGATGTTCAATTCATCTAATATTTTGTTATAAAACCCAGAATGAAATAAAACAGATTTTATTATTTTATGAGTGTGTTGCTTGCATATAGGTAGGTGCATCCATGTCATGCAATGCCCAAGGAGGTGGGAAGAAGGCATCGGATCTGCCGGAACTGGAGTTATGAATACTTGTTAGCCACCATGTGGGTGCTGAGAATCAAACTCGGGTCCTTTGCAAGAACAACCAGTGCTCTTAACGGCTGAGCCATCGCTGAAGCCCGAGCATGAAATTTTAGCATAAAGTTGAGAGAAAGGTATTTAATCTGTTGTCTTTTAAAGACCACACGGCTGCACAGGTGTGCTGACAAGTCAAGTGAAATGCATATATTTACACTGAGAGAGAGAGAGAGAGAGAGAGAGAGAGAGAGAGAGAGAGAGAGAGAGAGAGAGGCCTTGACCCAGGGCCTCCAGCCTTCCATCTGCAGTCACTGCTGCTAAGACACAAACACTAATTTGCTTTTGATCTCCACTTCTATGAACCATACCAATACGACTGTTCATGCCCTCCAGGATATTTAAATCAATATGATCTGTTTGAATGTCCTTCTCCTTAAATGACTGTGAAGACTCATTTTGAAGGGGAACGAATGTGTTCAAGGCCTTCAGAAGAAAGTGCAGAGCCGAACCCTGCCATTAAAACATCTGTGTGATGAAGGCTAGATGCAAATGCATCCTACCTAAAAGCTCTCAAACCTGTCTCAAATGCTAACGATATAGAACATATCAGCTGAGAACTCTTTATTCATTTACTTATTTGAAAAATACTTGTAAAATACTTCATTCAATACTTTTATTTTTTGCCTGCATGTATGTAAGTGCACCTGACCTGTGTTGTGAAATGCCCACAGAGGTCAGAAGAAGGAATTAGATCCCCTAGAACTGGAGTTATAGATGGTTGTTAGCTGTCATGTGGTGCTGGGACTTGAACCCAGGTCTTCTGCCAGAGCAGCCAGTGCTCTTAACCACTGAGCTATCTCTCCAGTGCCTTGTTAAATATTTTTAAAGCCAACTCTCTATGAGGCCCCATCTTAGGTAAGGAGGTTGGTGGGCAAGCAGGATACAGGGCACAGGATGTGCTCTCAGAGACTTCCTTGATGGATGGGAAGAAACTAAACTACTAATGTGAATCCAACCAGTGTGAAATGGAGGAGAGTCCACAGTAGGTCCTCAGAGGCCGGTGGAGCACGGGACAGAAATACAGACAGCCTGGGTTCTCCAGAGATGGACACAGCCGTATGACTCCACAGGATTCCTGCTTGTGTTGGGTTAGCAGGGAGGAAGGGCTTCAGGGAGTCTAGATGTGTTATGACGCCAACAGGTTCAGATTCGAAACCAGCCATGGCAAGGGAAGACGGGGAATGACTCGAGACTAACCGAGCAGAGCCTCCGGAAGGTGTCTACAAGCACACCTATTGGAGTTGTACCGATTTTATTTTTCAGATTTTCAGATTATTAATTTACTGATTTATTTTGATAGTAATTTAAATTCATATTTGAAAATTTCATACATGTACACATTGTGTCTGGATCTTACCCAGTCATCTCTTACCCCCTCCAACTTCCCATGTTTATTTATTTAACTTTGTAGCTGATTGATGTGATGTGGTTGATCTCACTCAATTGTTTTTTTTTTTTTCTCGGAATTTTTCATGGATACACATTTTATTATCTTGAAGAAGTCAATAACAAATTTGAATTTTAGTTTTTATTGGACATGGTTGGGATTTCAATATTTTTTATGCTTGTGAAAGCGTGTTGAAATACACTCCTGCTGTAACAGACTGAGAAGTGGTGAGACCTTTAGAAGTGACAGGTATTATAGGAGATTAATGTGGGTCTACGGCGATCAGATTAGTTACATGAACATGGGCTGCTTATTAAGCAAGGTATTCTCAAGTGATTTCTCTCTTGCACACACATCCACTTGACCTGTCTTTTTTCTGCTGAGTATGACCCAGTGCTGGGCCCAGTCTTGGACCCTGAACTTCAAGAAACATGAGTCTCAATGAGCCTCTGTTCTCTACAAGTCAACCAGCTTCAAGCATTCTGTAACAGTGCCAGAAAGCCTACAAAGTCATCAACCAGACTAGTTTCTAATGAAATTCCCTTTTTCTGGGATCTGTGCATAAAAACTAGATTTCCCAGTGTTTTCTGGGACTGTGTAAGAAACGCAGTCAGAGACAAAACCACGCATGGCACATTTCTACAATAGAAACTCAACTCCTTAGTGTTTTGGAAGAAGTGGAGACATTAAACCAGCTTACCATGCCAGAGTAAATAAAGGTCTTCAACACATGGGGATGTTCATGTCAAGCCACATTTCAGCCCAATAGCCCACACAGAACTGTGAGTACTGGCATTCAAGTCCAAAGGGCTTCTTACAGATGCATTTCCTGCTCTGTGCACGTCCTCAGCCTCAGAGCATTGCTCTTTCGGATGGAGCACGGCATGAGGTGAGCAGAGCTGGAAATGGATTCCCTTGACTTTCTCAAGTGTCTTACTGAATCTGCTCCCCCACCCCAACACACACACAGGGTTCATGACAGAACCGACTGCAGAGGGCTGGGCACTGGAGTCCCTGTAGCACTGGCCTCTCTGAAGTCACTGGCCAGCACACAGGTCTCTTCATCATCCTGATCTCATCAGAGATCCACTGGCTCTTGCCTCCAGAGAGCACCTTACACAATGAAATGCTCATGGAAACGTCCTGTCAGCAGACCTCAGGCCACTCTTCATCTCTGACGCCAAACCTGATGGTTCTGAGAAGGAAACTGACTGCGGTGTTTCAGATGTTATGGACTCTGTGCTGTCAGGTGACTTTCTCTGGGGAGTTCTTAGAACCACAGTGATTACAGTTAGACACAGCAAGGCGAGGGAGAGGTCTCTGCCTCTCACCCGGAGGCCCAGCAGATCTTGAATCAGCCATTTCTATCAGATACAGATGAGGTTTCTTATCCAGAGGCAGGACAGCTGTCACCCCAGGCAGAGCCCGTGTCTGTCACGTGTTTGCAAACTGTAGGCCCTTGCTGGTGATTACCAACATGGCACGCTCTGCATGCCAAAGATGAGGCCACTACAGCATCTACTGGTGTCATATCCCTGGAACTTGAATCCTCAGACACAGTGAGGTTACAGCATTTCACAGAAATTTATTTTGCCCTTTATATAAGCTAGAACCATGTATTTACGCCACAAGATTGTCATGACAAAATATATACAGAATCCAAATTTTCAGTTGAGCATTGTGTCACACTCAGGTGGGAAAACCTGACATTGCTTCATGTACTTCTTGGAGAAATGAAGAATGAAAGAGGAAACCAAGCTGCATGACTGATAAGACAACATCAATCCTTCCTGCAGAGATGGAGTCCGACCACCTTCTAAGAGATGGAGTCCAACCTCCTCCTTCAGAGATGGAGTCCGACCTCCTCCTGCAGAGATGGAGTCCGACCGCCTTCTAAGAGATGGAGTCCGACTGCCTTCTAAGAGATGGAGCCCAATTTCCTCCTGCAGAGATGGAGTCCAACCTCCTCCCGCAGAGATGGAGTCCGACCTCCTTCTGTAAAAATGGAGTCTGACTGTGATCTAAGAGATGGAGTCTGACCGTCTTCTAAGAGATGGAATCCAACCTCCTCCTGCAGAGATGGAGTCCGACTTCCTCCTACAGGGATGGAGTCCGACCCCCTTCTAAGAGTTGGAAGGTAAGATGTCAGAGCTGACTTTGTGTTGCTCTCTTGGAAACATATTTCACACTTGAATAAAAGATCAAAACCCCACAGCAAAATAAGTCTTGTCAATGCATCTTTCCTGAATTTCCCAGAAACGCAATTGTAGAATGAAAGGGCCTCAGGCTGGGTCAACTTCCTCAGCATTATGACACAGCTCCTGGCTCATGGGAATATCTGTATCCAAGTCCCCTGAGGTCTCTGTGATGATCTATTGATCATTTTTGACAATCACCTTCAGAAGCGCCAAAAATATTTTCCATTTTCAAAGTTCACCTTTATTTTTCCTGAATTTGTGAAGTATTTCAAATACCTTTAATAGCTTTTCTACAAATGTTTCTAAAACATTATGTGCTTCACATTCATCCTTACTAAATTTGTTTTTACTTGATACTTTATACTGAACCTATAAATGCTCACATGCTAAAACAATACTGGGAATTACTTCTTTGTAATGGAGCTGTGCAGTTTTTAAAGCTGGCACAGCAGTTCTGAGACATAAGCAAATCAGTGTGGCATCCTGACAGCTCAGCTTGTCAGAACCATACCTGCTTTTTATGCTCCCAGATAGAGCCTGGAGGGAGGACTATGGTGCTGAAATGGGACGGCACCCTCAGACAGATGGTAGGAAACGTCCTACGGGAGGAAGTAGATGGAAAGCTGGGGGAACTGACAGCAAACGTCGAGAAATGCTCTGGGGTCGTGGAGAACTGTGCAGCCTGGGCGAATTGATGGGCTTTGAGTCACAAAAGGTAATTTCACCCAAATAAACCCATACCTCTGACCTACCAAACCATAGTTATTGTTTTTCTTTTTAAGAGTTATTTTTATTTTACATGTATGAGTGTTTGCCTGTGTGTGTGTATATGCACCAAATTGCAATGCCTGAGGAACCCAGAAGAGGGCATCAGAGCCTCTGAAACTTGAGTTAAGCACAGTGGTTGGCCACCAGGTGGGTGCTGGGAACTGAACCTGGGACCTGCAGGAACAGCCAGTGCTCTTAAACCCTGAGCCATCTCTCCAGTCCCACAGTTAGTTTTCTTCATGCTCACCACACAGCAGGGCACAGAGCATCCCTGTAAGGCTGATAAGAACTCTTTTTACAAATCCCATCTTGTAGTTGTTGTACCTGTGGTGACCTCAGCACCTCTCAGCAGACACTCAGGTAAATGAAGGATCGTTTTGGCAATGTGTGTGTCTACCCTGTGCTCCTATTACACTGATGTTATCTGCATCATCACACTGGGGCCTCTCTGGTTTTGAATTCTCTTTTTACCTTCTGATAGATTCTCTGAGAGGTCCCTGGTGTCTAAACCAAACAGCCGCAATACACCTGCCAGTCACCTTGCCTGTTGGTCTCGATTCAGAGTGATCAAGCTGCAGAACTCATATTTTCGAAGTCAGAAACCACCACGACTACCTTTCCAATGGTAGATCCCATCAGCCAGAGGTGAGCCACATATTCCAGATGTTTCTTGTTCCCATGTTCTCATATTTCTCTCTGTCTTCCTCCCTCCCCCCTCCCTCCCTCCCTCCCTCCTTCCCTCCTCCCTCTCTCTCTCCCTCTTCCCTTTTTGTATTTATAGCCATGCCTTTTCTAAAGGTAACCCAGAGGCAAGCAGACTGAGTTTCCAAGTTTCCCAGTGGCCTCATCTCTTCAACACCACTACAGGAGTGCTCTTCAGAATGATAGTAGAACCACATCTGTCCTGAGCACCTGCCACAAATCTGACACTGTCAGTCCTACTGTTTATGTAAAGGGGACTTTGAGACCTCTTACTGTCTATGTAAAGGGGACTTTGAGACATCTGTCCAGGCAGAGACGTGTTCCAGCTAACGTGTGGTTGTACTTTTACTCCCAGTCCTTGAAGAATTCCTAATCCATGACAAACATCTTTTTAAATTTTAATTCTCTGTGTGTATACTGTGTGTATATGTTTGTGTTTGTGTCTGTGTCTGTGTTTGTGCACATGAATGCACAGAGGAGAGGGCACTGGATTGCTCTGGAACTGGAGTTACAGGCAGTTCTGAGCTGCCGGACATGGATGATGAGAACCAAACTCAAGCATTCTGCAAGGACAGAGTGTCTGTCCAGATCCTGTGACAAGCATCTTGAGGCAGCATTTGTTCAGTTTAGGGGTCTGAGATATGAGCAGCCAGGCCAAGCCCTGCCTCCAAGGAGCTTGGTATTCAGGGCACCCAGAAGACAGGGTGGTGGGGCAGGCGTGCTACCCACAGGAGATACTGGGCCTTGGGAGTCACCAGGGCATAGACTGGAGTCCTGTTTCCCTTGTTCATGAGAGAGTTCCTTCGGAGACCTGTTGTAGTTGCTTTCCATGTTAGCGTCAACACTCCATACCAGCATCCGGGTTGTCTGTGTCCTTGAATTTACAATGAAACCACCAAAATCAAAGGGAAGAATTTGCTCAGTTCAAGACCAGCAAAGCCCCCTTATCCAGCCCCAGGTAGTGATACCAACAGTGGAAACCTTTAGATTCCTCCTGCTGATCAAAATGTTGACAAGGTTCTGCATTGACAAGCCACGTGCATTCTTTCCAGTGAAGTCAGAGGATTCTTCTGCCTCTGCATCCATCTGATAGGACATAACCCACATGACCAGATATGAGCACAGATGTAAAGAGCATGCTTCATCCCAGCTGGCAGGAACTGGAGTCTGTACTCTCCGGTGCTTTCCAAATGAGCCATCAGTCCAGTACTGATGAGCACAGAGAGATGGGGGAGTAAAGAGGTTATAGCAGCTTCAGATCCCAACTCAGGACATGGATCTATAAAGGAGGCAGTAGGGAGGAGCCTTGAGGATGAGGCTCAGCAGGCTCAGACCCTTCCCTGGGGACCACAGGCCATGAACACAGCATCTTATGTGCAGCCCTAGAGACCTAAACTAGAATTCAGCCTTTCCCTGACAATCCATCTTTCCGAGACCACATGAGTACTGAACTCCAGTAAGGACACTGTTCTAAAACCAAACATATGCACAAGGAACAGGTTCAGATGATCCCTGACCTATGGCAATCAGGTTTCAGTGTGCAGGTAATGCATACGGGGCACAGAGAAGCTGAGTAACTTCCCAATTACAGTCTCTGACCCAGATGAAAGCGAAGATTTATGGGCACAGAGAGACACCAAGGTAAGTTCATTATCCATTCTACTCCAAGTAACCACAGAGGAATGATTAGACTCTGCAACTTATACAATAAGTGCTCCAATAAATTACACTAGCACAAAACAGCTAAGTAATCTCATAAAGTGAACAATTCCTTTTTTCACGGGTCGCAGTAAAAGTGTCACTGAAAACCCTGAATTTGATTTCCTGTGGGCATCAGGATTGTCTTTGGCTGCTGGACAAGCACACACAAAGTCTATGAATGCCTGCTTCGACAAATACGAGCGCTCATCTTCCCCATGTCATGAGATGTTTGGCAGCAGGGAGCTCGGGAGTGCAGGTGGGCAGTCAAGGGGAGCCTGACTTCCTTCCATTCCCATCTCCCTGATTGACCTAGAGAGTCTGGAAAGGTCTCGTTTCACGCTGCAAAGAAGCTGCCAAGCCTCTAAGAAAGAAGACAGCCGAGGGTCCCCTCCCCACAGGGGCAGAGCAACTTGTTTTAAAGGTATCTTTCGTGTTATCGTTTACACATTGATCTTCATTAAAAGCTCTTAAAGAAACGGTATTTTAGGATAGTTTTGGATCTACATTAACACTGAGCTGAAGGCTCAGAAAACCCACACGGGGACACCTTGTTCACTGCCCCCCCCCCCAGTAGAGCACTTACTATGTCACAGCCTGGGAGCCCACATTCCATATTCAGGGAAATGATGACTAAGAATTCACTTCGTCTACCAGAAGAATGATCCCAGGAATGTCCCCTTGCAATGCTGTTTTGCAATCTCCCCCACCTTGTCAGGAACGAAAGCCCTTCCACACTCCCACACTTTGGGAAACATTTCTTCTGCTGAACTTCTGGGACTCGATGTCCTGGAGCAGCCGGTCCTCTCCCCTTTCCTTCATTTTCTTGGCGCCTCTCCTTTGAAATAAAACCAGCCAACCACTAAAGACTGTGAGGTTGAAACCCCAGCCAGCAGAGAAAGACAAGGTACTTTTGCACTGGGATAAAAACCTTTCACATTTCCTACTCAGCGTGGACCCTTTGGCAATAGGAAAAGCCGGCTTGTTTCCTTTCGTCCACGGGCTCATTGTGCAGCACCAGTTACATCCCTCTACCTCAGGTTTTATTTTTAGCAATAGCACCCCAAGCATACAGGCTGCCCGAGTGCTCACGCCTACTGTTAGTTCTCTGTGCGCTTGAACTCCCATCACTGAGACATCGCTCTCCCTGGGCTCCCCCATCCATACCTTCTCCCACAGCGCCCCCAGCCCTCACTAGTCCCCACTCTTTCCCATCTTGAACCTGAGGTTGGAATCATGCAGCCTTTGCATACTGGCCTTAGTCTTGGTGATAATTCCTTTTGTCTCTTCTCTGGCTTTTCGTGGTTGACCAGCTAAATTTTCTCAGTGCTTTCTAATGCTCCGGGATCTGGATGTGCCCAAGCTTCCACACCCATCACCCCTGGAGGTCATCTCGGTTGTTTCCAAATTTGGGTCATGCTGAACTGGAACATTCTTCTGTATGTGTATGTGAACTTAGGTCTCCTGCTTTCCTATGTGTTGTTAGCAAACAGTGTAATTGCTAGGTCCAAGGACAGGTCCTGAGCACTGGTAGAAGAACACGTCTGGTCATATAAAGTCAGCATGCCTGACAAGATGAAGGTATGACATGTCCCCAGCATCCAAGTTTCACACAGATCAGCTTTCAGCCCTAAGCACTTCCCAGCTCCTTGGCCCTTCAGGACCACTGACCACACAGAGCAGTGTCCAGCCCTAAAAGCTGTCTGAGCTCCCAGCTTCCGAGACCACCAATCTCTCTCCTGCTTCTGCTCCTCTGTTGCTTGGAAAGGTTCACCTGAGTGTTGAGCAGGACACAGCCTTTGTAAAATGGTGTCACCTTTGGCAGTACACACCCGAGCTTACACCACAAGCTCTTTTTTCGTTGTTTTTAGCTATTGCTTAAAATTTGAAAACCATGGGGATGTATGTTGGTGAGAGGTAGAACTGGCCTACGAAGGCCAAGTCCCTGGACTCTTTCCCCAGCACAGAAAACAATGTCCACAACCAGATAAAACAAATAAGAGCAAAAACCATTGCTGAGAGCCAGGAGATAACTCAGTCCTAAAATGCTTGGTCTCCAAACACAAGGACCTGAGTTCTGATCCCCAGCACCCACATAAAAACCCAGGGCACACTTATAATTCCAGTGCTAAGGAGGTAGGGAAATGCAGAGATCCATGGGGCTTGATGGCCACCTATCTAGCCTATTCAATGAGCCGTAGGGAAGTGAAATGTCTTGCCTCAAACACCAAGGTGGCTATACCCAAGGTTGACCTCTGGCTTCCTGACTCAGATATACAAGTACCCAGGCACCACACACAAACACATGCAGAGCTTCCCAGACAGAGGGGACATGCAGGGATCAACCAGCCTCTCCCCTTCTTTATGGAGCTGATATTGCTAGTTTAAAGCATCGGCCACCAAGAGTCAGCGAAGCAGAAACAGAATTTAATTCCTATCAAAATACCACTTCAAGAAAACATCTCATGACAGAAGTCCCTCACAGCATCTCAGATCTCTTCAGCCCAGCACAGCGCTGACACATTTTGCTGATTTGTGTTTAGTGTTCAGAAAAAAATAGAAATAAACATCTTCATTCTCCTCAGAACACATTGTGAAATAAATCATGATAAATCAAGGAAAAGCCTATGTTAGACAAAATTTATCAACAGAACTGGAACAATTCTGACACAGGCAGATAAAAATATCACATTCGGAAGCAGAGATAATGAAGTGTGTCAGACAATAGTGACGGAGAACACTTGACACTTCTTCACAGTGTGTTAATTCTGTGATAAAGCCAGGATCGCTAAGGCTATCCTACGAAACTGAGTGATGATCCACAGGAGCCATTTAAGTTTTTAGCTTGTGGTGGCTTTGTACTGTCAGGGACTGATGACACTTTCAGATGCTAAGAGGCAAACAGGAGAAAGGCACATGTCACAGGTTTTAACTTGAGGCTCTAGAGTGCAGGTTGGTTAAACCACCTCCTGCTGTTCCTTTTCTCCTTTTAAGGAGCTGCCCCCAGGCAGAAGCTCCCATGAGCCTCTGCTTTCTCAGTCCTGGAGAGGTAGGAGTTCCATTCCCCAGGTTTGTTTCTGACCCAACCCACCCTGTGCTCAACCTCAGACACAGGAGGCCACGCTGCACTGGCAGAGAGCCCTGGTCTTCTGTACCAAGATGGGAGCTCTGTGTTTACTGCGAGATCTTGTACAGCCTCTCTCCTCTCCTACTTTCAGTATTTTACCATCCTGGGTTGCATAAGGCCATTTTCACGCAGGGACATCATGCTGTTTGAGCACCTCTCCCATCCTCCACTGCCCCACTCTGCCCTCCATCAGTCCCCTTCTTCCCCCAGAGTTCTGCTTCGACTTCTCTGTCATCGGCATGTTCATGGTTTTAGGGCTCTACAAAGTCCAGACCTGTTCATAAAAGTTGTAACATTTTTCATCCTGTGAATGGCATAATTTGTTTAATGCTTACTTCTGTTTACTAAGGTGACTGTCAAATATGTATTCTTGTCCATTTATAGAGCTAGGCATTACAGGTTTACTAGGATGGCTTTGTACATTTGGTTTCTCTACTGAACATGTAACTAAATCACCCCTACTAACTATACGAAAGAAACCCCCGTGTTTTCTATACTACAAACTACCCTGCGCTTATTTGACTGAAATAATTTCTTGAACGAACGGCCATGTAGCTGCACATAATCCCAACATTTCGCAAGGCTGATTTCCTTCAACTTTTCCCTACCATGTAGCCCCACATTTGGGCAGCAGGCGACACAATTACCTGTGCATCATAGCACACCACAGATCATTTCAGGAGACACAGCTCCAGTCTGCCCACAGGGACCTCACCAGGTCATGTCTGCAGAGCTGACAACATCTCCTATCACCATGTGGGCTCCTTTAGATATTCTGTCTTTATAAAAAATGTCACCATATCCAATCATATGACTCTGCACACTGTATCCTATAAATATATACAATTATGATTTGTCAATCAAAAACCTTAATAATAGGGCTAGAGAGATGGCTCAGCAGTTGAGAGCACTGACTGCTCTTGCAGAGGACCAGGATTCGATTCCCAGCACCCACATGGCGGCTACAAACTGTCCTTAACTCCAGTTCCAGGGAAATCCGAATCCCTCTTCTGACCTCCGCAAAATCCGAATCCCTCTTCTGACCTCCGCAGCATTGCACGACATGGGTGCACTTACATGCATGCAGTCAATACACTCATACACATAAAATTAAAAAAAAAATCTTAATAATAAAATAATGTAGGAATTCAAGTTAGCACATTAAAAATGCAAAAACAAAATAAAGGGAAATTGGGAAGTAGGGATATAATATGCTCCATGGTTAGGTGCTTATCTTGTCTTACATAAAACAAGTATCTTATAGAAAGTAAAAGACCTCTGTCCTGGGGGGTTCCTTTCACCATCACCCTGACAGGCCTTCTAACCAGTCTGCACTTCTGGCTGTGGGACTGGCCCTTACAAAGTCTACCTGCACGAGCTCTCTGAACATGCAATTAGAGCACTGGTTACATCTTGCTGAAATACTGTTTTATGAATACCAAAAGGGGCCTGTGTGCTCTGACACTTGAAGAATGTACTTCTTGGGAAACGGTCATATCTCTGTGCTGTGATGTCTGTGATCACTGGGCTGAGGAATGTCACACACTTCCTTAACATACTGAGTGGAGAAGACCGGTCCTCAACAGTTGGGCGTGGTGGGAGTGAGAGAGAACCCGATGGAGATGAGGGGGAAGATGGTCACAAGGACCATGAGGATCACTGATCACAGGAAGCTAAACTGCACGGTCTGTGGTGGTGTCAGTCAACACATCTACTCCACAACAGGCCACCAGGAAGAAGCCCTGCCACCTGGAGGCCAAGCACTGGCCATGGCCGAGGAAGAACCTCGAATGTCTCCTTGATCGGCCACACTGATGGCATGCTGCTCATGAGAAGCCATGTCTGCAGGTCTCTCTGCCAGAACCTTCTGTCCTATCACATGCCCCATCATGGAGTAGCTCCTGCTGCCTGCCGGTGTCCTCTGACCTGTCTACTCTGAGCAGTGGGGTCTGGTGTCCCTCCTCTGTGTAAGGTCCCCTGTGGAGCTACTGAGACCCTCCCTTCTCTCTGACATACCCCTGTACTGACCCATTTTATTCTCTGAAGTTCCCATCTTCAGCTCATGAAGAATCGCATGGTAGGAGTATTTCCTGGTGCCATCGATGTGGAATTTGGCCCTCCTTTCTGTTTCTTCTTTCTCTTAGTCAAGTTCAGAGGTCAGGATATCCATTCTGAGTACTTAATCAGAAGTGTGTTCATGAAACGCATTCACTGCCTTGGGTGTGCCCTTCTAAAGGCTTTAGGAGGAAGCGATTGGTGTTGACACCGGACTCATGAAGGCTCAACTCACTCTACCCTGAGTTTCAGTGAAGCTTAAGAGTTTTTGACTTTCCAGTAGGATTCTGTATTGAATGCATTTTGATTTGCAATACATTGCACCTCACAGTGGATTCATGTAGATGTAATTACACTTCAGTCAAGAATTGTTTATAACTGTGGCTTTCACTAAGAATTCAATGCATCAAAATACCTATACTCACATCTGTGAAAATTCAACTTACCCCTCACAGTTCTCTGGAAAGCACATGACCATGCTCCCATGTTGTTTGAAGCTTGTATTGCCCAAACACAGGAAACACACCAAATCCTCTTCAGGATCCCTCGTCTAGTGTTTCCCTACAGGGAACAGTGTCACCAATGGGAATGTGTCATCTGCACGGGGAAAGGTTTCCTCCACCTAGACTGGCTCCAATGGCTCTAAATTCCCAAAGACCTTAACTAATGCTCATTTATGTGGAGAGAGGCTGGACCACTGTCATTAACCTTTCCAAGTTTGTGTTTGCACAACTCCCTGAGAACAACCCAGAAGATGGAGCCCCACAAGCCTGGGCCTGTGACGCTCCTGAGACTCAGCTTCTATGTATTACACACCTGGATTTCAGATCACTCAGAAGAGGGTAGGAAAGAGGTCATAGATAAACATAGATAACCACGCTTTCAGAAAGATGGCGAGTTGAGTTCCTTTGTGGTGTCAACCATGCTCCGTCCTCGTGAGTATATAGAAGTGTGGCTGTGGGCCGTCTCTGTAGGTATTTGGAAGTGTGGTCACGGGACATCCCCAAGGGTATGTGGGTATGTGGAAGTGTGATCTGAGAAGCACCCATCCCTTTAAATTCTGCCCAGCCCATGTCCTCTGTTGACTGACTTCTACTGTCAGTGGCAGGATGTACCAGGTATGGCCAGGGGGACCCAGCATAGCTCACCACACTGTGTGACCCACATTGCTTCATGCCTGTCCATTCTTTTTTTTAATGACATTTATTTTCATATAGCCATAATCCCTGAAATTGAGACGTGTCCTAAAATCAGTGTAATTTTTCTTTAAATTTTTAATAAATACATGAATAGAAGAAGCATTTCACTGCAGCTTTAACATATTCAGTAATACACTCCAGAGCAAGAGTACATCTCTTTCACAAGTGGCTGTAAGTTTCTAGGTTCACAGTTGAATTAATACAGTTATACAATATTGAACTCAGTATAAGCCCTGCAAAT